>NC_134473.1:67896927-67999427 GCF_964194025.1 Convolutriloba macropyga | reverse complement strand
ATCAATAAATGAAGATGACGAACAGTGTCTTTATCACTTGGTAAAAGGGCAGTGCATACAGAACTTAGATGCATGTGACGTATTGATGCAAGTGACGCATGCATGTGACAATTTCAAAGGACACAAACACAGGTTTTTCGTGTACAAGTATCGGCTTTTGCCAAGTCATACAATTTTTCTCCATTGCAAAATCGTTGACAATGGTCAATGCCAAAAAAATTTTAAAATTTAACCTCCAGGACCCCACAAATTCAACGAACAGCAAACTTGAAAATAGAATGACAAAAAACTGTGTTTAGATAGGTGTCAGGAACACTTAATTTCTATGACATCACAAAAACAAGTAAGTTAGGTCTCTTTCTGATTTCAATCCGTGTCAAGAAAACTTGGTGCGTACAAATACTAGTACTAAGAAAAGATCTCTAGGACTTTACAGTGTCAAAATGCAGAAAAAACACTGTTTTTAGGTCAATCAATGATTTTTGTTCCGGTCTTGTTGTCGTTTAGATCCCAGTTTCTGGGCCGGGCTCTGTTTCTTCTTGATGGTTTTCTTCAAGTCACTGCTGGACTTCTGAACAAATGTATTTTTCTTATATTTTGTAATTCCGATTGAAACTTTCAATAGACTGTAGCATCTGCATGAGAAAGCTATCGTTTTTCTTCAATGTTTCACTGAAATGAATGTACTCCTAGCGAAATCAATAAATGAGGATGACCAGCAGTGTCTTTATCAGTGGGTAACAGGCAGTGCTTTCAAGGAATGAATACATAAGGGAACTGCAACGCATGGAAAAATTATTTTGATTATTATGATTCCTTTCTTCAAATTGCAACTGAGCATCCGAAGAATAATTAGAGACCTTATCTCTGAAAAAAAAGATTTATTGGAGACGATTGTATCGGGCATCAAGTGTTTTGTCATTTTGATTTCCCCACAATACGAGGTCTATGACCAGGTGAAGGACTGGAAACCTGTCATCTTTGGTTTCTGTTGGTCGTCCAGATCTCCCATTCTCTTGCAGTAAACAATTCCACACTTTTGATTTAATTGTTGAATTTTGTCAACTGATTGATTTTTTGGTAATCGTTTCTGGGATCACTCGGTTGAGCTCTGATGGAGCCGTTGATTGTCGTTCCACTAAATAATCTTCTGAGAAAGAGGAAGAAATTTCAGGCAGTGTTGCACAATCTTCAAATAATACTTCGCTCCAAAATGCGATTAAAATCCACGATTCGAAGTGTCTAGAAGGAATACACGTTTTGTTTTAATCTTCTCTACTTTTTCAAAGCATGATGTAATGAACATCTTCGATCCACAGTATGCAAACACATTGATTGTTGACATTTTTCGAAGATTTTAAATGATCATAGTTTTTCCCACGATTCTCTGCTATGGTTTCGTCAACAGCAGCTACATCAGTACAAATTTGTTCTACCTACTTTGTCGCACGTTTTCTTCATGGCAGAATCAGTTTTTTCAACAACTACATCATTGAGTTGTACTGCATGCCTTTGAACGTCTCTCTAACGTCCAGGTTCTCAATGTTTTCTGCAACCTTTGCAACTGACTAACAACGAATCAAGTTACTTCTTTTGTTCTTCGTCAAGCAGTTGTTGCACAACGGCATAATAGCTTTCACTCATAACTCGTTGATTCTGGTGACAGCAGTTGATGACAGTGCAGTGCATTAAGTGTTAGATGCATGTGTCAATTGCATAACACAATTGTAGGTCTTCGCAGTTATTAATTTTTCTGCGATTCATGCAATCTGTTTCCTTCACAAAAGCGTTGAAAATAAATAGTGCCAAAAAACTTAATCTCCAGGACCTCACAGAGCCAACAGTCAGCAAAATTGTGAACCGAAAAGCCATATACTGTACTTAGATTGGTGATAAGAAAATTTGTCTCAAGTACTTCACAAATCATGTAAGTTAAGGATCGTTTTGATTTTAATCCGTACAAAGACAAATTGGTACGTACCAAAATCCTTACCATGAAAACATACCTAACATTTTCTAATACTTTACGGTTTCAAATAACAAAAAGACATTTTTTCAACTCAATGGTTTTTTTTCTTACTTGCTGTCGTTTATTTCTCTGTTTCAGGGACGGGCTCTTTTTCTTCTTGATGATTTTCTCCAAATCGCTGCTAAGTTTTGAACAAAAATTTTTTCTTGTGTTTTGAAATTCCAACTGAAAATTTTTATAGGCTGTATGGTCTATGTGGAGAAGCTATTTTTTCTTTTCGTGTCACAGAAATGAATGCGCTCTTAGTGAATTCACAAAATGAGGATGACAATCAGTGTCTTTATCACCGGGTTACTGGTCAGTTCATTTAGAGGTTAGATTCATGAGACACGAATGTAGATTTTTGTGTAAAGTGTTAACTTTTTGCAACTCTTCAAATTTTTCCCATTGCAAAAGCGTTGAAAATTATCAAATAAAAAAAAACTGAACCTCCAGGACCTTGCCAACCTACAGCAAACTTGAGAATAGGAAGACAGTGAACTGGTTGTGCCGCTTAGTTAAAGTTCCGCTTATTGTACGCTTTCATTCATCTTCTGAAAAACAAACACATGAAGGTAAAACACTATATGGAGCATATGATTACGATACAACTTAAGAGACTCAAATAACATAACATTCAACCCAGACATTTTAATATCCAAGGTAATTTTCTGCGGTCGATTTCTCAGGCATCCAGATCGTCTCACTTGCAGTTCATCACCCATCGTATATTAGCTTTTTCGGTTGTTTGGTTAGTAGAAACTTCAATATTTTCCAACAACTGGACTATAAAGGTTACGTTCTGTGATTTTGACGTGCTGTTTGTTTCGTCTGAAACAACTGCTTGCTGCTCCTTCAGTGCAGCGCCTGAAAAACACTCTGAAAACGGAGCTAAATATTGAGCAGAAACAGTGCTTTCCCATTCTGACAGGACCTTATAATTAGACAATATTCTCGCTAATAACTTCTGTTTTTCTACAGTTCTCACGACAAGATTAGATTTGCTTCGCCTAAAAACTCTAAGTTACGTTGTTTTGCCTTCAAACAGCCATTTTGGGATTTTAAATTTCCATTGTTTCTCCGCGGGAATTGCAAAAATTGCCAGTGAGGGGCTTCGTTTGTGCTGGTACAAAGTAACCCTCTAATTCAAGAAAATGTCTCCCCAAGAATAGCGTCCCAGTCGTTCTGTGTAGGTTTCCTTGGATCAAAAACGATTCTAATGGCCTTCCAGATAACTCCATTGTAACGGCAGTTTTGCCCGTTACCTTGAAGGTAATACGGCATTGTATGGAATTTAGCAATTCTTCGTTCTGAGTAGAAAACACTGCACTCCTGTAAATTTAGTTCCCCTCCACAATCCAGTGGATAAACTCTGGATTGCCAAGTATATCAAATAAATACGAGAGGAACCTTAAAATCGTCTTTGCGGTAAAATCCTAAACAAGGAGTCAAAGGTAAATTGTCTGAGCTCTTCTACAACGGTAATCATGTAGACGCTACCTGACTTCAGGGACGGAAGCTTGGGACCAACTAGATCAAAAGATATGCTGTCAAACGGACTTAATAATATGACCAGACCGGCTCCGCTTGTACAATTTGGGTTTTAACCACCGACAGGTGTTGAATGTGGCGATAGCTTGCCTAACATCCTCGAGAGTGTGTGGTAAGTTGTTGCACTTGATGAAGTGGCGGAATTTAGTCACGCCAGGGTGAGCTAACTTGTCGTCAGGAGAAAATAACGAAGATTTGCTATCCGTCATTGCGTCAGCGATCCTCAAGAGATTGTCCGCTCCTATATTTTCGCTTCCCGATCTATTCAGTACTATAGCGAAATTCAGCAAGTTCCATTCACCAGCGGAGGAGCTTCTCTTTCGTTCATTTTGATTTTGCTGTGGAAAAGTTTGCGCGATGATGGGTCTTTACATTAACCAGAAACGTCCTCAGTACAGTAGAAAACGTTCTTAAAAATTCACTAATGGCTAAGACATCCGTTTTGAATAATTCTGCCCACTCTAAGATAGGGTTTGCAAAAAATATAATATTGGTCTACTATTTTGGGATAGATATGATCCAATGACCTAACCAGAGGCGTCGGGTTCCAGAAGCAATTAACTGCTCCTGCTTGGGTAAGGTTAAAAAAGCGTCAGCGATCTGCGTTTTGATGTTGTTGATACGAGAAATAACAGTGGAACTCAATGTAAAAGCTCGTTGCTCTTGAGCTTTCAATAGCGGCTAAAGTCTGCTTGAGTATTGAGGGGTCAATTTCACATTATACGCAAAAAATCCAATTAAACGTCGAAATGCTTTTGAATTGTCTGAAAACTGATACTCCATGAGAGCCCTCAGTCTCTCTGGTTTCGGAGGCTTAGAACCTGCTGAAACATTGTGAACTAGCATAAACATTTTTTTGAGAAAAAACTGAAACTTGTCCATATTCCAGGTGATTCCTTCTTCTTCGGCAGCAAGAACAAATGCTTTAGAGTCCATGTCATGCTCTCCTTTGGATCGTTCACCAAATATTCCCTTGTCAAGGTAGGCGTGCGTCCATTCAAGCTTAATTCGATCAAGGGAATCGTTTTAAATCCTCTGAAACGCAGGTACCGTGTTAGTTACCCCAAAATGAATGTAGCTAAATTCGTAAAGTTTTCGCCAGCTTAAACAGCTGTTCATCGCTTAGCTTCTTCTTCAGTAGTACCTGATGATAAGCCGTGTTTAGGTCAACCTCCGCAAAAAATGAATCTCAGTAACGTTGTTTGGCAGATTTTTCGTATTCGGAAACGGGTACACACCAGGATTGTCAAATAGATTGACTGTCTTTGAGTAATCTATTACAAGGCGTCCTTTTTGGCCTTTTACAACAAATGGCTGAGCTCGCCACGGAGATGTTGAGTAACGGACTATTTTCTAGCCTATTTGTTGTAATAAAGTTTTTAATGTAGAAGAATCTAATTTGTCAAATTAAAATTAATTGTGATATTTAAATCAAAGGTTTTCGATCTTTGCGTTCATCGTCAGGTTAAAACTGTTTCGCAAATTGTTATGAGATAAAGTGAAAATAAATTTCCATTTGTCTGAAACCACAATTAAAACATTTCTAAGAATTATCCTAAAAATTAAATTAAAAAATTTATTTAGAGACAAAATTTACCCTATCTACAACATCATATTTACATCTGTTATCAACTTCTTTGAAAAATATCCTCGTCCAGAACTTTCTATTTTCGCTATGTTTTTGTATTTCAAGGGTTATTCCGAATTTGCCCTAAAACAAAGTATCCCTTCTGTGGGGGCTTTGCAAATTCCATGGTGTCATGCACAAAAAATATTTCACCTATTTTTTTCCAAATCGAAATTACGATTTGAACAAATATTTTAGCGTGATTTCCCATACACTATATTTATTGCGTGTGTTTAGTCCCGGCTCCAACTTGTTGACGTATGTAGCTTCGGTTGTAATGAATTTTTCTACGGTGCGACAGGCAGTTTGAATTTTCTATTCAACATCATCCGTGGAGCCACCATATTCAACCAGATGTTGCACCGCCGGTGAGTGCTTCCTTTAATGTTCTGATATCCTAGTGGTAACATGCTGGCTTGGCTGCCCAGCACAGATAGATCGGCATCCTATATATTTCATCTAATATACAATGCAGAATTTCAGGATTCTATCGAAAGTTGATCTCAGGGTGTGGAGACATGATCTTAATTTTCGTGTTATGAATACCACTTGTAAATCACATAGTTCCTTCAAATTGCTTGCAAAGTTTTGTGTTGCCTCTGTTTCGTAGAAAAATTGTTGGTTGATCATGAGATCTAGTCTGGCTTTTTTATGCTCTTTGCTGTTGATTTCGATTAAATTTTACTGCCAATTTTTATCTTTTCTAGGTATGGTTCACTACTTTGGAAGACCATTCTTCTAGCTAGTGATTTTTGGTCCAACAAGTTTGTTTTTTTTTTCAAGCACCCAATCCAAGGCAAACCAATTAGATATTACGCTAAAAACCCTGTGATCTGTCCCTTGAATGACATTTTTGGTATGCTAGAGTGTTGCACAGCTATGAAAAATCAGTATTTCTCCTGTGTCAGATGGTTTTTGATAACAATGACAGTTAGTTTTATTTTCGTTGCTCACAATTACGTTGATATCCAGAACAGCCAAAATCTCTTTCCACATTTACTTTTTTTAAGTTTAATTGCAAGTTTATGTGTGATGAATTTGCAAATTTTAAGTGCTAGCCTGGCTAACCACGAGCAGTGCAGATAATTTCAACCAGATATCTTTTTAACAGTTTTCTCACCTCAATCTGCCCCTCTGTCTGTTGGTTGCTAGCAATACTTACAAATCCAAACAATATCCTGCATGGTGGCGTATTCCTCATTTGGTTTTTTTTTGCATTCTGCTTGAAGCAGGTTTTTGCATGACCCACATTCCACTCTTTTTCCTGGGAAAATCACTCTTCGGTTACAGTCTTTGTAATTACAGTTTTTGATCAGATTTAGTGATATATTCACGGATCACTGCTTTTTGCAGTGATACCTCAAACGGTTTCATCCAAACGTTTGCTAGTGTTAGAGCCATTTTTGCATCTATATCTAGATCATCTGATTGTACATGCCAGATCCTGGTACATTTGAAATGAACATTTGTCACCACTAGCATTAATAAATTTTTCTTTGCGGACTTTGGGATCTCCGGAGCTAGGTTGTTTGAGTAGAGCTCTCTTGGAGCAATTTATATAGCCTCTCCAATCGGCACAATGGCGCACCATCATTTTACCGCAAGAGATACTATCTGCTTGTTATCCTCAAGAGAGAGTGACTCTGAAGCTTTTCTAGCATATTCCGCCCCGTAGTTTCCATAAGAACGTTAAAAGAATTCTGTTCCATTACTGCAACCAGGTTTTCATTAAGTTTTCATTACTGCAACCAGGTATCGAAAGAACAGGTTGGAGATGTGTATTTTTCGTGTAACTTTGCTAGGCCATAAAACCTCTGTGGTTGCAAACCAGTTTAGCTTATCTTGAAGTTTTTCTCGTTGACTTCTTCATCACACAGAAATCCTTGGCTTTTATTTAATCATGCAACTTTTGCGTAGATCCAACGGCATTTCGCGTAGATTTTTTGCATACCACTTTCGCCTCAATTACACCTCAATTTAACAAATTTTCTCAACCTCCGGGTTATTCTGGCACAATTCACGTAAACGTTAGCCAACGTCTGTGAGAAAGTCCATCTCAATAAACTTTTTTCTCGCAGGGTATTTAGGTCGCAGGGTATTAGGAGCTCAAGTACAAACTTTGGAAGTTCATCAGCATCAATTATTGCAACATTACTGTGGGTGACATTCCGCAGTCGTTTATCCACTCTCTGACAATTTAGCAAGTTTTCGATTCAGTATATAATGAACCACTGCGGAGTGATTTCTTATTTCATGCCTGAAGCTGCTAACAACCGATGGCATCAGTTCTGGTCTCACCTTATTTCTAAACTTGCTACTATCTGTTTCATGTTTTTTCTTGAATTCTTTACGGGCTTTTTCAGCACAATTTATTTCTTGTTTCAGGAGTTTAAAGTGAAAACTGTGCATTCTTTTCACAGAAACTTCATTTTTTGGAACGCGAAGACTGAAAAGATCCAGAATGATATTGTTAATGCATTGTTATAAAAAGTCAGCGCGATAATTTCAGCTAGTTGCCTTACTTAAGGCTTTCAAGTAATCAAGATAGTTTAATGTAAAGGAAACCAATTTGTCAAATTAAAATTGCTTCCAAGATTTAAAACAAACGTTTTCGACCTTTTCGTTCATCGTCAGGTTAAAACTGTTTTACAAATTGTTAAGAGATAAAATGAATATGTATTTACACTTGTCTGAGACGACAATTAAAACAATTCTAGGAACTAATCTACAAAATCAATTGAAAATTTTTCCCTATATACAATATTTAGCCTATTTACATCTCAAATTTACATCTGTTATCAATTTTTTTAAAAATATTCCTATTCCGGATTTTTCGATTTTGGCCATGTTCTTGTATTTTTAGGGTTATTCCGAATTTGCCCTAACTATAAGTATCCCTCTTGTGGAGGTTTTGCAAATTTTGTTTCGGTCATGCACAAAATGTTTTTTGCACTATGTATTCTCATCTAGTCAAAATTATGATTTGAACTAATATTTTAGCGTGAGTTCCCTCCCCCTATATTCATCGCGTGTGTTTAGTGCCGGCTTCAGCTTGCTGATATATATGTAGCTTCGATAATCATTAGTTTTTCTACTGTCCAACAGGCGTCCAGAATTTTCCATTCAATGCCATTCGTGGCGCCACGACATTCAACCAGATGTTGACCCGCCTGTGAATCCTTCTTTTGATGTTCTGTTATCCATGTGGTAACATTCCGGCTTGTATGCCCAACATGGATGGATCCGCATTCATTACATTTAATCTCATATACCACGTGGGATTTCAGGTCTCTATCGAAAGATGATTTCAGTGGGGGGAGGCACGATCTTAATTTCCGCGTTGTAAAAACTACTTGCAATTCGCATAGTTTCTTCAGTTTGCTTGCAAAGTTTTGAGCAAGGTTGCCTCTGTATTGTAGAAAAATAATTGGCTTATCAATAGATTTAGTCTTGCTTTTTTGATGCTCTTTTGGTGTTGTTCTTAATTGGTCTTAACCGCCACTTATTATCTTTTCTGGAGTCTGATTCACTACTTTTGAAGACCATTCCATTGGATATTGATTTTTGCTCCAGCAAGTTTTGTTCTTTTCAAGAGCCTGATCGAAGGCCAACCAATTAAAGGTTGCATTAAAAACCCTGTGAACCGCTCCTTGAATCACATTTTTCTTATGCTAAAGTGGTGCACAGCTGCGAAAATTAGGTATTATTCCAGTGTCAGTTTGTTTTTGATAAAATGACAGGTGATATTATTTTTGCTGCTCACATTTACGTTAATATCAAGACAAGCCGAATCCCCATCCATGTTCACTTTTTCTAAGATAAATTGCAGGTTGTTTGTTTTTCAGTTATCAAGATAGTTTGTTTTTCAGTTATATTTTTTTCAAAATATACATGAGCCACGTTTTGGCACTAGCAAGCGCATACCTCAAAGAAGCTCGAGGACAGGGTCAAAGAATCTGAAGGCCGATCGTTCAGGAGCTCCTCCTAAGTCGGTGTCTCTAGAACCTTCCTTGCCTTGGCTCTAGCTTTACTCTGACTTGCCCAAGTTCTTACCTTTTCCTTTCCTGAGCACCCCTCTTAAATTGTTTTGGTGGCGTAATACTGTCTCCAGTGTCCTAATCTCCAATCCAGCTTCCTGACGCAACTATCAATACTTTGCGGGCTGCGTCTTCCTTTTCCTCATCGAAATTAGATGCTTCTTTACGCTAAGCACCAGTACCTTACACTTCAGAGGCTCCTGAAAATTCTCTGTTCCGATCCGTGGACAGTAAACAATAGCACTGAAGCGGTCTTTGTTCGTTCTCAGGAACAAAGTTACTTATTAAATAGATATTGAAGGAAATCGTGGGCTTTGTCCTTTTGCTTCCTCAGCGATAAAAGGTCTGAAGAAGTGGAAGATCTGTCAACCTGAGCTTTGAGTAGACGTCCAGAGCTCCCTTTCTCACTCAGTAAACAATTCCACACTCTTGCTTTAGTCGTCGAATTTTCAACTGATTGAGCTGCGGTCCGGCGGCGGTCACTCGGTGGAGCTGTGATGGAGTTGTTGATTGTCGTGCCACAATATAATCTTCCCAGAAAGAAGAAGACTTCAGGCCATGTTGCACTATCTTCAAATTATCCTTCGCTCCGAGATGCAAATTGTATCCAGGCTTCGAAATAACTTACCGGGTTTCATATTTTTTGACGTTTTTCCACTTCAAGGCGTGATTTAGTAAACTTTCGGCAACAATTATCATTATAGTGCTTACAAGTGAAAATTTGTGCTTACAAATCCCTAATTCTACCCTTGATTACTTTTGCTTCAAGCACTTGGCACCCATCGCGTGGAAGTATGAGACTAATGGAATGCTTTCAAAAACGTGCGTTGAAGTGGATAACGGGCTATAGGAATGCATCGTACTTTGAAAACATGGTATCCCTAAGATTACTTCCGCTTCCTATGGTTCTGCAACTCAATGGTTTACTTCTATTGTCTAAACTGTACCATGATAAAGAAAAAGCACTTCCATTGATAGAAACCTATGAACACCAATATGGTAGAGTTAAAAGCAGATTATTCAAACTTCCAAAACTGAGAACCGAGAAATTCAGAGAGAACTTTTACTTTCGAACTGCCAAAGTTGCCAACAATCTGCCTGAAGAGATAGATTTTTCCCAGCCTTTGGGACTCAAAAGACGTATTCTGTCTTTCATGTGGGACCGTCTGATGTTGAACTTCAACGAAAGAGTAGTGTGTACATGGACCATTTTCTGTGATTGCTCCGATTGCAGAAAATAGTTGAATCAAGACCAAAACTTATGGGAGCAATCCCCTCGGCTTGATGCCGAAAAATGACAACAACAACAACATTATAGTTCATCGGGTAAAGGCTCCAGGAGAATATTTCTTGTCTTCCAAAAAAATGTTTTTTTTGGACCCTCAGTGTCGTTTTTTGAACCTCATTTACAAATTGCGTTGTTGCATAGCACGTTACCATGTCGAAATTAGCACATTCGACTGGTCTATTAGTTGGTTTTTCTTGAATCATAACGGAGGGAGGGGTTATATGACCACTAAATTAATTGACTACTAACCTGGGAGGTCCGAAACAGGAAACATATTGTCTTTTCTCCTGTTTTGTAATTCCGATTGCAAGTTTTTATAGGCTGTATGGTCTGTATCAGGAAACTATCATTTGTCTACAACATGTCACAGAAATGAATGTGCTCCTACTGAAATCGCTAAATGAGGATGACGAGCAGTGTCTTTATCAAAAAGAACTATTAAAACATGGTTTTACAAGCAAAGTTATAAAGTCACTGGAATTTGATCTGAACCCATCTGCCTTATTGGAATACCAGAATGTGGGCTTGGATGGTTTTTTATTCACTAGTAAAGTTGCTGTTCGTGTGTTAAATTGTACTGAAATGAGGGAACGTATGATGTGTAAACCCTGTTTTGCGGTCGGTAAGTCTACTGGAGCGCTTCTGAAATCTATTGGATGCACAGATGTACGAGGTGAAGATTCAGGATCAATGAAAGAACTTTTAAAGTTCATTTCTGAAACATTTTTGAGAAACTCAGTCATTTTATGGCCTTGTGGAAATTTGAGCCAGAACAATTTTTCAGTAACTGAGGAGGTTAATATCAAAATTGAACCTGTTGTATGTTACAAAACGAAGAAAATCAATAATTTTGGAGACGAATTGGACAGAGCCTTTTCTCAGTCAGCATTTGACATAATTGTCCCCTTCAGTCCATCGATAGCATCAGCCTTTCATGATTGGGCAAAGGAATCAAAATGTATAACCGAAAAGATTGCAGTAGTTGCCCTGGGGCCAAGTACAGAAGCGAGGGTAAATGAGCTTGATCATATGGTTTTACGCGGTGTTTGCAGAAAACCAACTCCGGAAGATATGACAGAATGCATCAGAGAATTATTGAGATGACATGTAAAGATTTATAAATTTAAATATTTTTTCTTTTTTGTAGCTAACATATTTTTAAGTTTAACGTAGTTCTTGATATTCTGCTGTAGTGGTAAATCTTACGCCGACTTGTTGGGTTATCTTGATTTCTCACTTTGGCTCATTTCTCTTATTGGCTCATAAACTTAGGAGAGCACACGTACGCTGTCATCATAAATCATCCAGTAAATAATAAATCCAGCAGCAATGGTCTCTCGAATCATGGAGTACTAGATGCCTAATCTTGATTTTTCAGTTAAGCATGGGAACTGAAGTACTGTCATCGCTGCCGTTACAAATTCTGTTCTTCTTCAATGCCTGGTATTATGCTGCTTTCTTCATAGCTGAGTGTCTCATGTATATATACAAAGGTAGAGTTTTTGATAACATGTTTTATCTCAATTGATTCATGGTATAACTTAGTGTATGTAAATTCTTTCATTTCAGGCGAGACACTTCCATACCCTGGCGGTGACTTGGCACAGGAAATTATCGTATTGTTGCTCCTGAGTGGAGTTGAATTCTTCAGAATATATCTAGGTTAGATTATAGTTTAGTTGCAGCGTGAACACTTCCAAATAAATAGCCTGCGTAGAATTTAATAGACGTCTGTTTAAAAATTAGACCACTGGACTACTGTTTTTCGCTGTTCACTATTAATTGTTGTACTGTATAACTCCATCCACGAATAACGCGATTCGGTGAGAAGAAATAGTCTAATACACACTTTCTGATGTGTGATATATTATTCCACGTTAATCTGAAATCATGTCTTCTGCAAATATCTGCGTTTAGGCAAACGAGGCAACTTGACAGAGCGTAAATTGCCAGTGCTGATCTCGATTCTACTGGGCGTGGCTTCTATCATCTGCATGCTGTACTTCATACTGTGGCAGACATATGTGTTGAGGTTCGAAGTGATCATCTGTTCACTTCAACTGGGCTTCATTGGTTTCGAGATCATCTTTTCTATCATTGCATTCATCGCATTCGCAAGGTGATTATGACTACGAAGAATTGTTTTTCAAATGTTTCAAGCAGCCATTTAATACTCATAGGAAATGTTACATTGAAAACATGAAGCACTTGGAAAATCTAAAATAACTAAAGCTTAAATTTTAAAGGGTTATTATAATTCTGTATCTGTTGATTATAGCTGCGAAGCTGTAAGCTGAGCGAAGCTATATTGCGGTGCTCTTGGTTTTTTACAATTCAAAGCATTTGAATTGTATTGGGGCGCTGTTTTTTTTTTTAAGATCTGTTCACACATTTTCATGATTTTTGAAGTCAAATTGGAGTAGTGAATTTGGTCACGCCGAAACAGGAAATGGAGCGAAAAAGCGAGTGGTTTTGCGGCGTGAATTTTTTCGCTCTTATTTTAAAGTAGAGTGAGAAAACGGTGTTTGAACAAAAATTCGGTTTCTCGGTAGTGGTTTTTTGTTCACATGCGGCAATTTCACTCTGATTTTTACTGTTTTTTCGATTTTTTGGATCGGATTTTTTTTTTTAAATGGTTTTCCCAATTCATTCATAGCTCATTCTAGGCCTAGTTTATTGTTTGAATTAAATTTTAATTTCTCGCTAGTGGTTTTTTGTGTTCACATGCTGCATTTTGACATTGATTTTCTGTTTTTTTCTTATTTTTTATCTGATTTTTTTTTATTATTTTCTCAATTATTTCATAGTCCATTCTAGGTCTAGTTTTTTCTGTTTAGTCAATGAAAATTCTTTGAATTGTACGTCAGGACTTGTCCTGCTATGTTTTTTTGTTTCGTCGTCTGACGCTCTTTTTTCGTTTTACATTTGTTCACACAGCAAAGCTGAAAAATTTTCTGAATGAAAAAATTTTCTCAAATTTTCTGAATGACTTCTTCCTCTCACTAACGGCATTTGCGCGCGTGACGTCATTTCTTACTCGCTTTAGCAAAAGTTTTTAGGTTATTTGCGTGACTAGATTTTGATCATACGTGACTTACCTCACTCAATAAATTGACTTCTGCACTTTAAAACTTAAGTTTAATTTGAATTTGTTTAAGGTCAAAGGAAGTCATTTGTGCAGTAAAGGTCCCTAATCAGAGGCTTCTGCGGAATGAATTTTAACAAGCTTTATTAATTTATCGCTGAATGTTTTTTACCTAGTTTTTGAGCGGCGTCAATTTTTTTTTCAATTTAGATCTGTATCTGTTTCTATCTCTATTATATGGCACGCAGGTCTATTCTTTCGCAGCTTTTCCGGCAATCTGCCGGCTATGTTATCTATTTTCTACAATACTTAAACCTATCCTGACAATTTGCCCGCTATATTCTTGAATTTTTTTATTTCAAACAGTTTGATGTTTTTCTAGGAATCTCTAAACTAGGCTGATAACTCATTTGTTTGGATTTTTTTGCGAAGCGAATAAATGTAACCTATCTTATTCGGCATTTTAGAAAAGAATTGTTTATTGTTCAATTGATGCTATTGGATTTGATTTTTATGTCTTCCATTAACGCTGCTTGAACCTCTAGAACTCTACTTTTATTGAGACCTCTTATCAATTGAGGTTTATCGACGCCAGTTAGCGTTACAATAGTCTTGATGGGCTGGCGAAGACTGTCGTTTCCACATATAAATCTTTTTTGATACATTCCTTTGATCTAAGTTAAATTTAATTTTGACAATTTTCCTCTTTTTGAATTGTTTAATATTGTGAACCAGTTTTCAGTTGTATTCCTGTTTATGAGATATTTCGTGTCCTGCAGTGCATTTAATGTGTTAAATCAAGTTTTTGCGGCAATTTCTCTGTGACGTAAAAATTGTATTGAACATTTTCCCTGTTTTGTGCGCTTTTTGACTTCTGAAATAGCTTTAGCTTATTCTTTGATATGAGAAAATCAGAATTAGTCAAGTTGGGCTGTATGTGTGCTCATAATTGCTTTGCAAAAAGCGAAGTGGAACGAAAACGTTTAGTGGTTTTGAGGCAGAAAATTTTTGAACTGATAATAAAGCAGAATGGTCTTTGAACAGATTTAGTATTGTCTGAAGCTGTTTTCATCACATGCTGTAATTTGGCTCCAGCTATTTGATTGAATTTTGAGATCTAGCGTCAACTATGTTTTGGGACTTTAGACTGGTATTTTGAGGTCTGGTTTTGGGCTATGAAAATTGCGAATTATCAATTGGACAAATTTGGATTCAACCGGCGAAGGTCGCGAGTGTTAAGAAAGAGAGCTTAAAAATTAGTAGGAATTTGAATCAGGGGTGTTTTTTTTACAGAAACCGGGCAAGTTAATTGGAAACCCTATATCAAGAATTTAAATTTTAAGCTCATGATTAATTTTTCTTTTCATTTCAGGAACGAAAGTTACTCATAAGCAGTACAATGGGTATCAGAAACTCTGTATTGGGCGACACTGCAGTTGTACTGGAACTAAAAGTTAGATTGTAAATGGTTTAATCAATTGTAAATGTTTGTAAATATGTCCAAATCTGTCTGCATTAAATTCTTTGAAAGAACATTCTTTAATCTACTATACTCGAGCAAAGCATTGTGTGCTTCTTACTGTCGAGGTATGTGGGGGCCATTGGCTAATTATTTATAAAGCTTTCAATCGGATGAAGTCCTTTTGCTACCCGATTAAGCCAATATCAAACTGAATTGAACTCAACATATACTTGATACGAACTGCTGATGCGCTATCTGTCTGTAATAATGTTCCAGTAATTATTTAGCAATGGCGGTAACTTTTTAGGTGGTTAGATTAATGGTCTCGCTTTAATCAAGTGAAAGAGTTGTTTAACCTCATTTTCAACCAACAAGAATCAAAATTTACACTGATGAAAATTAACCTGACGTCTGAAATCAGTTCGTTCTTACGTGTATAGTCCTCACGTTTTAATATGCATAGGTTAAAAATGATGGTCCTTTTTTACTGATGTAGTTTATTTGCATTGGTCGGGAAATTATCCGATAAGTATCAAAAAACGTTATTTTGTTTGCAAACGAGCTGAGCTCGAACAGGGTAATGCACAGTTGTATGTAACAGTGCTGTTTTTGTATAAATAAACCTTTTTAATTGCTCCCGAATTAAGTTTGAAGCAATTATTGTAAACATGGGCGTCTTTTTTATTCAAAAATTTGTGCTTGACCGTTTTGACATTCCTAGTGACTTTTACGCCCCTGACTTCTTGCGTGGCCAACTTTTACGCGCTTGACTTTTTGCGTGACCAACTTTTACGCCCCTGACTTTTTGCGTGGCCAACTTTTACGCGCTTGACTTTTTGCGTGACCAAATTTTACGCCCTTGACTTTTTGCGTGATCTAAATTTGTCTCATTTTTAAGAAGTTGAACTCACTTTGAAGCAGTTTACCACTAAAGTTCATTGAAGTGCGCCAAAATTATTAATCAGCCTTATGCCAGTCAAATTAGTGTCTTAATGTCTCCATAGTGTTATATAGTAAACTCTGATGACGTCATTTGAAGCGCCTATTCCGCCTCTCCTAGTCCAGGCTAGGTTACGACTAGAGGAGTTAGTTATTACGGTGACATTCTGGACTTTTAATTGGTTGAGTGGTCCTGAAACAAGAAATCCTGTCAGTAAAAAAAGTTAGGGTACATCTGCTGAACAAAAGTACTGAGAGAAAACATTGGTTTATTTTTTGCTTTAATTTTTTCTGACAACGAGAACATTAAATGTGAAAAACTTCAGTTGACAGCACCTTTTTTTGCTCAAATTTAATAATGCAATTGGGTTCCAAAGTTCAAAATGTAGGTTATGAGGTGCAAAGCGCTGTGAAGTTTTTTTGAGCTATTATGCGATTGGGTTGTTCTACGCGTTTGAGTTGTTTTTGTCTTTCGCAAATTTCTCAGAATGGTTTTCATGTTCCATTGACCGATTGAATGGATTTCAATAAACTTAAATGTTTCATGTTTAAGTTTGCAATGGAGTGGGCTTGTCAGGTGGCTTCTTGTTATTAAGGAGCAACTGCTCAAAGTTTAATTGTCATTTTTTTGAATCAATTGTTTTTTGGATGTTTATTAATAGCGACCGCTATTACAGTTGTGACGTAATTTTGACGATTTTTATGATGCTCTTCCATTACCGTACCATTTTTTTCATATATGACCTAACCAACTCCCAGATGTCTTTTTTGCTCTAAGTGAAAGAGTGAGGGTGAATTGAATATATCTTATTCTAACTGGAGTCTGTTGGTGGTCAAGTTTTAGGAGGTAACTCTCATTTGAGAATGTAAACTCAATGTTTTATTCTCTTAAGTGTTTAGGATTTATCTATTTCTATGCGCCAGATCTAGTAAACAGGCTTAGATAGGTTCTGGGCGTCTGCCAGCTGTTTTTTGATCGGGCCTAATTTAAAAAAAGCTAAGCTCGAACAGGGTGATGCACTGTTCAATGTAGCAGTTTTTTTTCTACAAATAAACCTTTTTACTTGCTCCCGACTTAAGTTTGAAGCAATTATTGTAAAGATGGGCGTCCTTTTTATTAAAGAATTTGTGCTTGACCGTTTTGACATTTCTACTGACTTTTAGCCCCCTGACTTCGCGTGACCAATTTTTACGCCCCTGACTTTTTGTGTGATATAAATTTGTCTCTGATACTCGTTTTTAAGAAGCTGAACTCGTTTGAAGCAGTTTACCAATAAAAGTCCAAAGTGTGCCAAAATTATTGCCCAGCCTTACGCCAGTCAAATTAGTGTCTTAATGTCTTCATTGTGTTATATAGTAAACTCTAATGGTGTCATTTGAAGCAGCTCTGTGAACTTCTTATTCCGCCTCTCCTAGTCCAGGCTAGGTATCATTTTTCTCTGAGACTCTACGACTAGAGCAGATGGTGAGGAGGGTGACATTCTGGATTTCTAATCGGTTGAGTGATCCTAAAACAAGAAGTGCTGTCAGTTAAAAAAAATTAGGGTACATCTGCTGAACAAAACAATGAGAAAACATTGGTTTTTTTCTGCTTTACTTTTTTTTTGACGAGATAAATAAAAGTGAAAAATTTCAGTTGACTGCAACTATTTTTCTCTCAAATTTACTAATGCAATTGTTTTTCGAATTGTAGGTTTTGAGGTGCAAAGATTTGTGAAGTTTTTTGAGCTATATGTATGAAATTTGTTTGTTCTACGCTTTTGAGTTTTTTTGTCTTCCGCAATATTCTTAGAATGCTTTTCATGTTCCATTGACCGATTGAATGGTTTTCAATAAACTTAAATGTTTCATGTTTAAGTTTTCAATTGAGTGGGCTTGTCAGGTGGCTTCTTGTTATTAAGGAGCAACTGCTCAAAGTTTAATTGTCATTTTTTGAAATCAATTGGTTTTTGGATAGTTTTTGATAGCGACCGCTACTACAGTTGTGACGTCTTTTTGGCTCTCTTTATGATGTTCCTCCTTTATCGTTCCCTTTTTGTCATGTATGACCTAAGCAACTCTCTGATGCATTTTTTGCTCTAAGTGGAAGCCTGATTGTGAATTGAAAATATCTTATTCTAACTGAAAGCTTTTGGTAGTCAATTTTAAGAGGCAGCTCTTGTTTGAGAAAGTAAACTCAGTGTTTCCTTTTCTAAAGTGTTTGGGTTTTTTCTGTATTTATATGCGCCAAATCTTCTGAACAGGCTTAGATATTTTCTGGAAGTCTGCCAGCTCTTTTTTGATCGGGCCTAATAAAAAAAATAAATATTCTCAAAAAGCGCTGTTTATGTGAAAACTGCGAAACTTTAGGTCCAAAAGCAAGCACATGGTGATCCATTTGTGCATTTTTTGAATGAAATTTTTAGTCCGTCTGCTTGGAGTTTTTAATCGTATAGTGGTTTTATAATTTTGAGTTGGATTCAATGTTGTAATTAGTTGGTTTTGTTTGCTTCGTCTACATGTTAAAGTTTATCAAGAAACGGGATTATGTTTGCGATCGAGCTGAGCTCGAACAGGGTGATGCACAGTTCATTGTATTTGTGTTGTTTTTGTACCAATAAACTTTTTTAATTGCTCCCGAATTAAGTTTGAAGCAGTTATTGTAAACATGGGTGTCATTTTTATTCAAAAGTTTGTGCTTGACCGTTTTGACATTTCAAGTGACTTTCATGCCCCTGAATTCTTGCGTGGCCAACTTTTACGCGCTTGACTTTTTGCGTGACCAACTTTTGCGCCCCTGACTTTTTGCGTGACCAACTTTTACGCCCTTGACTTTTTGCGTGATCTAAATTTGTCTCATTTTTAAGAAGTTGAACTCACTTTGAAGCAGTTTACCACTAAAGTTCATTGAAGTGCGCCAAAATTATTAATCAGCCTTATGTTAGTCAAATTAGTGTCTTAATGTCTCCATAGTGTTATATAGTAAACTCTAATGACGTCATTTGAAGCGCCTATTCCGCCTCTCCTAGTCCAGGCTAGGTTACGACTAGAGGAGTTAGTTATTACGGTGACATTCTGGACTTTTAATTGGTTGAGTGGTCCTGAAACAAGAAATCCTGTCAGTAAAAAAAGTTAGGGTACATCTGCTGAACAAAAGTACTGAGAGAAAACATTGGTTTATTTTTTGCTTTAATTTTTTCTGACAACGAGAACATTAAATGTGAAAAACTTCAGTTGACAGCACCTTTTTTTGCTCAAATTTAATAATGCAATTGGGTTCCAAAGTTCAAAATGTAGGTTATGAGGTGCAAAGCGTTGTGAAGTTTTGTTGAGCTATTATGCGATTGGGTTGTTCTACGCGTTCGAGTTGTTTTTGTCTTACGCAAATTTTTTAGAATGCTTTTCATGTTCCATTGACCGATTGAATGGATTTCAATAAACTTAAATGTTTCATGTTTAAGTTTTCAATTGAGTGGGCTTGTCAGGTGGCTTCTTGTTATTAAGGAGCAACTGCTCAAAGTTTAATTGTCATTTTTTGAAATCAATTGTTTTTTGGATAGTTTTTGATAGCGACCGCTACTACAGTTGTGACGTCTTTTTGGCTCTCTTTATGATGTTCCTCCATTATCGTTCCATTTTTTGTCATATATGACCTAACCAACTCCCAGATATCTTTTTTGCTCTAAGTGGAAGAGTGAGGGTGAATTGAATATATCTTATTTTAACTGAAGGCTGTTGGAGTTTAAGTTTTGACAGGCAACTCTTATTCGAGAAAGTAAACTCAGAGTAATTTTTTCTAAGTGTTTAGGCTTTATCTGTATTTCTATGCGACAATTCTACTAAACAGGCTTAGATATTTTCTGGGCGTATGCCTGGTTTTTTTTGATCGGGCCTAATTAAAAAATGAATATTTTCAAAAAGTGCTTTTTTTGAAAACTGCTGCGAAACTTTAGGTCTAAGAGTAAGCACATGGTGTTCCATTTGTGCTATTTTCGAATAAATTTTTTAGCCTTTCTGCTTGGAGTTTTTAATCGTACAGTGGTTTTTATAATTTTGAGTTGGATTCAAGCTCTATGTAGTCAGTTTTGCTGGCTTTTTCTACTTATAAAAGAGTATTCTTCGATTTCTAAGTGCGGAGATCTGGCCTTCTCTATGCACAGGCTTATAGGCTTTCATAACAAGCCAGGTGACGGTAACATACCTTTTCTCTTATAAAGTTCCCTCCATCGCTAAAAGATCTCAAAATATTGGACATCCTTTGGCGAACAGTATCATTCCCAACTTTGCCCAAATTTTGACACGTGAAATCTACGCAGCTGACTAAGATGTTTTCTAAAAATGTACTCTGCAAAGAATAATCCCGTCAGGATTAACGCTCATGCCATTCTTAGCGGAAGTTTTGGATTGTTTGTCTTCAGTTTTAAAAAAAACATTGAGACGAATAGCCATTGAGACGACGAGACGACTTGCTGGCAGCAGAAGCTATCGATCAGGAGATTTTCTTTTGCTTTCGACAGGCGGGCGTAGTCACTCCCAAGAGATGTAGTTTGTTGATCTGCTATGATGCTGCTAGCCCGCGTGCCATCAATGTCTCCGTTGAATTTTAAGGAAACTACGAGACCCCCCTCCCCCCCCACACACACCAAAAAGGGGAGCTATATGCATTTTGACCCCACCCAATGAGAGTGGTGGAAAATACTTCGTATTCAATTTAGACTCAACCAAAAAAGGGGAGCTAAGCAATATACGGCTTATCAGTTTGATTGCTCTCATCTTAAAGGGGGACTTCGAATTGATTGTCTAGTCAATGAACTGAACTGTCAATGATGATTGATATAAGTATCGGACTATGCTAAGTTAACCATCGTTAAAAAATCTTATGCATTCAGCCGAATATCCGAGAATTAAAATCTCATGCCTAATAAAACTAAATTTTCAGATAAATAATAGCCCTGGTGTGCATTTCTAATGAACTGTGGAATAATAAATGCAATGACGTGACAGAATGGATCGAGTAAAAGCATGAGTAAAGTTCAAAACGGTCGGAAACGATACGAGATAAGTTGCCCTCTTGGGATATCGGTCGATGACAGTGCGGGGCAAGGTTCCCAATTCGGAGATGTAGACTTAAGACCTCCTCAGGAGTCTGGGGCAAAAGTTGTAATTTTCACTCACAAACCAAGAACTGAAAGTGACAAAGGTACCAAGAATAAATGGCAGATGTCATCTTCGAATTCTTTGCCGGGACATGAAAATCGGACGCATTTATCCATATGCAACGATGAAATTTCGCGAGATTCAGCGTTGCGGGGAGGGTCAATTTATTCGGAATATTGGGACATTAAAGCGACCCGAGACGACCCCGATTTTTCTGAAGAATGCAAAAGTGATATCCGCGTGATCAGATCTTTCGACGAAGAATTCATCAATGAAATATTCTCAAGAGATCAAGAACAACTTAGTTCTTTTTCATTAGGAGAGCAATTAAATCACGCTTTATATGAAGAAACCCGCAAGCGCGAAAGTGTTAATGTGGCTAAGCTTGAGATTCCGGCTGTAATAATGAAGAGTTCGAGATCGGAAGGCAAACGTTTGACTTTTGCAGAGGATACGAAAAGTGAACCGAGCAGGCTAAAAGTGCAATCGAAAGGCATAAATATGGGAATCGATTTCACAAGAAGTTGCTACAGATACACCAGAAGTTGGAAGAAGAAACACAAATTAGGTAAGAAGGGTGGCTATCCAAAAGTGGGATTTGTTCTGTTCCCCCACCCCACGTGCGCCTAGGGGCATAAAAGTTATATGCGCACGGGGGGTTGTGACAGAATACATCCAAAAGTTATTCAGAATGCAGAATGGTTGATTATTTTCGTACGTATAGGTAAACTCAGTTAAAATTATGGGCCTTTACCATTATAGCCCCCCCCCCCCCCTCTTAATGGTCACATAAAATGGTAAATAAACCATAATGGTGGGCTATAATTTCGTGGGTCAGGGGGGGGGGGGGTTGTTATAAGGGGAAAGACCCAAAATTATTTTAGTCCTGGTGGGTGACAGGAAAGGCAATTGTGCATTTGTTTAGTGAATTTGAATTTGTTATAATGGTAATGTGTTTGGGATAATGACCAGCTTCCTGTATCGAAAACATGCAATTTTTTTTTTGAAATGCTGCTAAATAATTCCTTTCTGAAGGTGAGAAAGTTTTCTGGCTATTGGTCCACCGTATTGTTTTGCATGAACATGAATGTACAATAATTAGCTGTTTCGATGGAAATAGAATGCATCAGAAGGTTTGATCTCCGATTTTTTTCTGCTATCGAAATATACCCAGTCCAAGAATATTAATCAATGAAACTTTAATGATTGCCAATGATTGCTAAATTTGTGAGAATTTTATTTAGCAAGTAGCATTCCGTTGGATGATATGCCTGCCTGTCTTGGAGACCACATTCCAATAAGGACCAAACCTGTTGAGTCGTCTCAAGGTCTCCACAATAACTCCTCAAGTGCCAGGCACCTTTTAGAATGTCTCAGGCCTATCAATGTGGAGCTGGAAAAGCTGAAGTTTTTCGCCCGAGATTTTGACTACAACCCTCAGTTCAAATATCTCAATCCACTCACTTCTGAGTTTTTGAGCCAGTACAGGAAACCTTCTGTCAAATACTTGAAGCCGGTGAGTAGTTTTTTAAAGCTCATTGAATGATGCTTGGGGCATTTGTGATTGTATTATATGCTTGCCTTGATGAGTTTCTAATCAAACATTCTCAAGTTATGTTGTTGCTTACTTGTAGTTCAGTACGTAACATTTTAATTGCTCACGAACGAAGTTTTGAAGCAATTATTGTAAACGTGTGTCTTTTTGTGCTAAATGATAACTTATTGCTCAAACCCAAACGAATGAATTTCTCGGTTGGTTTTTAGGAACGATATCTAAAACAAGTACATACGATATGGTACTAAGCATGCCTATCGCTTTCTCAGTTAAAATATTTATCAATTGCTCTTAAAGTTTGTGGCAATTATTTTTAGTCCTGTGGTCTCATTTCTGCGATTTTTCGTTTGACCCATTTGACTTTTCGTCCTCAAAAATTAAGTTCTCTTAGAGCCTTACGCGTAACCGGTCTCTAAGAATGCGTTTCATCAAAACTGTTTTGAGGAGACAGTTTCATGGTGTTAAGGGCGGTTCTTAATCTCAAAAGTTTTATCACTCCGACACCCACCCCCCCCCCCCCCGGAGGTTTTTAATGTATTTTGCTGATTTTCGGGCTAATTTTTGCGTTTTTTTGACGATTATTTTGTGTTACTGGATCAAATGGGTATTGGAGAAACCCCTTCTACTTGAGCAAATTTATGATAACATTTGGTAAAAGTTTTGTGGGTAAGAATCATTTTTTGTTGAGAAATATGACAAAAAATGGCGGAAATTGGAACTATTTTTCTTAATTTTTTGCAGTTTTTCGTTTTTTTCTGTTTTTAGCTAAGTTTCTTAGCCTATTATGACTTGCCTATTGTTTTGCGAGCATCTGGATACCCTATTGGCTGATGGGAATTTTTCTTTGGATTTATATGCTTTTGAAATTTTAAAAAATTTGATAACTTTTTCCAGTTTTTCAGTGAAAGTTGTTTTTAAAAGCTTTCTTTTCATAATTTAGCCTAAAGTATTTTTCCAAAATTCCCATGAGTGGTTTTAGTAAGTACTAGTTGTTTTGATGAAGTTATTTTGGCAGAGATAGTTTTTTCGGGATCTCAATTTATAACAAAATTTGGTCAGATTTTTTATCATATTTTAACAGATTTGATTTTATTGTCTTTACTCTTTTGTTTCATGGTTTTGTTTCAAGATAATTATGAATTAATGAAGGCACGTTTTGTTTAATGAGTAGTTGGATGGCGTTTAAAGGGATTTTCACGTCGAGTCGTTTCCGGAATTTCTTCCGGCTTTGTTTTTTTAAGATCTGTTCACACATTTTAATGATTTTTGAAGTCAAATTGGAGTAGTGATTTTGGTCACGCCGGAACAGGAAATGGAGCAAAAAAGCGAGTGGCTTTGCGGCGTGAATTTTTTTGCTCTAATTTTAAAGTAAGAGTGAGAAAACGGTGTTTGAACAAAAATTCGGTTTCTTGGTAGTAGTTTTTTGTTCACATGCGGCAATTTCACTCTGATTTTTACTGTTTTTCGATTTTATGGATCGGATTTTTTTCTTACTGGTTTTCCCAATCCATTCACAGCTCATTCTAGGCCTAGTTTTTTGTTTGAATTAAATTTTCATTTCTCGCTAGGGTTTTTTTGTTCACATGCGGCATTTTGATACTGATTTTCTTTTTTTTTCTTATTTTTCTGATTTTTTTAAAATGTTTTTCTGAATTCACTCATAGTCCATTCAAGGTCTAGTTTTTCCTGTTTAGTCAATGAAAATTCTTTGAATTGTACGTCAGGACTTGTCCTGCTATGTGTTTTTATTTCGTCGTCATGATTTTTGTTACGACCATATGACGTCACAGCCACTTTTTGTTCATTCGTTCATGCAATTTCAACTGAATTGCATGTGTGACGTCATTTTTCGCTCTTAGTGGAGCGAGTTTTTTGTTCATGCGCGTGATTAATTTTTTTGTCACACTTGACTTACCTCACTCAAAAATGACTTCCTCAATTTGAAATTGACTTTTATTTACTTTAATTCAAAGAGATAAGGTCAAATGGGTGTGTCACTCTAAATGAAGGTTATTTGAGAGCAGCTAATAGAGGCAGCAATAACTCATACAGATTTTTAATCAAAATATAACAGATCAGTCTTCAATGAAAAGACGAATTTTTTTGGTCTGTCTTTTTTACTCTTTTTTAGACTGCCGATCTACGAATCTATTGCAGCTATTTTCTGGCAATCTGCCAGCTATGTTTGCAAAAATGATCGTTTACGGGTGCAAAAAAAATGAGTCGGGCATGGATTAAAAGCGAGAAAACAATAATGATGAAGTAAGATTCAACAGATCGTCGCAAACAGCAACAATTTTGACTAATTGTGTTTTATTGCAGGCACTGACAATCCTTCGGAACCTGATCAGACGATATGGATCTTACGAGAGGTACGAGGAACTGACAGGAGGCAGGGTTCTCCAACCTAACGAGATCCGAGCCCTAGTGACCGATTACGTGCAGCGGGAGGGATTCGACGACGGTGAGATCCTCTTGAACATGTCGACTAGTATCCTGTCCACAGCAATGATGAGCAGAGCGGGGGGTCATGGGGTGCTGACTGTCAAAGTGGGGGAGATGCACGAGAGCTGGATTGAAGGGATGCTCAGACATGAATTGAGTTGGTAGAGTACTTTATGCATATCTGATTTTAACAGTCTTCACAGTTAGTAAGATTTCACACAAGTATCCGAAACACCTGAGTCCTCATTCTTGAAATTTAGATTTTTAATAGAAAACTCTGAAAACATTTTATTGGCCAAAAGCTATCGGGTGCACTTTGTAGTATTTGTGAAATAGGCTTCGAAGTGTCAAAATATATAGGTGTACGTTGAAAGGTAAATTGGTACCAAAATTTTTTTGAGCCAATTGGACAGTGTTTAGGCACCCACTACCTCAGAGGCAAAAACAACACTCACCAGCCTTGGAGTTCTCGAAGATGCAGGGAGCATTTCAGCCTGCTTCCCCACAACCCAACAGAAGAAGGGTTGGCCAGCCTGCATACGGTGCTAATGCGACCTGAGCCGCTCCTGTTTCGAAATGCTCTGTTGTATTATGCGATAGTATTGGCTGCCACGCTCTCCTTCAAAGACTTGTTCAGCAAACTGGCTGAGTTTGTGTCGGATCCTGAGAAGCGATGGGAGTATTGTGTCAGAGCGAAAAGAGGACAGTACGACACTTCGGTACCAGGTACGGTTTACCCGGTTTCTGTGATGTCCCCTTTGTCAGAAACTATCTTCGAAAATTTTAACACCGTTTTGATGGTGTATATACATTGTAATGGCTAGTCTTGATTTTTCGCAGATTGTGCAATCATGCGTGCTCTATGATGCCTTGTGATTGAGAAACGGGAAATAATTGATTGATTTCGTTTTCCGATTTTCATTCTTTACTAAATTATCAGTCAGATGTTTATGTGGTCCTCTACTGATGTTTGGGTACCCGCAAAACAACTGTTCATAATCTATTTTTACTGAAGTTCATGGGAAATTTCCTTAGAAGAGTGTTTTTCCTTCTTTTGCGTTGAAATAATGAAGTTCTGCCATCTCCGCCTGAGCTGTTTTTGACCCCTATTGCCGTTTATGGCCATTATATAACACGTTACTGTGTTACAATAGCACAAACGTGCGAGGAGTTAAAAGATGCCTGTAAGGTGGGTGAATCGTTGACAACATATTCCGATAATCATTGCTTCTCATTAATTGCTCTCGAACCAATTTTGAAGCTATTATCGGAAACGTGTTTGTCTTTTTTATGCTAAGGTTTTGCTTCACCGTTTTTGCGCTTTTGTTCTAGATTCTTGACTTCTCGAAAGACTTTTTCACGCTTCGGTTCTTCTGATCTCACTCTGAAGTAAAGTTTCTTGCTAAATTAAAAGCAAATGTAGCATAGAAAGAAACGGGCACGACATCCAAGTGGTGAATGCTTATCTCGAGGACGCGAGGACTGCGGAGGTCGAGGGTGCGTATCCCGCACTGGTGGGAAGTTTTTGCACCTATGAACAAAAAGTTATCTAAGCCATTGAATTAAAAATTGCCCCGCCTGTCGTTCGAGAGCAATTTGTCCGATATTAGTCGGTTTATGTTTCAGGTTGTTTCACCAAAGACCAAGTGTATCTTGCTGGATCTCTCAACATATTACACAATCGAAAGAGGATCGATTTTGAAGCTCTGATGCGATGTGGCAAACTGGCTTGGGAGGATGTGGAGAGGGTGAAGGGGTTGGCGGATTATGAGAACACAAGGATACCCTCTTTCATGAGGGACATGGCATTCTACAGGTAAATCTTGTTGGCATCACGTACGTTAGATCAATTGCCTTGGTCTCGCGAGCTTATACGTTACTTATTAATCTTTATTTATGCTTTGAATACGACTCGTGCAGTAATATTTCTGAAAAGATCTCGGTCAGCGCTTAAAAAATCGTCCGCACAAAATCTTTGAAGAAAAATCTTCAGCTTTTCTTCACGTCGGCAGGGGTGTTTTGCAACGATTTATGTGCATTTTTATTATCAATCCTTGTTAGAAGGTTTCAATTTAGGTCGAGATTGGATTTCATCCTGAAGATCAACGGCCTGCGAGATGCTGATTTCAAAAGTCTGAAAGGAAGCAGCAGTTCAGGAAGTGAAACAGACAGAATTGACGAGTGTCGTTTTGACATCTGATTTTCACACATCTAGCTTGAAAACTTTCGAGCTGTGCCAAAATGCCAAAATATGCAAGACTATGAACTTGAGCTATTTTGTGCAATAAATAGTTTGTGATGTAAACTTTACATATCTTCAAATCTGTCCTCGGGAGTAGTACATTTTGTTTAGCAGACAAAGAGTAAATGTTTAGACTATCAGTTTTTAACATAATACGAGAAGGCGACTGACAAAAGCATTGTTGTGACAGTCGAATCGCACTTTCCTCGGGTGAATATTCGGATTTTACCCGAAAGAGCGAAGCCGTCATTGAAATCGAAGACTCTCAGCAACGCCAAATTTAATTTCGGTGAATTGATTAAGCAAAGGCGATAGTTATTACTGGTCATATAATTTATTGCGACTTCGGAATGGGGGTTTAAAGAAACAGCTGAGCCGAGTGCTTTACAATAAAAAAACAGTCGAAGAGCAAAACAGTGAGAGAACTAATTGTAAGTAATGCAAAAAGACTAGATGAAGCAGGACCATTAAAACACCAATGGTACAAGGCACTAGAGTAAGAAGCTGTAGAATTGAATTGGATTTTAGCAAAAATTGGAATGGCTTACTTTTGGCTCAAAGCGCGGCAAGAGTGCGAGATTGGATTTTCACGGCACAACATTACCACATGCTCCTTTGAGCAAAATACGAGACGAATGGAATTGTTAAACATCAGACAGTATTTGCCATTAAAAATATGGTGAAAGAGATCCTGATGTGCATGTTTTGATGAATTTGCATTTTATTGGGGCACTGTCTTTTTCAGTAATGGTTAAGTGACTCTGCTTGAAGTCAATGAGAAATTCTGGCGTTTATTGAGAACCGCGAAGCGGTTCGAGATAATAAGTCAGAATTTCGAAGTGACTTTTGCAGCGTCACTTAACCATGCTCGAAACGCGAACGTTTTAAAATGACGAAAGTAAACGCAATTCAACTTCTGGGTAAGTAGCAACTTCTGGCACTGCAGACTTTCGGAATTTTAAAATGTGCACGTTAGTGTTTTAAGATCTGTGGACACAAACTTTCGATTTAATTTTTTACGTGCGACTTCTGCTTTTTCGAGTTTTGAGCTTTATTAAAATGCCTTTTCTGGTAAATTCTTAGTCCCTTCTAGATTGTTTCCTGTTCAGTCGATGAAATTTCTTTGAATTATACTTTAGTACTTGCACTGATTTTTTTCGTCGTCAAACAATTCTTTTTGCCTGCACTTACTTAGCAGATTGACCAAAATATATATAATCTTTTGACATTTCTGGGCTAGTTTCACTTTATCGTTCTCCCGAAAGTTGTTTTAAGCGACAGTTGCTCAGTAAAATAATCTCGAATCAACAGAGTCAGTATAGAACAGCGAGTTAAACAGAAAACAGGATAAAAAGTAAGGGGATAAACACATAAAGCCTAATTACAGATGCCCGCTATTTCAAGTTTGTTCATGGAAGTCTTAGTTACCATCTCTAATGCATATTGGTAATGATACTAGCCTTTGTGGCCTCTCAGGAAACAGGACTATGTCCAAACGCGTAACGAAATCGAGATAGTTCTTATTACGAAATATTTAATTTTAATTAACTTGGTTATCATAACTATGTTAATTAATTCAACAGATCAGCAGTTCAATAATTCTAAATTCAACTGTCCATTTCAAAATTTTTTGCATGCGTGAAATATTCGTTTATATTCTCCCCACTTTGGTCAGGTAAGAATAAAAACTCGTGATCGAAGGATTTAACAAATTGTGAATGCAGTTAGTTGTACTTTCAATTAGATGTCTTTGAGATAATTCGTTTCCTTCGGTGATTTCGAAGTTTCTCTGCTGATGTATGAGGACAAAAACTGGTAAAATCAGCAAAATCTGGTTCTTGTTGTAATTTTTTTTATAAAAATCAATTTTTCGCCTTTTTTTTCGTTTTTTCAATCACAATAGGGGTTATGCTTTCAATAGCAGCTGTTTTCCGGTTACCTCCAAGGTATTTTTGCTGTAAACCTTCTAGCTATCCGTAGTCATGGTTTTTGCTTCGTTTGTTACTCGTTTTCGTTCCACATCTTGCTCCATACAGCTCAAACGAGTGGATTTCATTTAATCTCGAATGATGTTTCAAGCAATTATTGTAAACAATTGTATCGTTCATACTGTAAAATTTTCCCGACTGTTTTTGCGGGAGTAAACTTGCAAGCATGTGAATTGCAAAGACTTTATAGCTAATTAGTTCGCTTTCCCCATAAAAATATCTAGACTACTCCCCCTTTGAGTTAAATTGCCACCCCCGTCGTTTGAGAGAAATTCGTCCAATGTTATTTGGTTTTGTTTTTTTTATCATGACGTGTTCATTCCCTTCTTCAGCTAATATGTGAATGATTTACAAATTTTAAGTTGACAATACAAAACTTCTGCTCCACACGTGCTTGATGTTAAACATCCAACAACAAAAAGACCGAGTTACCGGAAATAATGCTGCTCTTGAATTTCTTGAATTCAATTTCCTTTCTGCGAATATATTCGATCTTTATTTTTTAAATTTTTCATTTTTTGCCCTGTTCATTTTGGTCGAGCATTCCTTAAACCGGGATTCCGTGAGAGATTTAACAGTTTCTGGACAGTTGGTAGGTAAACGAGGACCAATGAATTTTTCGTTCAGATGCCATTTTTATAGTGCTCGACACTTTTAACGCGGTGGATTTGCCAAGCGCATATTTATTCCTTTTAGAAATGGATGAAATGATATCAGGAAAATATACCCAAATCCATTTTAACCAATGCCACTTTACCTAATGCCATTTTACCCAGTGCAATTTTACCCACTGCCAACTTACACAATTTACCCTATTGTTAAAATTATCAGTCAGATTATTTAGCCGACTACATAAACAAATGGCCCTTGGCACTTCATATGAAAAATCACAACCGAACATTATAATAACCACATAAACAATATAAAACATCCTTGTATTAGCGACTGCTAAACTGTAATCGGATAACTGAACGAAACGACCAAAGAGCTTTAGGTAAAATGGCATTGGGTAAAATGGCAATGCGTAAAAATGAATAGAGTAAATTGTCCAGACACGACAACTTACCCAATTCCATTTTACCCAATATCATTATACCCAACCTGCAGTTTTAGCCAATGCCACTTTAACCAATGCTATTTTACCCAATGACATTTAACCCCATGCCAACTGACACAAATTACCCGATTGTTAAAATCACCAGAACGACTATTTAGCCATTTATATAGTTAAATGACCAGTGGGACTTGATATGAAACTATTACAAACAAACATGTGATTAGCAGACTATAAAATTAATTGGCCCGTGGGATTTGATATGAAACTATCACAACCGAACATGGATTATATTGTCCACATGAAAAATTTAAAACATCCTTGTATTAGCGACTGCTAAATTGTAGTCGGATAAACGAACCAAGAGACCAAAGAGCGTTGGGTAAGATGGTATTGGGTAAAATGGCATTGAGTAAAATGGCAGGTTGTTTTTAATGGCAGTGCATAAAATGGAATTGGGTTAGTTATCGTGTCAGGACAATTTACCCAATTCCATTTTACGCAATGCAATTTTACCCGATGCGATTTTACCCAACCTACCATTTTACCCAATGCCATTTACCAATGCCATTTTACCAAATGACAACTTACCCAATTTACCCTATTGTTAAAATTACTAGAACTACTATTTAGCCATTTATATAATTAAATGACCCGTGAGACTTGATATGAAACTATCACAACCAAACATGGGATTAGCCGACTATATAATTAAATGACCAGTGGGATTTGATATGAAACTATCACAACCGAACATGGGATTATATTGTCCACATAAACAATTTAAAACATCCTTGTAATAGCGACTGCCAAATTGTAATCGAATAAATGAACGAAAAGACCAAAGAGCGTTGAGTAAGTTGGTGTTGGTTAAAATGGCATTGGGTAAAATGGCATTGGGTAAAATGGCCTTGGGTAAAATAGAATTGGGTAATTTGTCGTGTAACCAGATAAAATGTATTGTATAATTAATGTGAGGAATAATTCAATGGGTTCAATTAATGACAATTAAATAGATTTGGTTTTAACAAAATGAATAAGTTTCAATTATTTTTTGCTTGCAGGCTTCCTCTAATCAGAACGACCAGAAACTAAGCTGAATTGACAGATCAATCGCTATTTAAAAAACTGAGCAATATTGAGGATAATATTAAATATAATAACATATTTACAGTAAAATGACACTTATCATTTTATCAACTTTGAGTAGTCACCCTATCTTTTTGTCCCAGTCAAGTTTGCTCTTTAACTCCTTCTCATTGTTTGGGATCTGTTCTACGAATATCTTTTCTGTAACTCTATGTTCTCTTTGGGGAACACATTTGTGTTAGAACTCTTTCGGGAACACATTTTTGGTTCTTCCAGCTGGATGTTTTTTTTTCTTAACTGTGTATGATATCCTCCAAAAAAGAAAGCCTCTCGTATGATGTGTAGCTGAATATTTTCTTGTTCAACGCAAACGCGTCACCCTTTTGCGCTTAAGTTCTTCCAGAAAAACGTATACATATTTTTATTTGTAAAGAGGAGTTTCCATTTTTGATTGCAACCAATAAGAAGGAATTAAAAAAATATTGCGGGGATGAAAAATGAAAATTCATTAACGTCCTATTGACGGACTCTCGCATTAGATCTTCCAGGTTGGAGAAGGACTAGAGTAGCTGGTGACTGCTTGACTGATTAGAGTCATATTTCTACCACCTCGCCCCGGGTGTTGTTCAGCTGGGGGCAAGTACAGAGCGTGTGTTCCTCTTAGTTCTTCTCAAAAGTTCTATAAAAATTCGATGTTCCTGCCTCATTTAAATGGAACGCTCCTCCGGCCAGGAGATAGGGCGTCCTAACCCACTGGTGCAGTTGGATCTTAATTCGCCTTCTGCAGCTTCTAGTTTTGTTTGAGGTGCATCGTTTTCGGACAACAATTTCGACAAAATAGGTGCACTGCTGATATTGCTTTGCGGAGTCTTAAATGTTCCGTCATAGTGTGATTCGAATTGACAATCCGGGTTGTACGCTGTTTATATCGGCGTAGTTGAATAATTATTTCAGGTTTGCTGCTTTACATGAAGTGCGTCAGATTCCATCTTTTCTAGCTTACATTCAAGGTGTTTTGTAATAATTTGAATTTATATATTTTGTTTGATCAAATGCGATTAATCTAGTGCACGAACACTGTTCTGATTTCTTTCGGGAAAATTGACTTCATCTGTTCCAATAGGTTTATCAAAGATTTTGGGCTGACGAAAACTTCGAAAAACGTTTTTGCCTATTTTCCATTAGGTTTTGGCCTAACGCAACCTATCTGTTTTTCCTGATTAGGAAGAACACAAATTTCATGTTTTTTAAATCGCAACACAGGTCTTGTTTATTACGCTATCGGCCAACTACTGACCATGGTGGACATTCAACGGATCTAACCAGAATTTTGTGATGCATGCTTGGCCAACAAGCGTACTGCGATAGACACACAATTTTCTACAGCTTTCGCAATGTTTACTGTGGATTTCCTCCGAAAAAGCGTTTCGTATGATGTTTAACAGGGTGATTTTCGATAATACAAATCCATCATCCCTTTGAGTATAAATTCCTCCAGAAAAAATTATTATGAGATTATTTGTTTAGTTATACTTCCATTTTTGTCTGAATGATGGCCCGCGCCTCGATTTGTACAGAACCGCTAGTCAAACAGTGACAAAACTGTTTACCGAAGAAGCTTCAATCTTCTCTTCGATTTTTGTTTCATCTGTGTAGAGTTGTCGGAATAAATAATTTGAGTATGATTTACCAGGGGAATGAAGGTTGCTGGTGATGACGGTGTATTTGGAGCGACAAGATCACCAAAAGTTAATCGATCGCGAAGATCTGTTATTTTTTGCTTTCCTGGCCCGTTTTCATTTGTTTGAAGAGAAGAGAGAGTTTCAGAATCAATTTGGATCGAACCTAATCCGAATTTGCAGTACGTTGTACTCCAATCACTTAGTATCGTAAAGCCAGGAGGATGGCGCGTATATTATAAACAGCCTGTATTCTTTCAACCAATGCAGCTACAAATTGAAAATACGAATAGGCGGACTTTCAATTTAAATGAAATTGCATAAACAATTCCATTACAACTTTTGTAATAGGGAAGCGCGACGATTTCTTTAACTCAGATTTGATTCTCAAAAAGAGGTAAAGCAATATCAAAAGAATATTAATAACAATATTTTCTGCTTATCATTGCTCAAAAGTTATATTTGCTGGTTATCATAACTAGTGATATCATTCGACAAAAGTTGAACAGCACGAACACTGTATAAGAGTAAATCTTTAATTCAAGCCGAAAGATTAGATACAACACAAAGTGAAATCAAACTGGAGTGTAGAGCAATGACAGGAAATATTTGTAAAAAGAATGGCTGAAATGAAACTGTACTAGATATCCGGTAGATTTAAATAAATTCAAACTGCTTACACAAATGAGTAATGGAAAATTGAAACTTCAATTTTAATGAGATTGAAATTCAAATTCAATTTATGAGTGTTATGAGACGAGAAAAAAATTGATTTTCCGCATCATAGACGGACATACGAATTTCTTAGTCCTCATTCTCAAACTCTCTAGATTCATTGCGCGGTCAAATTTTTTGGTCTGGAGGACTGATTTTTGGTAGATTAAATTACGTTTCTTTCGGAGGATGAGTGCATTCTTCGAGAACTGAGACAATAAAGGGGGTTACCGACTCTCTGGCGTTTTGCTTCTGGGTATTCAGAATTAGAATCATATACGCTGCAAATGTAACGTTGTTCACATCCATGGAATTCTGGGGCTCTACGATCACGCTTGTTTGCGGCAACTGGAGTTGGGGATCGACAGCTCTCAATTGTACTCCAGTGAACTGCCTTGGTGCATTTATTTCCAATTTGGACATTCTCAGGTTTCGTTGATTTTCGTGGCGCCAATAGATTTAAAGATATTGGTGTTTGCCCAAGATAGGCCTGAGAGGTTGTCGGCTATAACCTCTGAACTTTTTTATTAAGTCTTCATTGTGATTGCAAATTTTTTTCGTTTTCTTTTCATATGAAATGGGACGCCCATGCATATATCCGTAAGTCTTTGTTTCCCTCCGCCTTAGTTCCAAACTTAGCGATATCACTGTTCCAAAACTGGAGGTCCTGCTTTCCAGGTTCTTTGTTCCTGTCTACATTTGATCCTCGAGTGAGTGTTTCGAATAGTCGTTTGAGGTCTCTCTAAGATCCGTCGGACTAACTTCACGTTCAGAGATCGTTCGGTCCTGGGAATGGGGCTTTGTGAATTTCAGTTGCAACATGAATCGAGATATCGATTTGTTGTTGAGGCTATTGTAACGCCACATTCATCGACTTCTGGGTAAATCATAGCCTCCTCCATCAAGATATAACTCACTTCAGCTATCACCCAACCCATTTCGTCCACGTAGACCTGTGCAGGCAGTTTCATTGTCTAAATAACGATTTGAAATCGACTCCTAGGTTTAACGAGATTTATACAATTATGAGATGCACTAATGTTGCTTAGAGCTGTGTTTGGTCGTCTGCCAAAATGAACTTGGAAATGCGACACGTTTTTTGTCTTTGTTTACAGATGGGTAATTGATACACAAATGCTTTAATTGAATGGTTTTTTGAACTTGCGTTTCTCCTAGACGCTACTTTTATGCCAGCAAGTTGAAGTGATTGTTACAATTCACTTCTCGAAAACTTTTTAACCTTTATTTCCAATTGAACATCTCCCTTGGTTTAGTCTAAAATTCCGAGGTACTTCATTTTTGTAAATATAAATTTCTACTAGGTTAGAACCGTTTTATTTATTATGTAATTCAAATGTTGCATGTATGGATAACCTGTCAATACATGCTAAAGCACATGTGTCTTGGTCTTTGCTATTCGTGATTAGTTCACCAACGTCTATTTGAAATTCTTCATTAGGCTCTGAACAATTTACACGTTGTTTCCATTGATATGCAGTTACGATTGATCTAAGATTCTTACCAATGTCAACACAAGGCTTGCAGTTGGAGGTTTTCTTTAAAATCTCTCTGCGAATGAACGGCCAGAACGCATGCTGTCTCATTGAAATCTTTCCCTAGCTGCTGAGGTCAGTGAGATGCAATAACTGAAGGACTGCCTCTTAGATGACGTTTGGTACTGCTACACGTTCGTTGATGCAACTGGACCGAACGCAAAAACATTTTCAATAGATATGCAAGTACGGATTGTCGTACTTGCATCGTTACTCGTCCTGTGGAATGTCGTTGCGCGTCCATGCATCGTTGCCCGACCTCCTTGAGTACTGCATCCTTTGATGTTAGCACTGCCAGAAACTGTTTTGTTAACAATTTTGTAGTATTAATCTCAAACTTTTGCGCTTTCGAGAGTTCGAGGCCAGAAGAAAATGGGCCTTCACTATTATACGTTTTGATTACATTGACATTATAATAAGTCAGACTAACCAGAATGCCACCTACCTATTCGAGTCGCAATAGTGACGCGAAAGAAATAATCACAAATTACTGCGTGAACTAGCTGTTTTTGACACCTTCTTGTCGAAGAGTTTATTTAAATTGTACAATCAAGTCATGATTGTGGTTAATAGTTTCTACCTCAAATTACGCATTTGTTCGTGAATGCTGCATGCTAATCTAACAAACTCTTTTTTAAACCAGGAATGTGTTCTATATTGAAATCAAAACGTTATAATCGGTCACGCGAACGAGTTAATTTATAATAAGATTTATTTGAACAATGTTTTTTCATACTTGACAGTAGTGCTGTATGTTCTGTTTTTGGAGTTCCCAAATCAAAAATATTGTAAATAAATGACGGACCAAACTATTCCAAGTATTTCTAATTCATTGGCACTATAAACCTCCTTATTTTTGTTCAGGAAACGTGATGCGAATGCAGCTGTGTTTAAACCTTTTGTCTTGCCTTTATCATTAGAGAGTGTTTTCAAATCAATCACTTTTGGATCGGTTCTCCAATAACTTCACTTGTCAGTTTTTGTGATCTCTTGGGCCAAACTCTCGTGAATTAACGAGCACACACTCCATGAATGCACTAACACTTTTGTCACATTATTTCCGAACTGAACCTTTAGATTTACTGGCTCTGCTTCTTTCATCTCTCTCTCTCTCTCTCTCTCTCTCTCTCTCTCTCTCTCTCTTTCTCTCTCTCCTCATAGACCAACGCCACACAGACTTAATCGACGTTGTCATAATCCATTCTTTTGGTGCAATTGATATATGGCTTTACTAGAGCCCGACATGATTGGCGGTGATTTGAGGACCAAACGTTTCCACAGTTGGTGGACACTGATGGCTTCTTTCTATTCTGTTGTCAGTTGTGTTGACACTTGTCCTGAAAGTTGTTACGATTCCGTTGAACATTTTTTAAAAACGCATTTGTGAAGCATGGTGTTGCAACTGTATGTGGTGTAATTCCAGCTATTCTAAGTTGGGCTTAGAACACCATTTCAGTGTTGATGGCCAATTCTAGCCCTTTTAGGGTTATTGGTCTGCTTTAGTAGCTCTCGTTGAATTTCTTCATCTAGCGTGTTTGCTATAATGAGTTCTCAATTTAATCATCATGTTTTCACAAATCACAGCTTAGGGACAATTCCTGAAGTGATAAAAAATATGGCTAATGGTTCGCTCTTTTGCTATTTCCGAGTCATAAAAATCTCCCAAAATTCCCATGTCACGTTGTAATTTGTTTCATGGGGACAAAATGTTCTGCGGCCTTCCTCTCCAAAGCTAACAAGTGAACGTGAAACTACTTTCCTGTTGTAAACATCCCACCGATGGCCACCGCGTAGTAAATCGGCTGCATCAATCTTTTGACACTTTTTTAGCCAAGCATTTTGAACTGTTCATTTCTTGTTCTGCAATCCCTCTCGCTTTGTGCAGTGCTATTGTCTACGTTCCCCCAAAAATGGTTCAATGTCATGTAGTGCCACCTGGTACCTTAGTATTATTTAGTGCACGTCCCTTAATTCTGTGGAGGTGGTACGATTGCGCGTAAACTTCAAATAACCTGGATTTGCTGGACGATTACCTCTATAAATTCAGAGTTCGCAAAAGTAGATTTTCAGTTTCAATCATTTGGCTTTTAAGTTTCAATACTAATGTTGAATCCAATATAGAAATACTAATCCAATACTAATTTTGAAATTAATATAGAATCGGAATATTTAGGGTGGAGGTTTTACCCTATTCGCATTTCCAAAATTGTTCCTAGGATCTATATTTAGAGAAAACTACTCGACTGGATATTAAATTCACAAACCTACTACTCTTAATTACACTAAAGGGTTATACCAGGCCCTCCGTTCAAGCCCTAAAAAAGTTATTTTTCAGGCGCTATAGAACTGTAGTCAATTGCCAATAATAATGATGATATTAGAATATCTTTGTAATGCCTCTCTATGTTATATCATATTTCAGCTTCTAAGAAATGTTTTACCAAATGAAATAAATTCGTGACTCTAAGATTGTGAATTATACCAGGTCCTCAATTCACTTTCTAATTAATCGATCAAACATTATACTTAAAACAAATAGTAGATGACGTGAAGAGCTCGTCGGTGTTCAATCCACCACCCAAACAGACGAGTATTAACCAACTTGATAGACCGTTAAGACATTGCCCATCAGGTACTTCAGTTTACTGCAGACCGTTTTATTTGTCTACTTGGTTCACTATTGCAAACTACATGGGTTGACTTAACTTGCCAAGTCTTCTACGAGCAGGTAGGCCTACCCTCAGAGTGGCGCTTGAATGGCCCTGGAAGGAGCTTGGCCAATTAAAACTCTCAGAAATCAATCGTCTTGATGTTGTCCTAGACTCGGTGCTGTCCTCCAGTTCGTTAACCCAACTTAACTTAATTGTTGATTGGTTGATCACTACTTTGCTAGTCACCAAACTAATTTAAATCCAATTAATTGAAGCTGAAACTAAATATTTTGTTAAGTCATTAAAAATGTGATTTGAAGTTGCTAAATTTGTACAAATGTGCGCTTTCGATTTAGGAGAAACTCTTTAAGAGAAAATTCCTATTAAAAATGATTACTAGGTTCACAATTTTGTAGAACAACTAATTTATGACTTCTATTAATCCCAACTAGCGGATTGTATAGTCTATTCTTATTAGATACAGGTTTTAGTTTCTACTAAGTTGTAAGAGAAAGTCTAGAAAATAATAATAGTGGAAAATTTACTAAGTTAGTTTAACGAAAACTATAGTTAACCGAATATACTAATTTGAAACAATTATTACAATTTTCAGTACCACGACAGAGATCTGTTAACTCACTCGTCGAATCAAGTTTACTCCGCAATTTCAATTATCACGACAAAATAATTATTTTCAGACTGGTTTTTGTTACAAAAATTGGCTAAAATTGAGCCGTATTTATACTGCTTATCTATGTTTTGTTATGATAGTTTAGTCCTATTTTTACCAAAAGTTCCGAATCTTTGTGTGAAAAATACCTTTTTGGGAAAAGTTTGCAGAAGGTCATTCATGACTTTGATAACCTAGGCCCCTAATTTGGGTTTCTCATTTTTCATTAGGTATATGAGAATTTGGTGGTAGATTTATCATAGAATCTTTATCAACCGTTCTCATTAGTTTAAATTTCTTCGCCATTTTTATCTTGGTACGGTTTCAAATTTAGAATTTACTTTGGTGTCGGGAATAATTCAAGGTCAGTATTTATTTGTTTCTCTTCCAAAAAACGCTTAAGTTCAACTTTCCATTCCTACATCCCACCCATCCGGACTAAACTATTCTCCTGAATTGAACAACGCTATGCATTTAGAGTATAAAATAGCACCATCACCACAATTTGTGGTACAACAATTTCAATTGACTTGAGTGTCTTCGATTCGCATTCTTTCTACTAAATTAAGTCTTTCCTCAGTAGGAGTTCCATTTCCGGAATTTCTAATAGGATCAGTTGACGAACTGTTCAGGCGTCTCCCTTTCCTGTTATTCACGGAAAACTTCCCTGCTATCCAAACAGCTGCAAGTAAGAGTCCCAGCTTCCATAAAGTAAAAGCTAATAGGCCAGCCAATTCTGATAGGGTCTTCCGCCAGGAGGGCTGAAAAAGATTTTCTTTGCTAGTGTCCTTTTTGTACTGTGTCTGAGTTTTGCCAGCCATTTCTTTAATCAGTTTAGGAGTTACTCCCAGCGTTAGGACATCTTGGAGTTCTGACCTAACCCTGTGTAGCGTCAACATCTGCTGCTCGTTCATTGGAAGATTTGTAGGAAGAATTGATATAGTGAAAACTGCGTCTAGGATATCTGGAGTGCTGATGGTGGTTATTGTTCCACTTTGTTGCACATATTCAGCAGGGTCAGGTAACATCACCAATCCGATAGTTGGATGAATTAATTTCCCGTTGCATGAAGGGTGTACCAAGCAGCTTTTGCAATCATTCACCTTACTGGAAAGTTTCTTTCCATCTTGGTATGTTATGTTGTAGAGGAATTGCTGGTCATCTGACGCATATAAAAGGTAGATGGGGTTACCCAGTTAGACTGCTAATGGCAAAATTGGCAATTCGGTCACTTCTCGTATTCAGGTCTTCAATGCTTCTACCTCATGGCCGTAAAGTAGAGCTGTTAAGCATAACTAATCCGATGCGCTCACCAGCGCCACTGGTTTTGTGCACAGTTTTAACTATGGTGTACCGGGGCATGACAGACACTACTCCTTGTTCATTTCTGCGTAACTTACCTCTCGTCTTGACACAGTTAAGTAATTCCGGTCTAGTTTCAGCGTTGCTGCCGTTGTAGAGTTTTTGATGAGTTGTGGTAGTGTGATTGCTTTGTAGGCGTCGTGAATAGGCTCTCCACTGTACACTGGAACCATCAGAGTGATCAGAAGCCCGTTGTCGTTGAAATACACATTTCTGACTAGAGTTAAACTGTAATATAGACAGGAGTCTTCTGAAGGAATTGATAATTGTTTTCTACTGCGTTTCAACTTTGAGAGTATTTTCTGTAATTCCAAGTAAGATATCAGTGCTGCAGGTGGGTTACCATTAGCTAGAAAAGCCATACTGGTAGCAAACTGTGTCCTTTCTGCTGTCATGTAAAGCGTTTGAATTTGCAGCTCGCTCTGTATTGCATTCAGTGTCCAAATGACGTTGTTAATTGAACTCGGGGCTCTGAAAGCAAACATAACTACGTCCGTTCTCCGGTGATCGCCTACTTGTGATTGTTGTCAGCTTTCCATTGTCTGTTGCAGGTTGTTCAAGTTAGATTGCAGTCTCTGAAAATTGTCCTCCGAGTAATTTAACACTCTTTTTGTATCTTGGTGTAGCTTCAGACTGCTGCTCGCTAGAACGTGATCTGATTCGTTTTCCTCGTCCTTAAGGTGAACTGTCCGTGATTCGAGATTGTGTAGTCTCTTTTCCATTTTTTCCATCTTCTGTTTAGCACTGTGACAAGACCAAACACAAAGAGAAGTCTGCAGCCGGCTTTTTCTAACAATGGCTCCAAGGTTATAGCAGTTGCTGCTCCCATCGTAAAAAAAGAAGGGAGATCGTCTTTGACGCTGTATTAGATCTTTTTGGTTAGTAGAGGCTTTCACCTCGTCGACGATTTGGTTTCTTCTTCTTTCTAATCTGCCATTCTCCGTTTTAATGGATTATATCAAATCATCAAAGTGGTTCTGTAGTAGTAAGCTGAGCTCTTGATTGTTACAAAGTTTTGAACCGACCCACGTCTTCTTCTCTGCTTCTTGAGGACTGTTGTAAACTGAAAGACGTTTTGAAGCTCCAAGTCTATCATGATGTCAACTGTTTTATAGGAATCTCTCGGAGACACCAAAATCTGTGGTTGAAGTAGAGCATCAGCGCTTGATTTTCCACGCAGAATCTTTTGAAGTCGCACCGCAATTGCAAGTAATATAATCCAAAAACTGAACATCTTATAAATAGTTACTGCTCTAGATGCTTAGATTAGTCTTATCCCTATAAATGCAGGAGATTACTACCGCATTTACTCCTTTCTTTTTTTAAAAAACTTTGTCAAATAGGACAAACAATCAATTTATTGTTAACTGATTTACAATCAAAAGGCAAAGTTCTTTCATCTCATTCCCATGTATCAAAGAAGCTTTCATGTAATACTTTACCTCAATTTCTTTTATCGTAAGTCCAATAACTTAATTCCCAGAATCTAATTTAAATTCCGATATATATATATATATATATATATATATATATATATATATATATATATATATATATATATATATATTGGTTATACTATGAGATACAAAAAGTTCTTATTATTCTTTTCTTTTTTTTATTCGTTGTCGTTTACTAATCTCTTCCGATACTTGACCGATTTTCTTTCTCTTGTTTTTGCAATGGAGAGGGTGCCATCGTCTGTTTTTGATTCAAGAAGTTCCGCAAAAGTTTTTGGTTTACACATTTCTTTCGTCGCGCTAGCTGGTGTTGATTTGCCTTCATTGAGGTCTCTCATCACTACTTTGGCTTGTGTGGTCGTTGAGGAAGGGGTGTGGAACTGAGCTCTTTGGTTGACGTCACCAAGGGTTTCTGAATTTCTTTGAGTACATGCTGAGACATTTTGTGTGCTTCTTGCTCTCCACTGCTCGGTTCCGTCGGTATAATTTTTTTTGGTGAGATTTTCGTGCGTTCAACGTTGGTGTGTTCGTGCGTTCAACGAATAAGTCACAGAAGAAATCTTCGTCTTCGTCCATTCATTTGTATGGACTGTGCTGCCTTTGTGGTCTCGAAAAAAAATTCTGGTGTGAAGGTTTGGATGTTTTCATCTTTAGCCATTTACTTCTGGTTGTCTGCATTCCGTTGGTTCTGCAATTTTTCGTAATGGGAAGATCTTGTTTCCATTCTAGGTGGTCTCTCATCATCTTCGACTGGCTTTAATCGGTTGTAGTGGACGATCTGCCATTTCATTGCATTCGCATCCTTTGAAATTTTGTAATTGAACTCTGACGTTTTCTCAATGATATTGTACGGTCCGTCCCATGGAAAGAAGATTTTTTTTTTGATTTCGCTTTGTGGGGTGCAAGAAGCCAGACTCTCTCTCTCTCTCCCGGCTTCAATTCTTCTCCAGAAACGTTTTTCTGATACATATCGTTCTGTCTTTTCTGCTGGTAGCCAAGTGTCTCTCTGGCATTCATATGTGCTTCCCTGAATTGCTCGTTGAGCCATCGTGTGAATTCGTAGTTGGCAATTTAGTGACCAGGTGCTTACGGGAGTAGCAAGTCAATCGGGTAATTGCATTCTTGTCCAAACACAAGTGACAATGGAGTCTGTCCTGTTGTTTTGAGTACGGTCGTATTATAGACGAAGTTGAGATAGCGAATCATTTGATCACAGCTTCTTGGAATGTCTACTTGAATATCAACTCTGGTGTGACGTTCTACCATACCATTTCCCTGCGGGTGATATGGAGATGTTGTTGCCTTCAATATTCCAAAAATTTTTTACACTTCTAGTAGTAGTTTGCTGCAGAAGTTTGATCCTTGGTCGGTGTGAAGGCAATCAGTTGCTCCAAACGTCAAAACCCAGTTCTCCACAAATGCTCTAGCAACATCTTTGGCCGTAGTTCTTTCTAAAGGAACTCAATCCACGTATTTCGTGAAATAGTCCGTCAATACGAGTATGTCTTTTGCACCACTTGTCTTTGCTCGGGTAACAGGTCCCAGGGTATCTGCTGCCAATTTGCTGAATCAGATCCCAACGTTGATTGTCTGGAGATGGGCTATTCTTTTTTTTTCCAGCGGTACTTCGTGCTTGACACAGGGTGCAGTTCTCACATTTTCGTTCAATGTCTTTTCTCATATTTTGCCACCAAAACTTCTGTCTTGCCCTGTCCAATGTCTTTTGAAAAGCAAAACGACCTCCACTGAATTTCGAATTGTGAAGTTGTTCCAAAACTGTCTCTATGAGTGCCTGCAATATTACAAGTTGTTTTTGTGTTTTATTCCTTCCTTCCACGTGCCACTTCCTGTACAGCACGCCATCAGTCACTTCCATCTGGTCCTAGAGGCCGCATCGCTACCGCATCTTCTCCTTGTGCTGTTGCGTTTGCCTTCTTGATTGTTAGGTCTCTCAGCGGATTTTAGTCTGGATGTTTCTCAGCGTTTGACCATTGCCAGATGAAAAGTAAGCAGGGATCGTTTCTTTGAGCCAGCCTAAGTGAGTTTACGTCTTCTTGAAATTGGATACTCATTGGTTCGTTCGCGTCCTCGGCTGTAACTAAGTTAATTCTTCCGAGGGCGTCTGCCAAAGAGTTAGCTGATGGGCAACTTCCAAACATATCCAGTCTCTCAGCTTCAGTAAGCTGAAGTGTGATGCTGCACTGTCTTGACAGTCCATCTGCATTCCCGTGCTTGTCTCCTGGTCTATCTACTACTTGAAAATCAAATTCTTGCAGTCTTTGAAGCATCCTGAATATCATTCCGTCATTGTTTTGTCTAAATAACCACTCTAGCGATGCATGATCTGTTCTGAGCACAAATTGATTTCCCCAAATGTAAGGCTTGAACCATTTCATCGCCTGAATGACTGCTAATGCTTATCTTTTTGTTGTTGAGTGACGACATTCTGCTGGCGTCAAAGCTTGCGAAAGCCACTGGGTATTCTACACCATCGACAATATTCGAGAGTACTGCCCTTAGACTGTTGTCACTTGCAACTGTGTCCACGATAAAAGGAGAGTTGTAGTCCGGATGCTTGAGTACTGAGCTATCAATCAAAGCCTTTTTCAGTTTTTCGAACGCATTATGGCATTCAGGGTTCCAAGTGAAACGGCTGTTCTTTTTTGTTATCTGGTGAAGAGGTTTCGCTATCCCAGCAAAGTCTTTGATGAAAAGTCTGTAGTGACTGCAAAATCCAATAAAAGACATCACTTCGGTAAAGTTTTCTGGTCGTTTCCAGTGCCGTATTGCAACGAGTTTGTTTTCTTCTGGTGCAATTCCGTCTGGGCTCAGTTTGTATCCTAGTTAGGTTACGGATTTTTGAAAGAGGCGGCATTTCTTGGGTTTGATTTTAAGATTGGCCTGGCGAAGAGCGTGAAAAACGAAGCGCGTGTGTTTTCGTGTTGCTCCACATTCTTACTAAACTCCAGAACGTCGTCCAAGAAGATGAGGACAAACAAGAAGAGATATTCATTGAAGATGCTTGTTATAAGTCGCTGGAAGGTTCCCGGTGCATTGCAAAGTCCAAATGGAAGTCTGAGGTACTCGTATTGTCCACCATCGGGAATGACGAACGCAGTTTTTGGTATAGCACTCTCAACTAATGGGACTTGCCAATATCCAAAGGCTAGATCGAGGCTTGAAATAATTGTTTTTCCGTGAAGATGATCCAGTATCTGGTCAATTCGCGGAAGGAGAAAAGCGTCTTTCTTTGTTACTTCATTTATTCGTTTGAAATCTGTGCATATTCGGTTGCTCCCATCCTTTTTGGTAACGAGAGCGATTGGTGCACTGTAGTAGCTGTTTGATGGTCGGATAATGTTTCATGCCAGCATGTCCTCAATCTCCTTCTTAACCACAGTCATCTTTCCAGGTGCAAGTCTATGGGGTGCAAGCCTGATGGGAATCGTATTACCATTGTCAATTTCATGCTGAACCAGTGTGTCTGCCCAAGTTTGTTGTCGTTCATTGCAAACACATCTCTGAACTCTCGTAGCAGTGTTCTTCTGTCGTCTGTTTCTTGGTTTCTGTCTGGAATTGCTAAAGAACAAATCTGTTCTAAATCTTCATCGCATGATAGGGTTATGTTTGTTTCTGCAGTTACCCCGTGCTGTGTTTCTTCCGTTGCTTCAATTTGATTGAGACCGCTTTCTGCTTCCGTCTCACAAAGACGTACGTCCCTGGGGACTTCAAGTTTATAGGCAAATTTCAATTTTGCAACAATGCTTTTTTTCTCCATCATCAGCTGCTTAGAATGGAGGTCGATTGATACTTTATTCTCCTCCATCACCTGGGTTCCAAGTATCAAAGGCTGGTCTGTGTTTGGGGTCACCAGGAGATCGGCTTTCACTTTAACCCCGGTGTCGAACGTTTTTTCGCCATTAGAGACGCCAAGTATTTCGAAAGGATCATTGGTGGCCAAAGGAACTTGTTCTCCTAAAAGTCTGAGTTTGGAACGCTTTTCATACTGTGAGTAAGCTTTTTCTGATAGAATAATTACATTGCTCCCAGTATCCTCTAACGCTTTGTGTTTTTGTCCGTCAAGATCGACCATCACGTAGACTGTAGGTCCAAAGACTGCTTCGGCTTGAACTTTGTTGATACTGCTCATTTGTTCAGGGTTCGCTCTCTGTAAAATGCTCTATACGATGGGTTGTTTATCGGTGTCCAAATCTGCGGATATACCCGTTTGTATTGTTCCTTTCTGTGGACACTGAATTTACAAGTGCCCAAACTCTTGGAAATTATAGCACTGCATCGCAGACGTTCTGGGTCGAAAGCCTTCCGGTCTTCCCGGACTTCTACTCTGAAATCTGGGTTGACTAGATTCGGATAGAAATCTTGTTTGGGTCTCAAGTATTTTCTTCATGATCTTCGTATGTCGCTCTTGCTGCTCTAGCATCTAATTGAAGCTTCTGGTCTGAAACTCGATTATTTGATTGAAACCCGATAACAGACTGGTGTTGAGTGCTCTAAAGTCAGCTGTTGCTGACTCATAACGATCTTGTCCACCCTTTATCCATCTCAAATGTCGTTTTTTTTTGTCCTCGCAGTCGACTGGGTTCGACTTTACTGATGGCGTCTAAAGCGATGGCCTGTTGTCTAGCTGCATTGAAGCTTCCCTGTTCTTCCTTCAGGAGTGTATATCTGATTTCGCTGTCCAACAGTCCGTCAGTAAGGGCATCTTTGTTAGCTTCCTGTAGTCCCGCAACATCAAGATGAGCATTGGTTGCCTCTCATAACTTACGAACTCAATTTGAGAACTCTTGGATTGACTCTGATTCCAATTATTGAAGATTTTCGAATTCGGTGCGGGCACTCGTTGCACTAGGAAAGTATCTGATTCTGTTGTTAAGAGCGTTCAGAACTCTCGCTATGGTCGGGGATGATTGTCCTTGCTCTTGGTGAAAGCAACGATTACGGAAATTGCAATGCTCATCTAACGCATAACTGTTCAAACACGTGGGTAGAACCTCGCGTTGTCTCTGGTCATCCCAATTATTGGCATTTGACATGGATTTGAAGTGTCGAATCCATCTTTTGAAACTCTCGAATTCGCGGCTGGGGTATCGGAGGGGGTGAGAGTGGATGGTGCTACGACCTTTTGCTGCTGATTGTTCGCCTGGTTCTGTTGTTGCTGTTGCTGGTAGTTTGGTGCGTTGTTCCTTTTTGGTAATTGAAGTAATTTTCGATGCAAAACTAAATGACACGTAAAAAAATACAGATTAATTCTACCTTTGGACCGTTTTCCAAATACTAATTCATCGGTTCTCTCAAATTCTAATTTTGCGTTTTTTTGTAAAATGAAAAGCCGCCTTCAAATCAGAAGAACACCTCTGTGGTCGTCAATATAGAATCTGAATACCTACTACTCTTAATTAGACTAAAGAGTTATACCAGGCCCACCGTTCAAGCCCTAAAGAAAGTATCTTTTCAGGCGCTATAGAACTGTAGTCAATTGCAAATAATAATGATGATATTAGAATATCTTTGTAATGCCTCTCTATGTTATATCATATTTCAGCTTCTAAGAAATGTTTTACCAAATGAAATAAATTGGTGACTCTAAGATTGTGAATCATACCAGGTCCTCAATTCACTTTCTTATTAATCGATCAACCAATATACTTAAAACAAATAGTAGATGACGTGAAGAGCTCGTCGGTGTTCAATCCACAACCCAAACAGACGAGTATTAACCAACTTGATAGACCGTTAAGACATTGCCCATCAGGTACTTCAGGTTACTGCAGACCGTTTTATTTGTCTACTTTGTTCACCATTCCATACTACATGGGTTGACTTAACTTGCCAAGTCTTCTACGAGCAGGTAGGCCTACCCTCAGAATGGCTTCACTATGCGGTCTCCTGGAAGGAACTTGGCCAATTAAAACTCTCAGAAATCAATCGTCTTGATGTTGTCCTGGACTCGGTGCTGTCCTCCAGTTCGTTAACCTAACTTAACCTAATTGTTGATTGGTTGATCACTACTTTACTAGTCACCGAACTAATATAAATCCAATTAATTGAAGCTATAACTAAGTATTTTATTAAGTCATTAAAAATGTGATGTTAAGTTTCTAAATTTGTACAATTGTGCGCTTTCGATTTATGAGAAATTGAAACTAAATAGCAAATTCCTAGTATTGATGAATACTAGGTTCCCGTTCTTGTAGAATAACTATTTTATGACTTCTATTAATCCCAACTAGCGGAACGTATAGTCTATTCTTACTAGTTACAGGTTTTAATTTCTACTAAGTTGTAAGAAAATGTCTAGAAAATGAAAATAGTGGAAAATTTACTAAGTTAATTTGACGAAAACTATAGTTACCCGAATTTACTAATTTCAAACAATTATTACAAATTTCAGTACCACGACAGAGATCTGTTAACTCACTCGTCGAATCAAGTTTACTCCGCAATTTCGTTTATCACGACAATATATTTATTTTCAGACAGGTTTTGGTTACAAAAATTGATTTAAATTGAGCCGTATATATACTGCTTATCTATATTTGGTTATGATAGTTTAGTCCTATTTTTACCAAAAAGTCCAAATCTTTGTGTGAAAAATACCTTTTTGGGAAAAGTTTCCAGAAGGTCATTCATGACTTTGATAACCTAGGCCCCTATTATGGGTTTCTCATTCTTCATTACGTGTATGAGAATTTGCGGGTGGATTTATCATAGAATCTTCATCAGGATCAATATTTACTTATTCAACAGTTCTCATTAGTTTAAATTTCTTCGCCATTATTATATTGGTACCGTTTCAAATTTGGAATTTGCTTTGGTGTCGGGAATGATTCAAGGTCAGTATTAATTTGGCTCTTTCCGAAAAACGCTTAAGTTCAACTTTCCATTCCTACAATTGCGCGCAAACTTTCTATAACCTGGATTTGCTGGACGACTACCTCTATAAATTCTGAGTTCGCTTATGTAGATTTTCAGCTTACATCGCTTGGTTTTTACGGTTCCAATACTAATTTTGAATTAGGGAAATGCGTACCGATTCCTTCGTTTAATTCTTTTTCTTCAACAGGGTGGCTTTGAGAGATACCTGAATTAAATCAACGCAATGAACAAAATAGGGGTCAGAAATTGCTTAAAAATTGAAAGTTTGAATACTTAATTTACTTCTAGGCAGTCGTAAAATAATAACATGTGAACAAGTAATGTCCAGGTTACTTTGAAAGATATAAATTGGAATCACGTAATATTCTTTTTGTACCACACAGTATTTGGTAGATAACACGAATTATATTATGTATTTTGACAGATTTTCTGCGACGCTGCTACCTGTTTTCTTAGGATAAACTCTCTTTTAATTCTGTGTTTCGGTTGAGGAAGAATCGAACTTTGCGACTCAAAAGTGTTAGGACTAATTTGTTTATTTCAAAATTAATACAAATTTGATTCTGGATGCGTATTTGTTTACCTTACCAATTGATGGAGTGTCGTAAAAATTAATAAGCGGTGTTTTAAATCAAGTGATTGTGTAGAGAAATTTCAGGCAATTCATTTCTAGTTTCAATTCGCATATAATAAATGTTTGTTAAACTGAGGTAAATAAATTTTTAAAAAAGCCGAAAGTGCGAACTCTTCATCTTGTGATGATACCTGCTTCGCTCTTAGGAAAAGTTTTCAAAAATGTGAAAGACTAATCCTATTTTGGCGCCAGAATGTTCTTTATTTTTTTGAAAGCTAGGATAGTAGACCATGAACACAAAGAGTTATGAGGCTGTTATAAGATTTGTAGAGACAGTGGTTTTTTAATATAGAGAGGGGTGGGCAGTTGTCTGTGACGACCGTAAAAGTGTACCAGATATTAATAGTGCTATTAGATAATCAATTGGAGAAACAAAGCCTAATAATATAGTTCAGCTTAATTAAAACCAGAGCTCTCCACAGATGTATTTAGGAATGGCTACGAGAAAGCAATAGAATTACAGCAAGGAACGGTTTACTACTCCAAGATACCCAAACCTGAGCATGAGATATTAAATTTATTTGAAGTTGCAAGCAGTTCATTGAAGTGACGGTTTTCAGTTGTTTGTTAAAGGCATCCCTTGGCGACACCAAATATGTCAGATTAGATGCGCCATTACTTAAATGGTAAACATTGTTAAAAAACGATCTCAGGTTTTTAAATGGCTTTGGTGCGGTTACATACAGTATTTAATATAATTTCGATAAGAGTTGAAAACATCACACGTTCAATTTTAACACTAGTCGGTTGATTTCAGATTTTGTGGATTGAAATTTTGGGAGAATTTATCTAATGTTATCTTCCCCGAATTTAAACTTTGCATTAGTTTTGAAGACAATCAAAATCAAACTTTCTATGATCTCTTTTTTAGTTCCCCTCAAATTTGAGATGTTATCCAAGCAACAATATGTATTTTTAGTCATATAAAGGTTTAGTAAATGGTGTCTCGAAAGCCTGCTGAGATATCGGATTAGCCGTAAAATCCACTTTTAAATCTGATTTTTCTGATGTTTCCCGCAAATATTATTAAAAATGCATTATTTTGCTGTTTCAAAGTAAAGGTTGAACTGATTGTAAGCGTTTTAGGAATTGGTCTTTAGATTTAGAAATTCTTTTGCGACAAGAGTTTTCATAGGACTGTTTTGTGCTGTTATTTACTTGACTACATAAAAATGGGCAAATCTTCTTTTACCATTGATAGACCCAGCATTTTTTTCCTCTTCAAGGGCAAGTCCATCTGGTACAACTGTTGAGTGACCTTTTTATTTTTCTAGTTATTGCATTTAGCCGGTGCTGGAAGTTGCGTTAGTAATTAAATCAGTTGTTTGTGGAAGTTCGTTAAGTCTATTTCCTTGTCGATCAGCTCAAAAAAAGATTGTGTGCCTTGTTTCACTATTGCGAGCACTAAAGGTAAGCTTACAACAAGTGAGCCTACGCTAGTATAATCCACTATTATCCATGCATGTCTGAACTGAGTTGCGCGAGTTATTTCGCTGGAGGCTCTGAAACTTTCGCTAGATGGTTTTCATCAGAATTGTCATCGACTGTCTGAATTTGTCAATTGTTGTCTTAATGGCATTTTCGGATGAATCATTATTAACTCTTTGTCATTGTCATCAATGGTTTTTTTGAGTTCATGGTTTCATGCAGAATCGACAACCCAAACCTTTGTTTTTTTTGTGAAGAAAGTGTTTCAATCCCGAGTCGAGGTCACGGACAAATGACCAGACAAACCAGACAACTTTCAGACAACCGAGACAACCAAATGTCTATGTCCAGACTAGTCAAACTAATGACCAGACAGCTAAGACAACCCAGAAAACCCAGCCAGCCCGGTCAACAGGTCATTATGTCCAGACAACCCAGCAATAAGACGTATGTATAACAACATATGTAATGAAGGCCAAATATTATCGCCATTGCGGTACTTTTCTGCTTGTCCAGTTTGGAGTTTTTGTTATGAATGGCCACTATTCCGATGTCTATTTTGTAAGTTTATTGTATTTACACTAGTCCTAGTCGACAAAATAGTTTAGGAGGTGAACATTTGTTGTTAATTCGGTATGAGGGTCGATAGCAGCTTCCCTTGAAGAAGCTTTCTCTGCGTCTCGCAATCCAATTTGTTAGCTATGAAGACATCTACTATGACTGTTTTTCTGCATTCACTATTTGACTATGCTTTACTCCCTGAGTTTAACAAAAGGTTCTCCGTGCCTTTGTTTTTTATTAAGGAGACACCTGTCCAACGCAGCTTTCAGAGGTCAAATGAAAACCCATTTCAACAGCGTCCGAACTTCTATCGTATATAGTTCATCAATTTCTGCAAAAGGGTTCCGACTTCTAAGAATTAGTCGAACCTCAGTTCCGACAATTGATTAGAGTAGAGTATGATTTTTCTTTCTTCATCGGGTTTCTATTCTGTGTGTTGGTTTCGCTCCGAAATGTGCCAGCGGCGCCCTCTTGTACCCTGATGATATAGTTTAATAAATGAGTTTCACAACATCTCACTTCTCAAGAGTGTAATCACGAAGGGAATTGCAAAGCTAGGTTGGAGGCCTGAAGTTATTAAGCATATTTGAAAAGAAATTCTACAATTTAACTAGAGTCTTAAAATAAAGAGAATGAACTTTTCTCGAGAAAAATTGCAAATACAAAGAAATAGATAAAATTTCACCCGTCAAGTTTGATGTCGACAATATCGAAAAATGTAGATGTCCAAATTAAGGTGAGAATAAAACAAAAACCAAATAAAAAGTTAAAAAATGTACCGCAGAACCATAGAAAAGCTGCTGAAATTTCTTGAGTTTTTACTTTTATATTAACAAGATAATTGAACAAGATTTACCTATTTTAGGAAAAAATTTTTTGCAGTTTTATGTTCTGTCTGCAACAGTAATTAATCGGAAAGTAGGCTCATTTGAATATTATCCAAAAACGTTTTTTAACCTGCACATAAGGGAACAATTTCATTTTACTAGCTACAAATAGGCACAAACATGTAAAACATTTGAGAATATATAATACTGGGGAGTCCTTTAGAGGATAAAAAAGATGCAAAGATGTTTGAAAATAATTCCGAGAAAGAGAAAAAACCCGGGCTGATCACCATACACCGATCTTATACACCATATCAAATTCATATATGGAGTGTATGGCTTCTTAGATGACATAGCGAAGACCATACAAACAGATGAAAGTACTCTGAAACCACGTGTTTTGGGTTTCTATACAAAGCTCTAGAGGCATAATTGCATTTGTAGACGGAATTAAAAAATTTTTTCAATGGTTTCTTAGATACCATATCCAAGACCATAGAATTTTATGGCCCATCCAAGATCATAAAACTTTTTTCTGCAACCTCATTTTTTTTACTCAAAATTTCTTTTAGCAACATTGGCGTTTCCGACGAAAAGATGCAGATCCAAAAATTACTCATGAAAAACTTTTATTTTTTATGTTGACTTGTTGCAGTACTGTTTTCAAAGTTGAACTAATTGATTTGATTAAGAGCAAACTCTGCTGCCAGGGATACGCGAACAGTATTTAGTTTTCGAAAAATGAAAAGCTGCCTCGATCAAGCAAATACAAATATGCTGAGGACGGAGTTACGAGAAAGACACAACCACGGAAGGCATGTGTGGACCTATGAAACCAATTTTTGGTCATTCCCAAAAAATTTTCGGGAAGTTCAACTTTTTGTAAAATATTTTTTTGTCTTTTTTACCAACTTGATGATCTAATTCGCAATACAGCAATTAATTAAAGCAAAAAAATTGATATTAAAAATTCACCAAATTACACACAAAGAAGGACAAGTACAAAAACGTGAAAACCTAACATCAAACGCAGGCTTGAACTTTAAGAGGAGCGGACAAAATTTTGGTTTTTTCCCAAAACGCAAAGAGTTGAAGGGGAAGAAGGAAATATTTTTAGTGTAGCAGCAGTTTGTTACCACAAAGACACATAACTCTATGAAAGTTTAGTATACTCTATGAGATATACTGACAATAAACTAATGAAAAATTCAGAGTCCAATTATCGCACTTGTTTTATTTCACATGCATAATTTTCCTCGAATCAGTTTGCAAAAAAATTATTTTGAAGCATTCACTTAATGGTAGAAAATAGGGTGAACTAAATTCTAAAGAATCTTTTTTCAGACGAATACTGGAAATATGAGTTTTTTTACATGAAATTTTTATATATGTTTCCTTACATACCAATGTATTGATTAATCACAGTGAACAAAAAGGCTCATTATAAAATGAGAAAAATCTGATTCATTGTCTAGTACATTTGATTGGTTTCTACAATAATTAATTGGTCACAATTTTTACTTTAATGATCTATGAAAAATCGTTCCTGATCAAGAAAAAAAAAGGAAAAATAGCTGTTGTAGTTGGTTGCAGTAGATATTATCTTTTTCGTTTCATCAATGAGTTCTCCTGAGTTTCCGATTTTTTGATACAACAATATTTACACAACAAAGTTTTTTGCTCACTGCTTCATCTTTGAATCAGTTTGCAGTTTTTAGTTATTGAATAGAGCCAGTTCGCATTTAGTTTCAGAGGAGTTTTTAGCTTCTTTTCGAGTATAATTCAAATTTATCTCTTAACACACGGAGTTTGCACAAATTTGCCGTAGAACACACAGAGTTTTGTTCACATACTGTTCTCATTTTAATTAACAGTTTTTATAGACTTGTTTTATTTTTAAAATTCATTGAAGTTTTTTCATTATTTTAATCGGTTCTTCTCTATAAAATATCAACAGTTTTGGCTAATTTTCGTAATTGTGACCGAACAACATTAAGCCACTGCTGATTTTATTTTTCCGTTGCTGCTTCAATTTGTCCCGGATTTTTTAGTCAGCAATGATATATCTATTCACCTTGAAGGATTCTTAATTCTAACATTTCTATACATTTTCGTTTTTGCTGCCAATATTGTATCGTAACCTGGAATGTTCTCCTGCACTTCTAGTTTTTCATTACGTGCTTTGAATCAGAGACAATTGAGATGAGTATAGCCAATTCTACCAACTTTTCATCCTAACTGTTCACAAAATTTAAACGCTGTTTCACTGCCATGTTTCTTACATTTTCTACAAACAAACACAAGAAGTGTATGCCCAGGACAATTTTGTTTAATAATTCAATTTTTGGTTTTCATGGGCATCCCAAACAGATGAGGGCATTCCAATCCAATGCAAATGAGAATAAGAAAACTGTTTTGTAGAGTCATTTCAAAACCTAATAAGACAAATATTTTCCAGGTACATAATTTTCAGTTTTTGGAATAATCTGAATTTCTTGAAACCCGCTTCTCACTTATTTGTGACATCCATTGGCAAATATTTTGTTCAAAAAACCTAGATTTTACTGATTATTTCGTTTCTGAATTACGTTTGTATCATTTCTAATGTTTTTCTCTAAAACTAAATGATAAATGATGTCATTGTTCTTGGAATTTGGAACCAGTTGAATTTCTTTTATGTTTATGCATCCAAAACAGCAGCTCAAAGTTGCTATAAGTAAGCCGTCTGACAATTTTCAACATTCTGGTGTATATCTCCATTAATCTGGTCAAGTTTTGCATTTTTTGGTAGCAGAGTTTTAATTTTAAGCTAATCAGACAATTTTTCTGTGAGCTGAAAGATCAAATTGGAGTTCTGGTGCTTAATCCAGCCGATTGCCTTCTATAGTGACGTCGAAATTGGACGCACATAGCTGTTTCGTTACCTTAGTGGATAAGTTGTTCTGAAAACAACGCAGTGCAACATTTTGCTCTCGGTTTCATTGAATTTTGAAAATCTATTTTGTCCACGAAAACTTTGTTAGATCTTCTATAATTGGGTCTTGGGAGAAAATTTAGGGAAAATAACTCACAGTCTGATTCGCTGATAAAAAATGATCCCCCACAGAGTTAAACCCCCTATTTTAGCGCTGCACTTCGGTCGTGATAATTTGTTTTGTTGATATTTTCTTATCAATTCTGACGGCCCACCAAGACGTGGACATGGACCGCGAGACATAACCAAATGCAGAGATCCTTAAACATCAAAAGAGGGTTGGTTTGCGCGATAAATTTTTAAAGTTATATTTTTATATAAAAATAGGTGATTTTTTTTCTAGTTTTTTTTTCCAAAACCGTTCATATATTAAGTGTTAGGGGTCTATTCAGGTGCAACTACTGTGAAAATGGACCAGTACTGGATTCGAACCAGCATCTCTTACTTGCAAGCCTAGTGTGCTACCCAATTACACCAACTGGTCTTAAGCTCTCGAACTTGGGCATCTCTTATAACCCGTTCTTACGTTCTTTCTTGTTCCTCAAGGCTTCATTTCTCTAGCCAAGTATACGTTGAACAAGTAGAGCTTCTTGTCAAGCTATGTCAAGCTTATCTTATGCACAATTTACATTAGGTCGTTCTCTTTCAACCTTCTAACACTCCCCCTTAAATTGCGCATCCTCTCTCACAGTTTCTAACTATATTGTCTCTCTTTTGCGGTTAAGCTCAGAGACTAGGGTCTGGGCCCATAACCTGTTAGGGGGTCTAGTCAGGTGCAACTACTGTGAAAATGGACCAGTACTGGATTCGAACCAGCATCTCTTACTTGCAAGCGTAGTGTGCTACCCAATTACACAAACTGGTCTTAAGCTCTCGAACTTGGGCATCTCTTATAACCCGTTCTTACGTTCTTTCTTGTTCCTCAAGGCTTCATTTCTCTAGCCAAGTATACGGTGAACAAGTAGAGCTTCTTGTCAAGCTATGTCAAGCTTATCTTGTGCACAATTTACATTAGGTTGTTCTCTTTCAACCTTCTAACACTCCCCCTTAAATTGCGCATCCTCTCTTTCACAGTTTCTAACTATATTGTCTCTCTTTTGCGGTTAAGCTCAGAGACTAGGGTCTGGGCCCATAACCTGTTAGGGGGTCTGTTCAGGTGCAACTACTGTGAAAATGGACCAGTACTGGATTCGAACCAGCATCTCTTACTTGCAAGCCTAGTGTGCTACCCAATTACACCAACTGGTCTTAAGCTCTCGAACTTGGGCATCTCTTATAACCCGTTCTTACGTTCTTTCTTGTTCCTCAAGGCTTCATTTCTCTAGCCAAGTATACGTTGAACAAGTAGAGCTTCTTGTCAAGCTATGTCAAGCTTATCTTATGCACAATTTACATTAGGTTGTTCTCTTTCAACCTTCTAACACTCCCCCTTAAATTGCGCATCCTCTCTCACAGCTTCTAACTATATTGTCTCTCTTTTGCGGTTAAGCTCAGAGACTAGGGTCTGGGCCCATAACCTGTTAGGGGGTCTAGTCAGGTGCAACTACTGTGAAAATGGACCAGTACTGGATTCGAACCAGCATCTCTTACTTGCAAGCCTAGTGTGCTACCCAATTACACAAACTGGTCTTAAGCTCTCGAACTTGGGCATCTCTTATAACCCGTTCTTACGTTCTTTCTTGTTCCTCAAGGCTTCATTTCTCTAGCCAAGTATACGGTGAACAAGTAGAGCTTCTTGTCAAGCTATGTCAAGCTTATCTTGTGCACAATTTACATTAGGTTGTTCTCTTTCAACCTTCTAACACTCCCCCCTAAATTGCGCATCCTCTCTCACAGTTTCTAACTATATTGTCTCTCTTTTGCGGTTAAGCTCAGAGACTAGGGTCTGGGCCCATAACCTGTTAGGGGGTCTGTTCAGGTGCAACTACTGTGAAAATGGACCAGTACTGGATTCGAACCAGCATCTCTTACTTGCAAGCCTAGTGTGCTACCCAATTACACCAACTGGTCTTAAGCTCTCGAACTTGGGCATCTCTTATAACCCGTTCTTACGTTCTTTCTTGTTCCTCAAGGCTTCATTTCTCTAGCCAAGTATACGTTGAACAAGTAGAGCTTCTTGTCAAGCTATGTCAAGCTTATCTTATGCACAATTTACATTAGGTTGTTCTCTTTCAACCTTCTAACAATGTAAGAAGATTGAAAGAGAACAACCTAATGTAAATTGTGCATAAGATAAGCTTGACATAGCTTGACAAGAAGCTCTACTTGTTCACCGTATACTTGGCTAGAGAAATGAAGCCTTGAGGAACAAGAAAGAACGTAAGAACGGGTTATAAGAGATGCCCAAGTTCGAGAGCTTAAGACCAGTTGGTGTAATTGGGTAGCACACTAGGCTTGCAAGTAAGAGATGCTGGTTCGAATCCAGTACTGGTCCATTTTCACAGTAGTTGCACCTGAATAGACCCCCTAACATTAAGTAACTTATTGAAATGGGTGAAACCTTTTAAGCAAATAATTTTTTCTAGGTCTGAACCAACCCTCCGTTTGTTCTATTTGTTCATTTGATGTAATCATAATCGTTGTTTTGATTGCTTAACTAAAAGTGGTAATTTTTGCAAAAATTTCTCATTTTTATCTGGTTTTGGGAAACAAACAAAAAATATTTGTACCATGTTTGTTGTTATCCCTAAAACAGTTAACTCGAGCATAAGAAAGTTTATTTCTACTTTTTAATGTGTCTCTAAATACCCTGTTCTGCATTGCCCATTTGTAAATGAAATGCTGATGGTGCAATCTCCTGTCCTATACACACTCTCATTTGACCCTTCTTGGCAAGTCGTAACAATAACAATTTTTTTCTCAATGTTGCCACACGGTTTTTATCGCCATCCTGAAGCTATCAAACTCTGAGTGACAGCTGCGTTGTTGAGTAACATCGAGAAGAGGATAAAAACCGTGTGGTAATATTTTCAGTCAACTCTTTTTGCAATTACAAAAGTCGGATATTTTGTGCTACACTGTGGCTGATAAAGCTATCTCTTCCGACACTCTTCATATAGAAACAGTGGCGAGAAAGAGCGACGGAAAAAGATAGTCTAATAGCAAAGCAGAGTTTCGCCACTGTTTCAGAATTCGGTAGCATTCATTGGTTGTTAACCAGTTATTTGATAGGTAAGTTATGCACCTGCTATTATTGCAATGAGAGTTGATTAAATTTCATTAGATAGCAACCGATTGCAAAACTACAGCCTGGAATTTAAAAATTATGATACGAATAAAAAAGTTTGCACGAGAATGACAATTGAAATTACGAAGACGTATCATAAAGCAGTGAAATGATGATGAATACAAAAATACGCCACAATTTCACTTGTGACCTTCGCAGTACAAATTTGCAATTTTAAGATATGAATAAAACGAATAATCTACAAAAACATCAGATCAAAATTAAGTCTAAGAATAAAACATCAAATTATAGAATGAACGGGACTTGTAAAAGTTAGTCTTGCGTTGGGTTGTTGGTTTGCATGACCTAAGGGGGTTTCATTAGCCTCAATAGGTCCGTAAATATCACCAGGCGCTGCTAAAATTCTATCTTTGAGAAGCTGGATTGAGTTCATGATAGCTTTTCTGTCTTTTTTCGAATCAACTCCTATCTTTTTAAGCTGGTTAGCTTCTAACGAGAGAAGGTCTTGTAATTCGTAAATTTGATTGGAGGCGAATGCGTTTCTGTACGCGAATAGTTTGTGTTGCATTAGCCATTGGTCTACAGACATAAGCAGAGCCGAGTCCAGAGGTCGAGGAAGAGTGCTGAAACAAAATTTTACAAATTAGAGATTTATAATTTCCGAACTGATGTTTAACATGTTCAATAGGGGCGGGGGGGGGGGAGGGGGGGGGGTTGATGATTTTGTAGTCCAATGACTTGCCGATTATTTTGAAATTAAATATTAGATTTCACATGGACAAAATTTGTAAATCCAGAAAATAATTTATCAAAAAATACAGGATTTTATTTCCAAATTTTCAAAATTTTTTAAGATTGAGAATTATGATTGAGAATTTAAAGATTTTAAGATTGAGAATTTTAAGATCCAGATTTTTCAAATTATCAAAGAAATTTTTATGTTGAGAATTTTGCTTAGATTCTTATAACTGCTGAAAATGAATTTTTACCCAATATATGAAGATGGATAGTTAGAGAACCCGGAAGTTGGATTCTTCTCGTCGCCCAGAGCAGCCACAGCTTCGGCGTAAATGCTCCCTTGAACCCCAGATTTGCCCCCTTTCACTCTGCCTGGACTGGAAATCGAAGAATCAAAGGGCACGTCCCAAAGTCTGGGTTGTCGCATGAATGTCTCTAACGTCTCTCTCAACTGCGAGAAGAGAGGTCGAGATGTCCGGTCGGGGGTCCAGCAATCGTTGATTAGGGTTCCTAAGGTCTGGGGAGTTCTGCCCGGGATAGGCAGTCGTTGGCCACTTGTGAGGAACTCGCATATCTGGAACATATAGTTCTATGTTTCTAGCTTAAAGCCTTTTTTTATCAGAGTAAAAGAAAAAGGACTCTTAATCATTGATGTTCATCATTGGTTCAATCATGAGCTATTTAAAACGTTTTATTGTTGCAGGCATTTGAATATCAAGTAGTTCACAAATTTTCCTGATAAATATTTCAGGCTAAATAGTTTGCATAAAATTTATTCTTTCAACATTTTATAACTTTTCACAAATTTTGGTATTGTTACAAACAGTTTTGCATTTTAATACTGCGTACATCATATCCTCAGTTAAGTTTTCCAGGAATAAACTTCTAAAAGGAACCAATTTTGATTGTAGGATAGGTCTGAGTTTTCTATTGTCAAATGAGGAATAACAAGATGTATCAATTAAATGTGCAAATTAACTAAGAGAAACAGAATTCAGTACATCTCTAAGTGACATTTACAACACCTTCTTGATTTTTTTTGGGTGAGAACAAACTAATTTACATAAATCTGTTTCTTTTTTTGAAAAAAATTATGGTTAGTTCTGCCTGTTTGCAGCTTATACTTATTCAAATGCAATCACAGTTAGATACCCCGGTTTTGAATGATTATTTTAACTTGTTTGCTTCTCTCGCTTATTTACTTTTAAAAACTGGGTTATTTACTTTTGAAAACCCTAAGTTCTCTTCGAATCTGCCGCAGTCGCAAAATTACAACTGAGTTCTCTTCACTAAACGAGACAATGAAAATTTAGTTTTGATACACCGCTCCCCTCCCCCTCCCTTATTGGGTGAGAAAATATCTTACCCTTTGCTGTGTCATGTCAGCGTATGGAACTAGAACCGAGATGTTCTCAGTTGTCGGAATCGGCGACGAAGTCTGTCTTCGGTCACTCGTGCCTCCTGTACTTGTTTGCTCGCCGTGCTCCGAGTTCAAACTGGGCGCATTTGGGTGCGCTGTTGAGTATATGTGATCCGAACTGGAGTCAGAACCGAAAGTCGAAGTCGGGTTGGCCGAGTTGTTGGGTCGTGCAACCCCACTTGGAGAACTACTCCGATTGTTTACAGCTCTCGCCGGTGACGTGTTATTCTGCACAGCCGTGAACGAAGAGGTTCCGTTGTTGAAACTGCTGTTCAAAGCATCATTTTGGTTAGCTGTTGGTTTGTTATAACTGTTCGGGGTGCTGTTATTACTAGTTGGAGAGGTGGTATTGTTGATTGACAGGGTCATGCAGTTCATAAGTTCCCACGCAATCACGGCGAAGCTCCACACATCGGAAGAGGAGGAATATTTGCCACTTTGCAGCACCTCGGGCGCACACCAGGGGGTCAGGAAGTCCATTAACTGAAATGAGAGAAAAATGGGAATTAGTTAATATGAATAGAAATATTCAGTACAGTTAACTAGTCATAACTAATCATACAAATTGTCCTGCCTTTCTTTTTACAATTACAATGACTTTTGCATTGATAACTAGAATATACATTCCAAGTTTAGTCAACGCATCAATACTTTTTGAATATTTTGTGTATTGACAAATTTAGTTTAAAAAACTATAAGAAAGCAAATTCAATTAAAATTGAGGAAAAGAGCTGAGCTAGAACCTGAAAATTTTTATCTATAGTAGGTCTTCCGAGTTGTAACAAATTTTGCCAAGTTTTTAAACTTTTTCTTAAAAAAATAGTCCTTTTTCAGTAAATATTTTAAAAAAATTAGTACAAACTGCTCCAAATTGATACCTTAGTTTACCATAAACCACATTTTTTTCTAAAAAATTGTTTTACTAAAATTTTCAACTTTTTTAATCAACAAATGAACCTTTATCATTTAAACTCAAGATCTCTGCTATTAGATTTCCAAACTTGTTCAAACTTTTTCAAAAGCACTTTCCTGACAAAAACAAGCTGAGCCTCATTCAATTTTCACAACATGACTATAATTAGAGCACATTGATTTGTTCAATCTTTTGACAATAAAAAAACGAGTTAATTGGTAGTCTTGCACCAAATTTACCAAGCCGGCTACTTTTATAACAGGTAGCCTCGGGGCTTATTCACTTTGTACCTCACCGCACACTTTGATGCTAAGTATCTAATTAGTCATGTTTACGAGTACTTACCTTTGCAGCTATATTTCTTATTTGTTAATTATGAGTAGTTAAACTTGATAGTACAAAATTTGTTGCTGAACTAATGAGCTGATAAACGCGTCACTAATGAAATGGAAACAGTAAAAATCTTTATGGCAACACAGTTTCTTTTATCATGACTATGGCTCATTAGTCTATACTAGCCAGTTATATCAGTACTGGCTACTTTTCCATCCCCCGGTTTCTTTTGAAGTTGTCTGGTACTTTGAACAAAAAGGCCTTTTATGAAGCAAAAAGATTAAAAACATCACTTTATATGGGCTTTAATGGTACTGTAATATGACACGCAAAACTCGTAGGAGAAAAATGAAAAATGATGCGTTTATTATCTGCAGCAAGTCATTTTCAAGGATTTCTATTGAATAATTCAACGTAGATTTTGACAACAAGGCCATTTCAAGTCTTAATAATGAATGTATAACCAAATAGCGATAAGTATGTTATGATTTGAAATTCTGGCTAGTCAACGTTCGCAATTTAATTTTACAGAGCTCTAAATAACCCAATAGTTTCTTAAAACATTTAATGAATAATGTTAAAATGATTAATTTTTCTAGAGTTTAATAGAAAAGCTTAGAAATCAGTGTATTTATATTCAATCTGCAATTATCTTTCAATCTACAAAACATTTATGGCTAAATTTACGAAACTCATTATTTCTTTCTTGTTTCACCAAAGTTTTTATTGTCAGTGAAAGCATGGAGGGATTTATACAACATGAATTCTTTTTAAGAAACTGAAATGACATGTCTTTTAAACTAAACTATAGTCCAAATTGCGGTGCAAATTTTCGTTGTTCTGGATCGAAGATTCCCAGTACAACATATTGCATTGGGTGAAAGTGACAGTACAAAAAATTGAGATTTAACAAAGTCACGCAAGAACATACTCATATGTACTATGATGCATACACGCGTATGGGCAAAAAACAGCAGGGGCAGATTCGAAAAAAGACAGGACGCTGTAATAAGCTGGGGGTGTTTAGCCGAGCAGAAAATGCTTCACTCATTCACACTTGAGTAAACAGGACTAAATGCTTATTTCGAATGGATATATACAAACACATAAGAGACTTAGCTCAATGGAATCAATCTATAAATCACTCAACTCTCTTTTTTTTCCTTATATAAGATGTCTGCTTTTTTGAAGAGGGCTAACGTAATGGATAATTGTGCGTTTGTTTTAAAATTGCTCAATGGTCAGGGTAAAAAGGGGCGTTGTTTAGAATTAATGAACTCTTTTAAGCGGGGTACATTTATTGCCGTTTTAAAGGACAAAGTTCGATTTCGTAATTGAATTTTCAGTGACGTGAGAAAATTGGTACGATGAATGGAACCATTATACCACTAAACAATAGCTATGAATTATTTACAAAATGTTGACTAAAAATAAGGATTCGAAAAAAATAGGTATCTAATTTAAAGATTTCTTACAATTGTAGTGGGAATATTTTTGTTTATAGAAGTAATAAGGTGCCCTTTAACAACACTCAGCTTAATTCTGGATATAAACAACACAACTTGTAAACATTTTTGTCGAGGCTTTTGTAAATAGCAAAAAAATGGCTAACATGGCAAAAAATGTTTAAGAGCAAGTAGCTGGAGAAGGCTGCCATAATTGTACCACGTTTAAGTTTCAGGCGCGAAAAAAGTGATCATAGTCACAAAAAATGAGCTGTTGGGCTGCGATTACGGAGAAACAAAATTGTTATCATGATTCGGTAATTTCTTTATGCACTTAGAAAGATTTAAGCCAATCAAGCTAGATGAATGGGAAAGAATGGCGCTGAGGGGGGGGGGGGGGCTAAGGAGTGCGCCTAAGGTTACCAACCTGAAGCCATTCTTGACTCATGGACGGGCACTCGTCAAGAGTGACTCTGTGATCGAAGCCAGAGATCTTGCAGACCAGGTTGCTGTTCAATCTCACGTTCGCAGAAGTCAGAACCTAAAGACACACAACTATCATTAGTCAACAGACAGACTATCATTATATAATGTCAAAATACAATATCAATGGGCCGTCTCAGAAGTCATTAAACTCTTTTGAAAAATCTAAGTGCTCCCTGTCGAATTGTTTGTTGTTTATTTTCTGCTGAGTGACCAAAATTCTTCTAACCAAGCTAATCTATGTAACAAAAATTTTAATTAAAAACTCAGAAAAAAGTTAACAGACTATATAAAGATATGATACCAAAGATATCAGTGCCAATATGATTTGATCTCAAATAGTTTAACGAAAACCAAAATATGGTATAATAGTTGTTGACCATACAAAAATAATAAATTTTGATGCGGAGACTTTAGAATAACTATGTCATACCAATGGATTTTTTTTTCAAAATAATTACAAAATGGCAACTGAAATTCTAGGGCATTCTAGAATGTTGATAATTCCACAAAAATCGAGAACACATGCTATGTTGGTAATCAACTCTGAGCTAAAGTATCAATAAACGTAAATGCAATTGTTGTTGAAAGTCAACACCAGTTGTTAATAGCCAAATCAGTTAACTATAAAAGGCAGCGGATAAAATTTATTATTTTTCAAAGGCCAAAAGGCCAAATCGCTACAACACTCAGCAACGATGAGCAATCTGAACTTTTAACCGACGTTCTATAGTTAGATTAAATTGCTGTTAAATGCAAATTTGGTAACTTTAGTCTTCGCAAACAAATAATTTTCACAAAAGTGAAATGGCAACCCGAGTAGAGAATTGTGCTTACGGATTGTCAAGTTAGGAGTTTACTCACTTTGTGAACATATCCCACATCTGAGAGGTACTGCATTCCACAGGAGATACCCCGGAGGAAGTGGACAAACTGGGCCAGCATCTCTTTGCTCTGACCAGTTGGAATACCCCCACAATTATCACCCCCATTCTCCCCACTCTCGTCAGATCCCTCCCCACCAGATGAACTGGAATTTGATTGGGTGAAGGCGGCGCCCATGTACAACGCAAGGTTCCCGACTTCGCACATTTCTGTCATGAGGTTCCAAGTCGAATCTGAAATTGCAAATGACAATGATGTAGTTAGGTTTTAATTTATACCAGTAATTGATGCTGGAAATCTTTTTAGCCAGAGCTTCCACATGACAATCTCCTGCCGTTAAAAAATGACATCATAGAGCATAGCACAAAAAACTTAATCGTATTATCGTAAATTATAAAAAAGACTATGTAGCAAAATGGTCGGGTAATTTGGCATCAGGCTGAATCTCATTTAAGCACGACAGCAATTCAGAAAGAAATCCCACGCAAGCTCAGGTCCAAAAAGTAACTAACCCATGCACGAAATTCCGTATATCAACTGAACATTCGGGTGTCTGAACTGACTCATAGTACTGGCCTCAATTGCAAAACGTCTCAGCTCTGCCTGACTCACAGACATGCTCTTGATGAAGACTGGGATCTTAGCCGAAGAGTCGGGCTGGCCGAAAGCACCTCCACTGCTCAGCATTGTGTTTTGATACGAGTGTTTCGAGAATGAAGTGTCAATAAAACCCACCGAAGTTTCTCCGTACGTGCTCAGGAATTCTGCAACAAAATTATCACTCGTTTAGAGAAGAATTAGGATGTTTTAATGGAGAAGGAAAAGTTGACCAAAATATTTTTCTAGTTACTAGTTAACAAAAACTGAGCTGAATAACTTTCAATCTTTTTAGTCTATTTATTATCTATCTTTTATCAATTATAGATGTTTTAGATCTTTTAATAGGTTGCTTGGCCAAAAACTTGGTTATTTTGTCTTCCCTAATTTTTCATCAATTATTTTGTTTAATTCAAAGCCAAAGCCCTAGATTAATTTAAATTGAACTGCGTCAAAAAATTGCCAGCCCGAATATTTTACAAATTTTTCAGCACAAAATTCAGCTAGAACGAGTCGGCTCACAATTGTTGTCGAGGTAATTTAAATGAACCTTTTGGGTATCTGTTCTGGATCTGAAGTTCACAAGGGTCCAGAAATTGGCAGAACTCGGACACCATTTGTTTAATGTCCTCGTAGAATGCGGGTTCAATGAACGCCTGACCTATAGGCACCATACGTCCGTCAATCAGGGTCCCATCTGAAACACAAAAGGGCAAAAATTAACTCTAACAAAAATCATTCTTATCAAAAAACCCTAATTATTAACCCTTATTAACACATAAAAAGTGTAATATGACTACCATTATTTGAAAACGCTCGATTCAAAACATTTGGTTGTTTGAATTGAAAACAACCAAATTGAAAACCGAAAGGAAATGGACAACGTTTTTCGTTATTTCTTTGACAAGGTGTTTATCAAGCAACACTCGACAGTTTTTACATGATTAGTTATAATATTTAGACATCAAAAATAGTTAAGTACAACTTCAAACAATGATACAACTCTTGTGACTCTTAGCATGGCACAGAGTTCCAACAAAGTCCATAAAAATTGAATAAAAATTCTTATTGAGAGCATTTTTTCGCATTTTTTGTTTTCTCCGTTATCAGTTTTGTCTTTCAGGTAACAAGAACAGCTTGGCTTACTTCCAGCGGTCGTTTGCTTCAGATGGTTCATTAAATCATTCAAAAATTGGGGGTGATTTCAATATTTTCACGTTTTATTCAACAAAATTGAAGAAAAAAGTTTTGTTTGTTTCTATTTATATTTCTGTACAAAGTAGGTTTGTTAAGTAGAGCATATTTATGTCACCACGATTTTCTCCAGAATGCGTTAATTTGAATTTTCGCAGAAAAAAATAACATAGCAATAAACTCCATTTCTTTGAGTTTTTAGAACACCAAAAACACAACACACTAAATCGGTATTCAGTGTTCACATTTCACGGCTAAAAAATTATTTCAAATCAGTGTTTTTTGTTGCTACTAAAAAATATAGTAGAACATAAAATATTTTTTGCTGTTTTTATTTTTCATTAAAAAAGCAAAATGTTTTCTGTATACTATAACAATATACGTTCTTAAGAGCTCAAAACATAAGGTTAGGGATATATGACAGCCACGTGGACACAAAAATAGATTCAAAGGAATTATTAAAAGCATTGAATCAAAATTCTCCGAAAATCAAGGTTTCAAATTGTGACCTTTCACCCAAATTAGGAGTAAAAGTCGGGAAAACTTGCTTTTAATCACTTATCACTGCATTTTTAGGTTTAATCAGTGTCTAAATTACTATTTTAACCGGTACCATGACTTGAAAAATTTAATTAAATTAGCAAGAAACGCTTAAAAGCATAAAATTGCAGTTAACTTTAACAGTGACGCTTTTAAGAGGAAAATTATAAGGCAGCTTGTCAAAATTACCAACTGGCGTTTGCAATTTCACTTTAAGATTGGTTTTAGTTTCCTTCCTTAGTTAGAAAAGTGGCAGTGATTTTGACGGTGTTAAAAGCCTGCCTAAGTGCTACTTAATTTATGCACTCGCTTTGCATGACAAAGTCAAGCAGCTCATTAAAAAAGCAATCTTAGCCTAGGAAGTCTAATCCCAAAAGAACGGCCGTGCTAATTGTACGCAACGTCAGTTTTGATATTATTCCGTCAATCTAAACGCTTCATTGATTTCTAATTTGTTTGAGCTACTATAGTCACAACACATCAACCCCCTCCTCTCTCTCTATTGCCCACCCATATGTGAACTAAAAACCCTTTCACCCCCATCCACCCATTCTCCCACCTCTGTCCACTTTAGCCCCCATTATGATAAAGGGTTAAACAGGTAAATGGGAAAGGGGTTTTGGGTTGTGCGAGCGTTCTGACCCCATCAGAAGTGTGGGGGGGGGGGATTTTTCTATTCAAACCAATCTTTTTCTGGCAATTATTTCATATATCACCCCCCTTTTTTCTTCATCGCCTCCCTCTCCAATACCTACATTTGGTGACCCCCCTCCCCAGCATCATCATCATATTGCACGTTTAACTTGGATTGCAAGAAATAATCTTGCATTATTCTTTTTTTAGGGGCGGGGGGGGGGGTATTTTTTAGTTTCTTCTTTGCATTAAACGCTGTCTTGCGTGAAGGGTGAAGGAGATTTGTTGTTTTGGCGGGGATTAATCAGAGTTGGTCATTTGTTGATTGGGGGTGGAGAGGGGGGGGGGTTGGGGCGGAAATTGATTATCACCTGACTATTAGGATTCAAATTGACTCTGCACTGATGGGGAGGAAGGAAAGGGCATGGCACATGATGATAGAGGGAGAGAGATGAGGAGAGATTAGATGGAAATTGAGTCACAGTCCCTGTTGCACGCATGTCTCTTCACACAAGATTAATAACAACACCTTGTCCGCTCTTCATTTTTAATATTTCTAACAAATTTTTCACACTTTTGCAAATCAATTCATACTTTGAACCATGGCTATTTCAGTTTATTAAAAAAAAAACGGTTTGAACAGACAAACATCATAGTTGTCCATTTTCCGCGTGTCACAACAGCATTTACACAGCAAAAAATGAACAACGAAATCCGAAACAAAAATTTAACCAATACCTCGATCGAATTTCACCTTAAACTGGTTAACTGGAACTTAGTTGCTTTTAAAAGAAAAAATGTTAAAAAATTTTGAGTATTGAGGCGAACTCAATGTTTAAAATAAAAAATTCAACACGACCAGAAAAAAATTTCGATGCGTTACCATAGTGGTTGGGTGTGCTGGGCGGGCGGGGGGGGGGGGGTGAGTGAGTGAGTGAAGAGTTAGGGCGGGGGTGTTTAGGGTGGGTGGGGTACTAGAGAGGGAATGCGAGAAAAGGCAGGACAAAGGGAGAGAGAGGGAGAGAGAGGCGGCATTAGTTCCGGGGTGTCAAGTACATTTGAATGGGACAGGGTGGGTTGTGACAGGTGAGTTAATGGAAGAGACAGCCAATTTAGACCCAATCCAAATTAACCCACAATCATAACAATCCTAACGCTGGTGAACAAACTGCACTGCTCTGCTAAGCACTGCTGCTACTAATTCAAGCAGTAATACAACAGAAATGTTGATCAAATAGAAACATTTTTAGGGGCTAAAAAATCGACGATTTATTTGTTCTTGTAACACTATAAAAGTCCTTTTTATATTCGTTCCTACAGTATTATAAAAAGCTATTTATTTGTTTCTGAACTCTAAACTGAACTCGTGCTAGCAATATTTCAAAAATACCAACTGACGAGTCATTTCCAGCTGCACCCAACCAAAAAAAAATTGCCCGAACAAGAATTTTATACCAGTTTTCTTTCCCTCAACGCATGCAAAACTAAACTTATCGTTTAGTTCTTTATGTTTACGTAATCGCCCGAAAATTACGTTAAAAATCGGGTAATTGTTATGTTAAAACTTCATTTTTAAAACCAGCTGATAAAAGTTATTGAAAAAATGCATGCCGCCGTCTCCTGTGACTTCGTGTTTTTTATCAATAAATTGACCTATATAGGTTGAAGATTGAAAAAACCTTTTTTTTTCAAATAGAGATGAGCATGTACGTTTCGTATAGCATGGAAGGTTATCAAAGTGGCATTAATTCGAAGTAGCATTTCTGGAATTGACAAATTACTTCATCTTCAAAAAGGCCCGATAGAGAAAGAGCCGCTTTTATTGTACCCAAGGTTGTTGTATTGAAAAAGGGATTTGCTTCAAAGATCAAAACAAAATCGGACAACACAAATTCAGCCCTTCTCTGCTCGACCTTTAAATTAATCTATATCAAAGGATCTAAAATATACAAGACATATTTCACATTTAGAATTTTTATAAAACCTGTACATTGAAAATACGAATGCGATTCCATTTGAACGCTTGATGATCTGATACAGAAACTATTTTAAAAAAAGCGTAAAATAATTGCATATTTTTCTTAAAGGCTCATAGAAAAAGATAAAATAGCGAAAAAGAATGTGCACCCTATTTTTCTCTCTAGCACAAACACTAATGTATTCTTACTTCGCTATTTTTTTTCCAATTTTCATCAAATAAATAAAATGAGTATCAAATTTCCTCAAATGCTTCCATTTTCCATTAGCGACAACCACCACCCCCCCCCCCCCCCTCCCCCCACTACAACCACCCCGCCCGTCTTTATATCCAGCAAAATTGCAGCAAATTGAAGCTACACAGTCACATTAGCTCACATTTCCAATGTTGACGTAAAAAGCGGGGACCTCTTAAATTTCAGTCGCTGCAGCATCGAAGCAAGAAGAATAAAATTGTCGCCTCAAAAGAGGAAACAAATTAAGTCTTAATGAAATTTTTATTTAAAATATCCTGTTCAGCCGATTGGAAAAGATTCAAACACTAACTATGTTGGAGTCATAAATCAAGTTCAACTAACAAATTACTACCCCGAGTTTATTAACTTACAATAACCCGTAGTAATATATGGTCTCAGATCAATTTACAACCAATAATTTTTCACTCAGACCCAAACCTAATCAACAAGAAAGCTTAAATACTTTTCAGTTCACACAGTAAATTTCAACCCTCTTTACCGCAAAGCCCATAAAATGTCACAAAATGTGAAACTGAAAATGCGAACTGTCAATTCTAAAAAATTCATAACAAGACTACGTTGGAAATTCTTCGGGGTCGAAAGGCTTTTTAAATGACAGAGCAACTTAATTATCCACTTAATTATGGCAAAACATGCCTGCAATGTCAACTGCTGATTGGCGGGGTGAAAAGATAGAGGGGTTAAATGATAGCTGGTGAAATTATATAAGGGTTAAGGTATACGGGGTTAAATGAATCGGAGTGAAAAGAAGTAGAACCCTTAAAAATTATACACATACGTATAGACTACGATTAGCAAACTCACTACTAGCAAACAACAGAATCTTACGTCGGGAAATTTCAAAAGATATTTTCAAGATTTTTCAATCTTGGTGGAAAGTTCTGCAGTCAAGCACAGGTGAAAAAATGTATCGAGTCAAATAAAATATTTATGTATTTTTGCCCATAGTAACATCTTGCAAGATTCTTACAAACTCTAACTCTGTTCATGACTAGGGAAGCTAAACGTCTTTAAAAAATATGGATCTTCAACCAATCGAAAGTACTAACCTGGTGGGTTAAACATCATTGTGTTGTTAGTGGGCGATGCTCCCGAAATATGGGTGGAGGGGTAAGCTGTTAGAAGGGTGGGTGCCCCATTTCCATAACCCCCACAGGGCGACAGTTGTTTACAGTTGTTTATTGCAGCTGCATTCTGACGTCTGTACATGAATACTGCGCATGAACAGAGTAGGATGAAAAGGAAACAGATGACAGACATCATTCCGACCACCAGAATCAATTGTTTCTGAGTGACTTCGACCAGCTGACCTTCTGCAAAACACAATAACATTACGTGTACAAGACATAATATAAACACAAAAACACAGTACAAGCATTTATCATTTCCTCACTTTACTTCAAATGGGTATCTTGCAAGCTAAACATTTCTCCGGAATAATGCTTGATAGGCAATTTTCGTGAATCTTATCAGATAACCATTTTTTCAAAATCACGAAAGATAACCATTTTTGCAGAATCTTCCAAGATAACCACTTTAGCAAGACAACCATTTTATCGACATGTTTTCGTTCTTAGCTGATCTAAGTGGGGAGAACAAAAGCATATTGTAAGAGGCCTATTTCTTGTGAAGAAAAGAAACGGACTGCTGATATTAGATTAAATAAACTGGTAATCTGTTGTGTTGATGACAATATCATGTTAACCAAGTTAATTGTCAATTGATTTTCTTTTATCAAGACACCTATTTTTCCAAGAAAACCAGTTTTTTCAAGACAACTATTTGTCTCCAAACTCTCGCTAGATAACCAATTTGTAGAATCTTGCAGGCCACCATTTTTGCAGAATCTTGGAACATGACCATTTTTGTAGAATCTTGCATGATAACCACTTTCGCAGAACTCTGCAAGATAACCGTTGTTCAGAATCTTGCAAGATAACAATTGCCAAGGAGTCTTAAACGAAAATCATTTTTCCAGAATCTTTCTAGATAACCATTTTTGCAGAATCTTGCAAGATAACCCTTTCTCCAGAGTCTTGCAAGATAACCATTTTTGCTGGATCTTCCAACCTATCCAATTTTGTAGAATCTTTCAAGACAACCCCTTTGCAGAATCCTGCTTCATAGCTAATTTTGCAGAATGTTATCAGGTAATTCTTTCTGCAGAATCTTGCAAAACAACCATTTTTGCAGAATTTTATAGGATAACAATTTTTCTAGAATCTTGACAGATAACCATTTGCTAGAGAACCATTTTGCTAGGAAACGATTTTTGCAGAATCTTGCAAGTGAACCAATTTACAGAATCTTGCCTGATAGTCAGTTATACAGAGTCTTGCAGTATCACCATTTTTCCAAAATCTTGCAAGAACTGTTTTTCCAGAATCTTTGTGTAAGTTTTTTTTTAAAATTTTGCAAGATAACTATTTTTTACAGAATCTCAACGAAAGACTATTATTTTTCTAAAATCTTGCAAGAAAAATATTTTCACTGAATCATGCAAGATCGCCAATTTTCTAGAATCTTGTAAGATACCAACTTTTCAAGAATTTTTCTTTAAGATAACCATTTTTCTAGAATCTTATAAGATTACCCTTTTTCAAGAATCTTGCTGTAAGGTAACCATTTTTATAGAATCCTGCGAAATAATCTTTGAGCAGTTTGATATTTTCCACTGTGTTTTATAAGCGTTTTATAAGCGTATTATGCGGTTATTTTTCTTTTTGGATTTTAAGCGAAAAAAAATCGTGTTTATCAATGAAATATTTAGGATATCTAAGTACACGTTCGAAAGAAACGAGTGATTAACTCAGAAATTTTTTAAAAAACGATATTGCAGAAATTAATCGCCATTAAGTCCAGTAGACGTTTTTTATGGCCCCACTAGGGAGTCATTTTGATCAAACAGAAGCACTTTTGAGAAACCGATTTAGTTCATAAAGAATTATTTAGGGAATCAAGCTTGTGTTTAGGTAATTTGTCTATGCTGCCGTACTCAACGAGACGTTGACAATATGCGTAAAATGCACTTGTCAGATAATGCAGACAGAACTGATTGCAGACGGACATTCATTTATCAGTTCAGTTTTTTCAATTGTTTTTAGACTAACTGTTTTTTCTGATTTGGATCACAAATGATAAATTTCTAAACATACTTATGAAATGTGGAGTTAGTTCGGCTGTTTTGGGCTTCTGAGAAATAGTTTGTACTGAAATCCAAATTTAAAACCCGGGTTTTTTTCGTTTGTGTCCCCCCTCCCCGCCAGTGGGTGCATATTATTTGCACCCCTAAACTTATGTGCCATATTTTTACCTGTAACTTGGACGAATTGCTTCTTGGAGTAGATAATGGGCAAATCGGGGGAGACAACGGCTCCAACTTCAAACGCATAATTGCCAGGAACGAGATCTAAACAACAAACAATCCTATTTACCAACAATTATCTCAAAACATCATAAACATCCGCGAACTTGAGAGACGCAGAGGAGCTTAAAATTGCTTTTGAAACTCGGCTCGAGACCTCAATTCAGTTGATAAAGTTATCAAAACTGAATTAAATTTGAATTCATCTCTATTTTGATCTCGAGTATAACTGGAATTGATTGAAATGAAAACTAATTTACATTTTACTATTTACCGTATGTATATTGAGTTCATATACATTATCGCATGCATGTCTGTAAATGCAGGAGTGATATGCGAGTATGGAATATATCTAAGCCCCTTGGGGAATAAAGGCCGCGGGCAGGCAGGGTTTTATAGCTAGCGAAGGGTGAAGATTTTGAGGAGTGTGAAAGATTTATGGGAAGGAACTTAATAAAACCAAGTAATACATCACTCAAACCGTTCAATGGTTCAACACGCATTTCACCACAAGACAAGGCCGAGTCAAATTGATTGATCGACATTTTAATGGAACGATGAGCTGCCGCTTCCCAAGATTAACACAACCACCACCAACGCAATCACCACCCCAGCATTCCATCCCAAAAAGCGGGGAAAAGCGAGGAATGCACAAAAAATCCAGCATGAAAACATTGCCCTCCCCAACCCCGACCCGGCAAGCGTGTATTTCAGCAGACTGGAGCTTAATGGATACGAAGTTAGAAGATAGTGCATGAGATAATATCTCAGACTAAAATTTTGCTATTTTAGTGGTTGGTAGCAAAGGCAGAAATGAGAGAGAGAGGATTTGATAAGCTGAAGGATCATTTAGAGTCTCAGCTGATAAAATTTCAACTGACTTAATTGACCTTTTAAGCGGGCCACAAGTCACAGGGGATCTTATTTTTACTGCAGAAAGATATTTAACCATTTATAACTTATTAAAAAGACACATTAAACCCATATAAAATTGTTTTCAAGTAAATATTTGCTTTGAAGTCTCAATTGCTTGAAGCAAATATTAAATATTTTGGTTAAAAAAATTAAAATAGTCAAACAGTATTAAAAAATAAGAATTTTGTTTATTTTTGCGCCATATTACACTTAGTGGGGAAAAATGACCTCACCAGATGTTGGGTTCTAAGTACTTTCACCCCGATATATTTAACCCCGCATGTTTTAGCAACCTAAAATTCGTGACTTTGTTTTCTTAGGCTTAATTTTTGAGTAGCCAACAAAAATGTGAGCAGGCGAGGCCATCCTAAATGGTACTTAATTTGCACATACAACATAGAACTTCTCTTTTGTTTCGATAAGAAATCGGGGGAAAATGAAAAAGACAACAGAGACACAAATCAAAAGTCAATGGACCGTTAAAACCCGCCCTCCCACGCTCAAAAAGATACCACATGCGATAACGTCCAAATTGCAGAAGGCATCCACAAAAGATATTTCAGGAAAAGCGATTAAAATATCGCAGGAAGAAACGGGGGAAAAAGTTGGTGGGAAAAATTTTTTCATGAGAATTGTTATTACTGGAACAAAGCCGCATTCAAATTATCAATACAAGCTGAAATAGCATAACTTGAGATATAACGATACATTTGTTCCCCCCATTTTTACTAGGATACAAAATTGCACCGCGGCTTTCCTTTTCATGGATAATTTAGAATTTTCAATTTCCGCCCCTCCAACGGCTGGCAAAATTTGTGGAATTGCGTCTGGCGTAGGAAGAGGTGTGATGCTTTAATCACAACATGTAATCAAGGAACAAAGTGATACAAATCAAAAATTCAAATTCAAATTCCCCTTCCTCGCCCAGGTAAATTACGCGTGTAATAACTCTAATTACAGACCTCATTTGCCGTTTCAAGGAAAGCGTGGGGGATAATTTGCTGGATAATAAATGTTAACGGCTGGTTATTCAGATCCATATGTCTATCTTTTTCAAAACAATTTCGAGTGTAACTTAAGGTCTCAAAAAATTAGCATTTAAACCTCCGCTGAGATTTGATAGAAAGTTAAGAAATAAAGAAATCTTAGATTCTACCCCACCCTTCTGATTAGGTATTTGTATCTGATCAAAATATTAGTAGCCAACGCCCCAAAAGGGGACAGTATGAGTCAGAATATGAATATCATTAAGTCACGCTTTCACTCACAATTAAACCTTTTGAGATATGACCCCACCCTGAATTTTAAATAAACAAATGCTCAAATAATAACTGCTATTTGGGTTGCCATTTTCGGTCAAATGAATGGAATGTCCCATGAATTAAAAATAAATCTGAACTCACCCCAACATTATCAGGGTGTAAAGACCGTTTTTTTTCAATCAGAAGGTTCATTTTTTTGTTCACAATCAACATTCGTGTTTCACACGTCATTATTACATTTAATGAACTTGGCATTATAACCTAGCATAGGCTATTTCTAGTTTTCGTGATAGTTTTCTGTTTTGAATCAGTTTTTATCATTTCAATGTAACCAACCTCTTCGATATGCCCGGAGGAAAAAACGTTTAATAAAAAGAAAATCAAAAGCAAACAAAAATCTGAGAAAAATGTTAAAAAAGTAGTTCCATATAATCATCTTTGCTCAAACAAACCTATACTTTTACCAACGAACCTATGCAAGTTGAGAAATAGTGATTTTTACAGTTTTGCTAAACATTTTAACAAATACGAACATCATTAGTAATTGCAAAATTGAAAGTTTTTTTCTGCATAAAAAAACATAGCATCAAAATTTTTCGTTTAATCTAGCTTAATTTTCCTTTAGGAGGTCGTCCTGGCCTGAGTTACCACGTGATGAGATGTAATTCTCTTTAGTAATCCCTCCACACAGTTTTTATCGGAATATTTGTAGCTGGTTAATTTCAATTCAAAACTAATGATTATTAAACAAATTTTTAGATAAAAATGTACATATACTCACTGGCTAATATGAGCTCAGTGCCGTTTACACAACGTGGTTCGGTGGGGTCAGCCAGACCCGGTGCCGTTATCCGGACACAGAATGTTCTGCCGTAGAAGTTGTCAGGTCTCCTCCAGAATAGATGGACCTCACCCGGAGCAGTGTTGGCCATTGTCACATCTTCAGGCATGACTAAATAAGAATGAAACACTAATTAAAAACTACATTTGATTGTTAATTTAGCTGTTGTCAATTTAATGAGTTGCCACGCCCCTATTTCGTCCCTCGTAGTTACGTGATGAATTTCCTTTAAATATCCATAAATAAGTGCTATAAATTAGTTCATATTCAGATAGATCTCAAGGCCATATATAGCGAGTATTCATCACGTAACCATGAGGGACGAAATAGGGGCGTGACATGAGTGAAATCAAGACCTAATGGCAATTTTACGAAACTAAAAGTCGTGTCGATGCCGCAAAAAAATAATACATTTAAGAATGAACAAATTCATTTTGTTTGTACATTTGTCATTCAAACCTCGTTCGAGAGCAATTAAATAATATACATACTATCACTTTCAAGTGTACGTAATTTTTTATCCATAATTTAAACAATTAGAGTCTGTCTTTGCCTTTCAATAATATTTTCGCTTACGTGGCCCAAATTTTAGCCCAAAACTTCATAAAGTGACGATAACTATAACACTTACTGGCATCTCTGGTCTTGACTTGTATCTGGGTATAGTTCCTCTGGTTAAAGTACTTTGAAACACTGTTCAGACTGAATATCATGACGTCATAGGTCGTTCCAGGCCTCAGTCTGGAGATAGTGAGTACAGGCATCCTAATGTTATCCTCTACAAAGTAATGGTCGCCACACTGGGCACACTCGACCCGGTACCAGATGACGTCACGACCACCGTTGAACTCCGGTGGTGACCATTTAAGGACCACACTAGTAAACTCTGTTTCGAAACTGATGTCTCTGAAAGCACCAGAATATATTGGATTTTTTTTCGATTCGAAACATGTAAATCGAAACACACAACGATATGGTTAATATTAACACACTTTCAAAAATATTGTTGATTTCACTAAATTTATTTAATATAATAATTTAGAACAAATTTTTAAGTTGCACTTTGGGTTTTCGTTGCTATAGGTACAAATAGAATTTTAAAAAAATATGGAGTTTTTCCGTAATCACTAGCCCAGCCTGGTGAAAGGATCCCCCCACAAGCAAGTGAACCCGTGTAAGAAGACATCAACTGGAGCGACCCGAACTGATATTACAAATCTGACCTTGAACCCAGCCGCTGTAAACTTTTTTGAAATTAAGTTGAGCAATTCCCCACTTGTCAATTCCATAATTTACTATATCCTTAGTAACAAATTACGTCATTTTTAGGAAGACGGACTAGTTAGAATTTGCACGTGCGTGACTTAAGTTATGCATGACTGCGTACAAATAGTTATGAAGTTGATAGACATTAAAGAAGCAACGATAAATTTTTTTTAAAAGAAAACAAGGAGGCTCGGTAATGTGCGTTCGCACATGATGTTCCGACCCCCAACCACGTTTTGATTTATAGACTACCAAATGAGGAAGAGAAACAATTCTCATCTTTCAACAAACAATTAGGTGAAAAAATAATGCTGGATTAGAGAGCCGACGAGACTTGCCATTAATGAGAGTACTGGACAAGACACATATAAAAACAAATAAAAGCAAACATTAATTACGACTAAAACTCGATGACTATACCTAATAAACAAAAAATAACAGAAAGAAAAAGGAATTCGATAAAACCCGATCTAAACAAATCAACCTGTACTTTATTAGATGTTCATTGGATAAGTCAATAATGTGACTCGGTGACAAGCCTACAAAGAAGAGCAAAAAGGACCAAGTTCAAAATTACGTTCCTCTTTTTGAAAACAACCAATTTGAAATTGATTGAAACCACTTCGTATCAACTGGCGTTATTAGGACGGCTAATTTATACATCATAGGAAGCAATTGAAACCGTAATATGTCGGACGGTTGCAAAAATAACGGCAAAAACCAAACAAAATTAATTGAATTTAACAAGAACGCGGTGCAGCAATCGTTGAAACTATAGGCTATTCTTGGAGAATATTAAACATCGTAAGTCTTATCGTTTTCCAACGCCAACAGGGACTCCCCATTAGTGTGATAATGTGGAAAGGAAACAAAAAACTCATAATGGGCAAATATCCAAAATCACACTTTTCTTATAAAAATGCGTAGTACCAAAACCAAGAAACCATTAGTTGAATATAAAACTATTATAAAGATTGTAACTTGGTTTACTGGAAAGAGGATGCGAACTGTCGTTACAGAGACCAAGCTAAGAAATTGAAAGAAATTATATAAAAAAATGACAAAACTCCAAAATCCACCTTTTTTTGAAAGAAATATTTTCAGAAGCTCAAACAAACCATATTCTTTCACCTTTGAAAAAAAACAGACCAATTTGCAACTATTTAGAAATCCAGTTGTGCTTCTTGTGATTGAGACCAAATGGTGGGGCGAGAAAATCTATAATACATTAAAAGCCATTAAAAACTTTAAAATAGCAAAAGCGATTAAATGATTTGATTCGGCCACTATTGATTTTAGATGCGTCTTCCAGGAAAAGGGTCTTTGCAGAAACGATAAAAAAAGAACCACAAATATTGACCACTACCGATAACTCATGAAATTCTTATGAAAAAACATTTCTAAGCTCTTTAGACATCTGTCAAAACATATTGTTTCGATCAACAAAAAAAATGACGAGATCTGCGAAAATAGAAAGAGTTAGTTACTTGTTGACGACAAAGAAAACAAAAAAATGGGAGTAACAAATATGTTTTCTTTAAAAAAAGAATGTTTTCTTGAGAGACTTTCAAAAAATTAGTTGAGTCTTTAAAACCTTTAGTTCTAAACTGAAAACAGGAAAAATTATCATTTAAACAATCATGAAAGCAATGAAGGTCTTTGATTGTCATAAATAAGCCGAACAAAAACAAAAAGAACGACATTTAGAGGCAAAAAATACTAATAATTTTTAGGAGACCACAGATGCGCAGCCGTCAAAACTAAAGGTTAATCACTAAAGGCTCTAAACAGTTTTTTGCGCAATTTTTCAATGTCAAATGGAGCTATATGTAATATGATTAGTTGAAAAAGGAATAAATAACTACCTCAAATAAAGGAAAAAATGCAAAAATTCACCAAAGTTTTATGAATTTTTGTAGTACAAAAAGCATTTCTTCTTCACTTAAAATAAGTTTTTCGCTGTATGAAATGAGACTAAGAAACATGTGGACAGATATAAGATTAGAAAATGACAAAAATCAAAACTTCACTAACATTCTCTTAAAACAAAAATGTTCAAAGTCATAAGTGGCATTAGATAACAACGGAAGGCATTGTGAAGGCTCACCTGCAGCTCTTTAGGAAACTAACTGACTCTTTAATTAATGAAACATAGACATGGGGCTGCTAAAAGAGTGACAAATGTATCCAAAACAAAAGAAATCAATAAAAATTTAACAAAATACATAGTCAAGGCCATAAGAACTATCAGCTTATCTCTGAAGACGACCTATAATTTCATATGGCCTCTTTTTGGCGTAAATAGGATCTGTCATCGATTGGACCGTGATTTGAAATAATTCTTCCAGTAATCAACATAAGAGAACAAAACTGCGAAAAAAAATTGAAAAAGAACGCGCACTGATTTATTCCGAAAAAATATTGCTTGTAAGAATCTACGATGAGTTCAAACCTAGCCTTGATTTTTCTGAGCGTCCAACAAAAACAATTAATCATTCCATATTTTTGCTAAATAGATCAATTAGCAAACAAAATATTTCAATAAACCACAAAAAAGTAATGCATTTTGTATAATTATTGATTTATTTTTTGAAAAACCGGCATATATTTAGTTCCAGAAAATTCCTATCGGAAGCGAATGTGTAGCTATCAATTTTGGAGTTTTCAAAGATTGTGGCAGTAGATGTTAGGTCTCTACTTCTTGCAAATTTAAACGAAGTAAGAAACAAAAGCTTATTTGGAGCTTTTTTGAATTAAAATAGTCTCAAATTCGAAATATTTAGCAATATTAAACATAACTGACAGATTACCAGAAAATAACCGCAATAGCTTCGTAGATTTGCAGTCTCAAAAAAACAGTAAAAAAGAGAGACCAGAAAAATTTGGGAGCAAGTTTATTTGCTCTCAAATAAACTTCATTTAGAGTGACACACACCCATTTGACCTTATCTCTTTGATTTAAAGTAAATAAAAGTCAATTTCAAAGTGAGGAAGCCATTTTTGAGAGTGATATAAGTCAAGTGTGACCAAAAATTTAATCACGCGAATGAACAAAAAAAACTCGCTCCACTAAGAGCAAAAAATGACGTCACACACGCACTCTTGTTAAAATTGCATGAACGAATGAACAAAAAGTAGATTTGAAGTGGTTGTGACGTCATATGGTCGTAACAAAAATTGCGACGATGAAATAAAAAAAACCAAGAGAAGGCCAATAATAGCCCCAGCTATCGCTGTGCGGCTATTAACCAGATAACTCGGATAGAACAAATTGGCGAGCCGTCTCTGTCCTTAACCGTAGAACCAATAACATTGTTTTCAGAAATAATAAATTTTAGCAAACTTGACGAAAATTTGGTCAAAAGTTACGGAAAATGTGAATAAAAACAGCGGAATTTACTTTACTTTCCTCAAAAGGTTAAACCTCGATAACTCCCTGTAAAAAACGAAAATCAAAAAAATTTTTAATTCCATATTCTACGCTAGACGAGCTTTGTAATGATACCAGTCTCAACTCTCTACGATGAATATATCGATCGGCCAAAATTGTCTGAACAAAAAAAACCCATTTGAGTATATAGTTCCTCCCCCACATGTGGGTCGGAACAAAAACTAACTTAAAATGAGAGGAATAATGAAAAATCATACAGTGAGCCAATGTTGGGGTTACAAGATCTTGCAATTTATCTCTACGCAGTCAGCAAAATCGTGTAGTTTTACAATGATTTGAAGATATCGGGTCTTTCCCATTATAGACCCCCAGCTTAGTGGTCAGATAAACTATAGCTCCCCCCCATCATGGTAAGCATACCATAAGGGGTTGGGGTGGGGGCTTTAATGGGGAAGACCCAAAATATCAACCATAGAGATATATGGTCATATCATAGAGACTCGATTCCCAAATACGTGATTTATGTGGGACAGACCTTGGTGCTGATGGTGATGTAGCACAGGGCATGCTCTCTGGCTCCTGGTCCGCATTCCTGAAGTATCCCTGTCTGCACGGACACCTGGCAGCCCCTGTGACCAGAGTGTCACTGTTCTCTGGACACTCTCTGCACTCCAAAGGGTTCCCGTACTCACTCTTGTACCTGTGAGGCTCGCACGCTGAAACAAAATCAAATTTGCCCGGGTCTTCCAAGAACTTAAAAGAACTTAAATAACTTATACCTTCTACTTTTGATCAGATCTTTTCGGGTTGTGCCCCCCCCCCCCCGGTTATTGGGTGCATATTATTTGCTTTCCCCAAAACGCACGTGCCATATTTTTACACTATGATTTATGGATTGGCACAAACGGGGGGGGGGGGGGGGCACAAACGGGGGGGGGGCACAAACGGAAAAGATCCCTTTCATCATTTGTTAGCTTTTTAAACTCATTTATAACATCTGTTTTCAGCACCTTCATTGCTGTTACAATTCCTCCATTGCCAACTATTTGTTGTTATACAGCTAACTATGATTAGTAAAAAAATAGCACGAGCGGTTTGAGGGGAGAGCGATGTTGGGTATGCTTCTTCAAGATGGCCTTTTAAGCTAATCATAATGTCGTTTTCCAACTTTGGTCTATTGCAATATAAAAAAGACAGGATCTTTTCCGTTTGTGCCCCCCCCCCCCCCCAGTACGTTATGCGCCCCCAGTTGAAGAGCACGTGCCAATACATGGTAAAACATTAAGTAAAAATATGGCACGTGCGTCTGGGGGGTGCAAATAATATGCTCCCACTAAGCTGGGGGGGGGGGGGGGCACAAACAGAAAAGATCCAAAAGACATATTAACAATTAACCAAGCGAAGAAACGTTTAGAATTGAAGAATCAAACTGCAAAAGAGAACAAATTTATTCCAAATTCTGCACGTTTTGCAAAGCCCTCAAATAATGCCCGAATTGTTTTCAGATAAAGCCGAATTCCTTGAAAATAAAAAGCCGTTTGTTCAGCCCAACTTCAATTAGCTCCTTCATTAAGACAAATTCTCTTCTGTCTTAGGTCAAGTATGATTAAAACAACTTGCTCACACCCTCAAAACCCTTTTAACCCGTTTAATCCTGCACGCTGTATAAACAACAATCCCTTAAAACTAAACAGTTAAAACAAGCTTAATGTTACATTTCTTTTGTTCACAATTTACTCTTGAAAACAATCCCACAAATGTACTTTTTCAACCCGCAACATGATCAGCCTGATTTTTCACTTGAGTTAATCTTCAGTTTGGAGATGACTTCTAGTCAATAACCCTGTATTGCACGTGACATTGCACATTATTTCACGTCAACACACAGATCAATCACGTTTTCCACGTTAATTAGCAGGTGACCAATTGTCAACAACTGGGATAGATAGGGGTGAATAAACAACGGGAACACACAAGTACAGTTCGCATTTTTTTTCAACCATAATACTAATAATTTTTAATTTTGACACAAATATTGGATCTATTCTGTTTTGGCCCCCCCACCTTAGTGAGCTTATATTTTTTACGCCCCCAGGAGCACGTGCTATTTTCGTACATAGTAACGTGCTATATAACAACATATAATTTGTTACTGGGGGCGTAAAAACACTGGGGGGGGGGGGGCAAAACAATAGATCCCAAATATTTATCAAAGAAGTCACAATTTTCAATTTTGTGTTCGTAAAAAAAGGCTTTTTACCAGTATGCATGAATCTTAATTGTATAAATTGCATCTTCACCGATGGTCGAGTTGAGAAAAATTGTTGCTTAATATTTTAAGTTTTATTATCTCAGGCGCCTGGAAATTCCCATAATTTAAACTGTACAACGCCCCGGTTTGTCATTTATCCAGGAACATATTTTTGCACATTTGGGCAAAAAGTAATAGGGAGAAATTGAACAGAATGGCTGAAAGAAGTGGTTTTAAAGGCGGTCGGATATGGCTGGTTGATGCAATTCTAGCTGTGCCGTGACTATAGAAGCCGTTTTCAAGCATCATAAATCGCCACTAACGCAGTACTATAACTTTTCAACTTCAACTTAGCGCCTTTTTCCTCACTTTTTTGTTATGTTTTCTCTTGTTAGGTTGCTCTGCTTACAAAATTGTTCGCGTGAACTTCATTTTAGAAGAACAGATGCTAATTCACAAGGGATGCATAAAACCCAGAGACATGGAAATTAAACATTTATCCCCCAGATTTACAGCCTCGTATTTTGCTGTAGAAACTACATCATTCGACCAACACTTGCCCTCTCAACCCAAAAATACTCCACTCTAAGGGAGGGCAGACGCGGAGGCAGGGGAGGGGGTGGTGGGGGATAGATAACAGATATTACAGAAGTATATTTAAATTTGGGTCCAGATTTTTGTCAAATTCACCCTTGCAAGAACTCCTTTGCTCCTAACTTTTGGGCCATACTTTTTATAGTCCAGAGATGTAAGTATTAATTTTGAGGCTTAACTGAATCTTTCATTCTCCTTTTGAGCCCAATTTCAACTTGGGTCCCTTATGGTGACCAAATTTTAAATAACCCTCCCCGCCCCACACCCTCATTTTACCCCCTTCTCGGATGCGAGCTTAAATCAGGCTTAAATTGCTTTGACAACTTTAAACTTTGAGTTATGCCGCCTATAAATTTTTTTATTTCTTTCCCACTAATCTTAATATTCCGCTCATTTCCTTCAGGAAGTTTATATGAGCCCAGGGCTAACATTGCCATAAACAAATGAACTCGTTTTTCATTTAAAAAATGTAAATTCATAGAAACGATACAAAATTATAGAAGACATGAGTTTTTTTTACATCCGGGTCATAAAAATATTCGGTTCTATCCCATCATAGCCCCTCATTTTATATTATAGTACGTATATGCACAGTAAACAGGATAGGGTGTCGATATAATGAGAAAAATCCAACGGTTATCAAAATTTATCTTTACATAGAAGACATTTTCAAATTGAGAAATTTTCTAATAGAAGACATTTTCAAATTGAGAAATTTTCTAATATGCTGACCGTAATTACTACACAATTCAGTTTAGTGAGCGTGCAACAGGAAATTTCAAGTCATTTACAGCTTTATTTATCAAACAGAAACAGTCAAAGAACAGGTTGCGTTAAATTTAAACGGTCCATTGATTGCGAGCTCTCTGAATTATTAACTAACTCCAAAATTACACAATCACGTACAAAGCAAAGGAAGCACACCACAGCCTGGGAAGTTAGTGAGCCTAGTAAAAATTAAAAATTTAAATATTTAAAACCTTTACAAGTACAAAAATGCTGTCAAAAATAAACAACTTGTTTACATCTGTGATGTTGACAGTTTGAGTTTTTTTCACGCTGTGGTGCTCAAGTGCGGTGGGGGCTTTGTCGACCGCAAAGTCGTCTTTTTAGCCAATTTTTTAGTAATTCGTTCCAGGTTCTTTTTGTGAACTATAAACCGGAGAATCGCAAACACAAGAGCGAAAAACGTAAATCCAAATCCGATCCAGGCAATGTTATGCGAGTATCCGTATCTTTGGTACCGAATATTTCGTCTGATGTACCAGAAACAAATCGTAGTCCCCAACATCGATGAGAAAAACATCATCAACGAACACCACAAAGACGATATCATCAGGAACAAACCCATTGTGTAATTAGCGCTTCTGAGAAGCAATTGAAACGAAAAAATTATGTACACCAAGACCCCGGCGAGAACTGATAGAATCAGACAAATCGAACCGAAAACCAGCTCATAGTCACGAACTGGTAAATGGTAATAAGCGTTGCCGAAGGCTTTAACTTCCCACAAACCCATCGATTGAAACAGGGTTTCGTAAGTCGGGAACCACTCGTATTCTCGGATGTTGCGAATCCGTTCGAAGTAGGGACTGTTTCCGGCGTCGACATCCCGAATCCAGGCCGACGTGCAAAGTCCAATCAACACATGGATAATTGCGATGAATGTAAAAATAAACGTAATTGCCGTAACGACATTTTGAAAAACCGACGATGCCATTTTTTAACAACAATTTAAAAAGAAAGAAAGAAGTAAGAATTTAGAATAACTAAAACACGTTTAAGTTTTGTTTGTTAACGAAAAGTCTATCAACCACGCACAGACCAAAACTTGTTAATCTAAAAACGCACGTTTACGTAAGTTAACAAGACTAACTTTGGTTAGAACGTGGCTCAATTAAAGTCGAAAAATGAATTCTTGCCGGCTCAGAAATGACTAATGCTCGAATACAGGTATATATTTAGCCAGAATATCCAAGCTGGTTAGTAGAAATAAAGTGAGATGGTATTCAATTCTGAATTAGTTAAAGTAGTAACACGCAGTTGTTTTACATATTGTTGTTGGTAAGAGTTTGCAGCCGATCAATTTAAAGAGCGGAGGAGTACTTCTACACTGATCTAAAATTTGAAAAAGTACATGTCGCCTTGCTGTTAAAAATTTTTACGAGCGATTTTAAAACAATAACCTACAACTCCTATTAAAAAATTGACCATAAATAACATCAGCTGGGATTCGTAAAGTATGTCCTAAAAGTTAAGTTTGGTCGCAACAATACGGAGAAAATTGACACGGAAAAAATGTAGCTCTCACGGAAAAAATGTATACTTACTTAATGTAAAGATATCAGGTCTATTGTCCGAAATACGTAATCAAGTAAAAATTTTGTGTTAACTAGAACGATACTCTAAAAAATTTTCTGAAATTAGAAAATGCAATAGTTGAGAGCTCTAAAGACGCAAAAATGGGGATATAGATTACAGCTATGCATTTAGATTTACCCGATCATAGAATTACAACCCCCTTCTAAAATTTTCGAAACAATTCACCCTAAAATTTATTGCGAAATTTTTGGGTTTGCTTAGAACGCTAAATATAAAACTTCACGGCACTAAAGTTGTGATAAATTTGAAGACTACCAAAAAGCCTATTGTTTTCAACATCAAAGTAAAACATAAGTGTGTCATCTTGGGTATTCAAGTCTTTAATCTGAAAAATTTGAATTTTATTCAGAAAAAAAAGCAATAATTTTTTAAAAAAGAATGGATAAAAATAATCATTGATATTTCCTTTAGAAAATTCGGACATGCTTTTTTAAAATTGCTGGAATCCCAGAACCTTTTTCTGAGCTCAAGATTAGCATAAACAAGAAACTCCGCTCCTCTTAAACACAAATCTATATCGAATTTCAAGCGTTCTGCTTGCAATTTTTCCCAATGTGAAAGCTACCAAATTGTTTTGTATACAATGTTCAAAAAATCGAAAATTATTCAAAATTGCTGCGGCATCCAACAAGACAACCTATGGCGCAGCTTCATTTTTTTGGCGATAGCTCCCAGGAATCAAACCTTAATCAAATCTCTACTTTTTATTCCTAAATTTTCGATGGAATTTTCAGCTTATTATCTAATAGGGCAAAAACTATTCCGTTAAAACTAGATAGTAAGAGATATTAGAGTTTTCAGTTTTGAAGCAATTTGAAATAGTTAGTGCTAAAACCGTCGAATATTAAACTATAAAACGAAGAATTAAGTAATTTTACAGCTGCAGTGATTTTGTTAAAAATTAATGCGTCATTATATAAGACCAATAAAAAAATTCAGTCCCTTTGACTGGTACCATCTTGCCTAACAATTGGAAACGTTAACTCCGCGCACGTTTCCATGCGCGGAAAAAAATTCTTTAGTCATTAAACTAAAGAATTGTTTTCTCGAGCTAAAAAAATCCTCTCCCTTACAATTAATACCAATTTTTCTGATAAAACTTTTCCATACTTCCATTTGTTCTACAAAATTATAGAGAACTCTGTGAGTTGGAACATTTGTAGTGGAACAATTTGGAAACAGATTGACGTGTTAACAACAAAACAGCATCACTGATAGGCTATTCAAACCAAAAAAAATATAGGACAATGTTCACTCTGAAAGTTGAGAAACAGTGCTGTTTTTATAGTTCATTTTTCGATAATTTTTTTCCAAGTTTTCATTTAGAAGATACTTTTAATGAGTAATATGAAAACAAATATCCAAAAAATATTGTATCCTCAATCTTCCAGAAAAAAAAACTGACGAGGAGTTTTGCGAGGAAGGTTTGAAATGAAGAGTTTCAATAAGTAAGCGAGCACCAGAAAACAGTATACTGCTTTAAGGACAAGATATTCACTTATGCCCGTTTGCAGGAAAAAAAAATATTGCATAAAAATTCATCAAACTTTGAAATGTGGAAAAAAATTCACAAAAGAAACGTAGATAATAAATAAATAATGGACAAAGAGAACGCGAAAGCCATCGTGTTATAAATAGAGTTGCTATAGGAAGAGGTGAAGATATCGCAGCGTTTTGATAGAATTCGAAAAAAAAATATTTCAACTCCAGATCTGGTGAAAAAGTAATTAAAATCAAAATGGGTACTTAAAATGCAGATGTTGCTTAACAAAAAAAACTTAGTGGGTAGATTCTTAGGGTAGCGTCCAATGACGACGACGTCAAAGAAAATCTAATACCAAAACGTAAAAAAAATCAACAGGCAAAATTCTAGAAGCTGCTAAACGTTCAGGCCAGTTAAAGTTTTCACAGTAAATGTCCATTTGAAAAACCCTGATAGCTGACGCTAAATTAAAATCCGTAGGCTCTTATGGGCCTGTGATTTTCATAAGAAAGTTGCTTGACAAACGGTTAATTCAATAAGTAAAAAGTGCCTGCCGTCCATATTAGCAAAATAGTTACATTATACCTTATTTTTACATTTTACATTATAGTTTTCGGCTTAGTTTGAGTCAAAATACGTAATTACGTAATTTTTTTTCCGGTCTTCAATGTCAAACTGTCATTTTTTCGCATAATTTGTTTCAAATTAAATGAAAAACTTGTTGTATTGAACTCAAGCTTATTGTACTGATCCGGGATGCGGACAATTTTCGAAATTTATGCAAGAAATGCTCTGATACGCGCTTAATTTTGCCAAAATTCACCTCACAACCGTACATAATATGGCACTAAATCATGTAAAAATGCGCTGAATTGGACAAAACAGAATAAATTTTTAGCAGTATCAATTCATCCAGAGACGATCACGAAAACATCATTGAAGTCATAAAAGTTTTGCATCTGTAGTTAAGCTCGCGAAGTTTAAAATATACTTGCATATTTTTTCAACCGTACCCTTGTGATAAAACAATAATCTCGTTTGTTCATTCAAACAAAAAATAAAAAGTGGTCAAGCGTTCTTAACCTCAGCTTTTATATGATTTAATTATAACCAAATAAACATTATTATACAGTTCGTGAGTTATAAAAATGCTTCTCATCTTAACGTGATTTAGCATTTGTGGCCGTATTATAACGTCTTACGAACTTTCCAATAAGGACTTAATGAATGCTTTATGATAATGTACGTCCAATTACTTTCAATGAACTCTCGTTTTCAATTTATATTTTTGATATCGAGGTGAAACAGTGCGAAAAAAATTAGTCTGAGAATAACCGAAGATTAGTTTTATTTGAAAAATTTATTTTAATTCAGACAAGTTCGATAGTCGTCGCCTGTTGAGAGATGATTGAAGGGTATTCGTGTAATTTTGCTAATTGCGTGGGTCATTAATTTCATTGTCTAACTCAATAATTGCTTTAGCTAGACTCACCAGGTATAGAATCATTTCTCTTCATTTCATTGAAAGGGCTTGCGTTTCTTTGAAAACGATATGAGCCAAAGTTGGTCAAAATATGACCTTTCAGATAATTCGGACCAGAGGTAATAGCGGCATTCATCATCTTATTTGAGCAATGTTGATCAACTCGTCTCACAACTTTTCAAGTTACCAAGATTTTCGCTTTAAAAAAGACCTAGATTTGCTATTCCAGTCCAATAAAACTGAATATTTTGAGATATTAGGTTATAGTTGACAATTAACTTGCTTCACATAAGTATGGTTATCAATACAACAAATGAACAGTTTATGAATCACATTTCATCAGTCGATTTTTCCACACGTGAGATGTTTGTTTTTGTTTTTTTTTGGTCGGGTAAGAATAAAAACTCGTGCTTGAAGGAATTAACATATCTTGTTTTCCATACTGGCTTAAAGCTGAAATGGAAGCAAATGTTCAGCAGTTTTGAAACGTTCGCTTACATTAGAACTTTATAGTACACACTATAATCCGATACGCATAATGAAACTTAGCATATTTGAAAGCAAATTACTTAAGTTAAGGGAAAACAAAATCGACTTACGATGACAAGCAGTTCCATTCTGATTCGCATGGAATCCAGGGTTGCAAAGACACGTTGAGAACGAATCCGTCCATTGTCCAAAACTGGCACAGTGCTGGGTACTCTGCAACTGATGCACGTCCGGATCCGGACTGGAGTTCATCACACATCGTCCAAAAACTGGAACCGGCTCCGCTGGAGCTCGAGGCGCATACGTCAAGGGGTAGTAGGCCAGGTTTCTCACTTCAGATGGGCAGAAAGTGGAGTAGACCTGGATCTCGCTGATTCGGATGCAGAGTCCGGCGTCTGAGAAGCGGAGGCGGAATGCAGCTACGTCCAAACTGACAGGAATCACGGCGGAATATGGTGGAAAAGGTGGACGGACTGAGCGGACTGATCCGCGGTGGGCTTGACTGATTTGAACGTCAAAGGAAACTTGTTTCCCAGTTAGGAGAACCTCGCCTCTTAGTTTGTCTTCATTGCAATCTGATGCCTGCGACTCACACCAGACGATAAAGCTAAAAAAAATATTTTTACTTCAAAAATCTGACATTTCAAAATAGAGGTTTAACATACAAACACACAAAAATTCTAATCTATTCTGTTTCGCCCCCCCCCCCTCAGTGTTTTTTACGCCCCCAGTTAAAAATTTTATGATGTTATATAGCAAGTTACTATGTAAAAAAATAGCACGTGCGCCTGGGGGCGTAAAAAATATGAAGCTATGAAGCCCATGAAGCTGGGGGGCCAAAACCGAATAGATCCGAAAATTCAACATATTTGTTTTTGATTGCTGCAGTCTTGAATACTCACATAAAACTCCCAACTACAGTGCGAATGAAGACACGAGATTTTAAAACTGTGGCACTGATTTAGTTCTTATAAAAAAACCGTGAGGCTTAAATGAAGCAACAGCGATTTTCAATTTTATCAAATTTAGCTATTAAAAATATACAAATTTGTTGCCGAGAACTGAGATTAGATTTTGGCTTGTGTACCTTATTTTGATGTGGACATTTTTGATGTCTTTTCCTTTGTTGATGAGGGGAGTTGTGAGGAATGATTCGTGTCCTTGACTCTGGGCATCACAGGACTCCCAGAACATCGCTTGGGATCCGTCTGAGTTCGCAATGGACTCCAGCTCCCACTAAACATTCAAATCAGACATCTTATAAAATATAAAAAAATATATAGGACAAAAATATTTTTAACCATTTTAATCCAAAAAAAAATTAGTCCACAAATATTTCACGTTTTTGGTATTGTGTATTTATTACACAAATAATTACTTATAATAATTGTTTCCGAGCAATAAAAACAAAGTAATGTATTGATAACAATTCAGGGCTGAATGGAAAACCTCCGCCATTAGTAGCCCTATCCATTGAAAATGTTTGTTTCTTGCCGAATGTAAATTAAACAGCAGCTGTAAAAAATGCCTAGAAACTCTAATTGAAACTAAATGGTTCATTTGAAGTGATAATCGCTCAGAGCAATAAAAGAACCAAAAGATTAGTCACGATAAAATTTAAAAGATTCGGGCTCAATGGAACTTTTTTATGCTTTTTTATGAACTTTCTTAATAGCAGGACAGATGAACAAATTTTGATTTAGCTTAGTCACAATGAGAAAACGATAAAACTTCATCATTACAATCATTAAAACAGTTTTTGAATTAGGAGTAAAGTGATGAGTCATAATGGGTAATTTTGGGCAAATTAAACGCAATGGCCAGTTGTTGGAAGTTTTCATGAATATGCGGCTCAGTAATAACAGCATAACTTAAAAAAATATGGAATCAATATTTCCACACATTGTTATTGCGATCGACAATTTATCGTACTCAGATGTCATTGAGCAACTTGGCTAACAATCATGAGATGGGTGCAGGTTACGTACGCAGCTCTGATGAAGTTACTGAGAACTTTTGACTTTAATCTAGAACCGCGCAGTAGTTCAAGATGTCAGCCAGAATTTAGATGTTGTTAGTAACTAAATAGATTTAAAGCGAGAGATTATTAGCCAATCAGAATCCAGTATTTAAATAAGCAATCGAATTGAATAAAATACGTTCCAATTTACGTACAAAGCTCGGAAAAAGTGCAATTAACATAATTTCAAGTAAAACTAATCATAAGACCTATCAAATAAGACGTGATTCGGCTCAATAATTTTCGGGTTTTTGGATTCATTGGCACAAAATGGTGACTGGCATTGAACTAATGCGTTATTAGACAAAATACCGGCCAAATGAGCATCAAAAATTGACGTCTAAAAAACCACTTGTTGCTATGATCGTACTGATGCTTATACGTTATTGGATTGTACGTTGCTATCATCGATGAGCTCAATGTTACTTGATATTTGAAATTGAAATTCCAAAACGGTAGACTGTTTTAATAGATTTACAGCTACATTTTGGGGCCGCGACCCTTTGTTATGGCGCCCCACAAGGGACAGTTTTTTGTATGAGCTGACAACTTTGCGTTATTAACTGTTCCGGTTATTTGGAATACACATTAGATCAAATGTTCCAACTGCTCTGTTCCCTTAATCGACGAGCGACAAAATGTAATGATGGAGAATCATAACACCGGCTGCAATTGTTTTCAACCCAGTCCTGGCTCAAGTTTTGTCAATAAATCAAATATCGCCACTACAGTTGAGGGAAAAAATCGACCCGCAACCGAAAAGTTTTGCCCTTATTTCAAGGAAGCGCCGAGGTTAAACCAACAGAATTGACACTCACAGCTGGACCCCGGATAGTTGGCTCGGGCACCACTGCAGATACCCTCAACGCTGCCCAAAACCCACGGTCATCCCAAACCAGAAATTGGGAATTAATCCTCAGAAACTCATGATGTGGCAATTGTGTTTGACTGCTACCCAGACCAACACGTTGGATCCTCAATCTACTATTTTCTCTGGTACACAGGAACATTTAAGCCAGCATACTGTAAGATTAAATCCAACTCAAAAACATTGAACTGATGTCATAAATTTATCAAACTGCTTTTTAGACGGCAAGGAACCCAACCCCTGATACTTTTCAAAAATAATTTTAAGGGGTTGTATAATCAGATAAATCCGTGAAAATCATCCGTAAGAGGTCACCATTAACCCCCCACAAGTATTTTTGGAGACGAAAAAACAGCGATTTTGAAAATTTTTGGTCGAATTTTGAGAAATTTGTAAAATGTGATCAAGTCGGCTTGTATATCAAAAATAACCTTTGATATAGAGAAAATAGGGAAAACATTATGCTAAATTGTTCGATTTTGAAAAATTTTGGTCAATTTTGAAGCAATTCAAAAAACTTTAGAAAATCAATACCGAATATTGATAAACCGTATTTTCGAGATTAAATCCGTCCAGTTTATTGGATTACCGTTCCGTAATCAAGAATTTGCAGAAAAAATTGACCAGAATTTTGAAAAAAAATTGACTAAAGCATAAAATTTTAACAAATTCGTCAAATTTATTATTTTCAACGAGAAGGTTCGTTAATTGAGTGAAACTCATCACACAAAAAGTTGTGAAAATTTTCACAACCTCCGGCCTACAAAAATTTATCCAATTCCCATAATTTTCTTCGCCGCTCGTTTATATACCGTTTTTCGTCTGCGTTCTTTTCGTTCTTCAACTTTACAATTCTCCGTTTTCCGTTTTTTTCGATAACGTCGCTCTCCCAAGACTTCGCTTTTCTTTTCCTCCGTTTACTTTTCCGGATTTCGATATAGTATGTCATATGTGATGAAGTATGTTGTTTGCTGTAGTATGTTGAGTATGCTAGTATGCTGGTTTGTTGTTCAGGTCTAACAGCTTTCTAGGGTGTGACTTAAGTTTATTCTCGAGTTACGGCTGGATTGTTTTTCGACTTTTCAACTTTACTAATTTACTAGCCTCCCTGTTGTAATATATTGATTTTTGCTGCTGTATGTTTGCGTGTAACTGTATGAATGTTGGTTGGTTTAGGGTATTGCCTTCTAGGGTGTGACTTAAGTTTATTCTGGAGTTACGGCTAGATAGTTTCTTCACTTTTCCAGCTTTCATAGACTACAAAAGCGCTGCATATTACTTAACTTTTGCTGTAGTTTGTTTAATATTGTTGGTATGCTGATCGGTTGTTTAGGTTTGAATACTGCTAGGGTGTGACTTAGGTTTATTCTAGAGTTACGGCTAGTAAATTTCTTGCTCTTTTCATCCATTTAGTATACTACAGCTTTGCCGTAAATTAGTTCGTTATTTGTATATATTAAGCCCCATAATGACTTGTGCTAGTTTGCCTCTTACAGTAGCATCTCTCCTCCTTCCTAGGTTGTGACTTAAGTTTGTTCTGGAGTTACGGCTAGTTTGTTTGGTTGAGTTTGTTGCTGCGGTCTGCTACCATAGTGGTTCCCGACCTCCCCGCTCGCTGCGTAATCGTCTCCCGCCCGTTCCGACCCGCCTTTCCGTTTCGTTGCGTGCTACTCGCTCAACGCCTCCGTTCTGTCCGTCTCGTTTCCCGTTTCTTCGTGCGTCGCTCGTTCAGCGGTTCCGTCCCGTCCGTCGCGTCGCCCATTTACTACACGCGTTTTCGCCAGTTCCGTTCCGTTCCCTGTTGCGTTGCGCGCCGTTCGTCCGTCCTTCCCGCCCCGTCCGCTTCGTTTCCCGTTTCGTCGTGCTTCGTCCACCCAGTCCTCTTTCCCCGGTTGCCTGTGTTCCTGTTTAGTCTCACGTTGCTTTCAAGCACGTTAGACGCACCCTATAATTTCTTACTCATTTTCGCCGAGTAATTCATTACTCGGTAACTTCTTTTCTGCTCTTCGACGTCTTGATTATCATATCGTCGTCATTTGGGTTCGGTATAACCCGCATTCCACGTGGTTGGTTGAAGGTTACTCTACCTTGATAAACTAGCCATTTCAATATCATGGCCGAACAACAGGATAAATTGAAAAAGCTCTTTAATGCAAGATCTAATTTAGAATCTGAGTTATATAACATCCACAAGGACATCACAGATGCCATAGATCGTCAAGACAGGAGGGTTAAAGTTGAACGCTTGGTTTCTAAGTTGAAGGATGTCTTCAGTAAACTGGTGGAGAAAAATGAAGAACTATTTGACTTGGCCAGTAAAGCCGAGAACCCAGAATCAATTTACCTTGTCCTTGAGCAATGGTTGGATGATGTAACTAAGATCAATGATAATTTCTTGCTTGCGGCTAGAAGCTATATTGACTCAGTTACTCACCGAGACACCGTATATGAGGGCGTTAACCCTCAAGGGCAGTCGAAGAGAAGTTCACGTCGAACAGCATCGTCAATGTCTAGCCAGCGCAAGCATGACTTTCTAATGGCAAAACTAAAACGCGAAGAGGCCGAGAAACAAGAACAAGCTGCCATGCGCCTCGCTAAACAAAAACACGAAATTGCAATGAGAAAAAAGGAGCTTGAGATACAAATGGAGCATATGGCACTTCAAGAATTGGAGGAAGATCACCGCCAGCGTGTTGCCGCAGCTAAATTAGATGAGGCTGAATTAATGGATAACCAATCATTGTTTAGTCACCACTCAAGTGAACTGAATTTGCTTAAAGATAGGGGATCAGATAGAAGTCAGAGACTTGTTCAGGATTGGGTAAATTCTGTTCCAGCAGGTAATTCATTGACTGCTACAAGTGAGTTAAATTTTTCTCGTCCTGGTTCAGCAACCGCTGACCCCCCTGTTCAAGATACTGCCCATAGTAATCCTCCAGAAAACACAAATAATGTTGCCGGTAACTTGAATCACCTTGAAATGCTTTCTCAGTACACACGGCCAGGAGTTGCAATTTCTGTTGCTCAGCAAGAAGCGTTGTATCGGGAATACCTCCAGGCTCAACTGCAGCAACCACCCAGTGATCAAAGGGCACATAGTCCCTCAAGCAGTGATAAGGTGAACCAAGCGAACCAAGTACCAGTCGACGTACAAAATGTCGCACTCCCACCACCCAAACCACCTATGCAACCTCCCCGGCCACCAACACCCGTTATGGAACCAACGAACTCCATCTTTGTACCTGATTTTTCAACAAACCCACAGGTAAATCAATTCTTGGGTCCGAAAAGCTCCAGTGTGCCTTGTCAATTACATATGTCGATGACTGTTGTTCAGCAACAACAGAATCCAACTCAAAGTAACATTCCACACCAAACACAAGTCCCTATTGCCCATTCCCCGCATAAGGTCCCTCCACCTGTAAACCCACTCGCGAACCCGCCTCCCGTATTCCCGCCTCAACAATTATTTATTCCTCAGCCTCCCGTGATGCCGTCGCCCCCTCCAGCAAGCACAGCAACATACTTACCCGTCCCCAACATTCCACAACAAAACATTGTCCATTCACCTCAAGCCCGCCTGTTACCATGCCCAACCGCACCCAAACTTCCCCTTAATCGTAACCCCGATTTAAACTTGTGGAGTTTTCCACAGAATAAACCCCCAAACGTAAACCAGGCGACAAATAATGCTACCGCCTACAAAAATGTTCAACCGTACCTACCCCCAAGCACAGCTAACCCCACCATCAGCCATCCCATCTTGCAAATGAGTGCACAACATAATCCAAAAAGCAACTACGCAGCTAACTGTAGCATCCCTGTTAACCCCTTTAGTACAACTACTAACATCGTGCCACCCTTCGTCACGCCGGTTATACATCCAACATACGGGCATACTGCTCCGATACCATTGTGTTGGGGTGGCCCACCGCATCCCACGCCTCCAGCGCCAGCATCTGAAAATGCAAGCTTGATTAAGGCATTCACTGACGCCTTATCTAGCAAGAGGAATGACCCACTACCCGAATGGAAGTTGTCACAATACAGTGGGGATCCTCTACAGTGGCACGAATGGTATGGTCAATTCAAAAGCGCAATTGACTCTCAGTCCTTAACTGATGATGTAAAATTGACATACCTTAAGACCCTCGTTACAGGTAAAGCTAAAACAGCTATAGCTGAGTTCGCCTACTGCGGCGCAATGTACAAAGACGCACTGAGGACCTTAGAACGTAAATTTGGCCAACCACAGGCGGTCGTAAGTGCACATTTGGACAAACTCAACAGCTTTCCACCATTGAAGATGCACAATAGCGATAACATCATTAACTACTCGGGGTGCATTTCAAGTCTTGTCGGGGTATTTAAATCACTGTCATATGATTCGGATTTAAAGAGTGCTGCGCTTCTCAACACTGCCGTACAGAAGCTACCACCCAATATGAAGGAGTCATGGTCCCTCTTCACGGTCAAAAAGCATTGGGTGAAACCTACTCTTCTTGATTTCAACGATTGGTTAAAAGAGAAGGCCGAAGCACACGATTTAATGAAGAATACCGCACTTAAAGCAAGGACTGAGGATACCAACAACTCAGTAACCAGATCAAAAGTTGCTTCAAAGGCATTTGCTGCAAATACGCAACAGAAGAGTAACCTTAAGCCGCAACAGAGATCTCCGTCAACATCATTCTCTAGTTGCATTGTATGCAAAGGCAGCCACCGGTTGTGGGAATGCCGTGTCTTTAAGGAAAAGACTCCCACACAGAGAGCCAAGGTCGTGGCTGAGGCAAAGCTCTGTTTCTCTTGTTTGTGTGATAAACACATGTTTAGGCAATGCCCAAGTCCCCGTAAGTGTAGGAAAGATGGTTGCAACAGCTCCCATAACACCTTACTTCATGGAGCTGAAAGGGTTTTTCCAGCTAAACCCTCAACAAACAACATCGATACTTCGAAGTCGAACGCAGGTACAAGTAGGCCATCTACTGGTCAACAGCAACCAAGCAAAACAACCACTTTGTCTTCCGTGACGGATGTCAAAGGCCTCCTTCAGGTCACGGAACTGAAAGTTACTAATTCTTCTGGTCTTAGTACTACGGCGTTGGTTTTACGCGATACCGCTTGCAGTAACTCTTGGGTGTCCGATAGTCTCGCAGCTAGACTCGGTTTGCAGGGTACCGCATTAAAACTGACCGTCAAGGGTATAAACACGGAAGAACTCATAGACACAAAGGTGGTTCAATTGACTGTGACACCTCACAAAGATCAAGACTTCGAAGCATTTACTGTACGTCCCTACGTGAGGGAAACATTAAACGTAGGTTCCGACATCATTGACGTGAAGTCCATGCAAGAAACGTACCCACATTTGGCAGTTCTAGATCCAGTAAGATATAGCTATGGAGAAATTGAGATGATACTTGGACAGGATGTCTACCATGCCATCCGCCCGTTAGAGTATTTTTCAGCCGACGAAAAGTGCTCACCATTCGCTGTCCGCTTGCCCATAGGTTGGGTTTTAAGTGGCCCACTCCCGTCAAGCTCAAGTTTAGTCTCCACGTGTTTCAAAGCCAATATTGAACAGGATTTTGAATTAGCTTGTCAGGTTAAATCTTGGTATGATATGGAATCGTACGGCGCGTTCAAGCAAGTTGACCCAAGATCCGCAGCGGATGCTCGCGCGCAGGAAATACTTGAAACAACAACCTTCCATAACGGCCAAAGATACGATGTCGGTATGTTATGGGCTGATGACAACACCCAGCTCCCGAATAACTACTTTTCGTCACTGGTACAGCTCAAGTCTCTCGAAAAGCGGCTATCGAGAGATACATCATTGAAAGAAACTTATGCTAATACCATCCGTGAAGACTTGGAAAAAGGTTACTTGATTACAGTCCCTGATGCTCACAAAGTAGAGCAACGGTCGGATAGAGAGTGGTACCTACCACACCATCCCGTAATCAATCCGAACAAACCGGGAAAAGTGCGTAGGGTATTAAATGGTGCAGCAAAGTTCCACGGTACTTCTTTGAATAAATCTTTGCTTACTGGCCCCGACCTGCTCCAAAACCTAATCCACGTACTACTTAGGTTCCGTCAACATCAGTTTGCCGTGTCCGCAGATATCGAGGGTATGTTCCTCCAAGTGGGTGTCCCTGATTGGGACCAGCCATCACTGCGTTTTTTGTGGCGGGAGGACCCCACAACAAATGTTGTAGTGTATCAATACACGCGCCATATATTCGGGGCTAAAGACTCGCCCACATGCGCTAACTATGCACTGCAACGCACGGCCCGAGACAATGTTAATCAGTACCCGGAAGCAGCCAAAGCCGTCCTAGAAAACTTCTACATGGACGATTACTTGGATTCGGTGGAGTCACCTGAGAGGGCTCTCAAAATATCGAAGGAGTTGGTACATCTTCTCCATCTAGGTGGGTTTAAGCTTACTAAGTTTTTAAGCAATGTACCAAATCTGGCTGATAGAATTGATGGGTCAACTCAGTCTACCGAACCAAAAGTAATTGCCTCATCTAAGGAGGATTCTTCGCACGTGCTTGGGTTGAAATGGGATCACAACAATGATACTCTAGTTGTGAGTCGGGGTACCTCCAGTACAGTAACTAAGTCTTTAACACAACGCTTGGTATTGAGCCTAGTGTCTAAGGTGTTCGATCCCATCGGCCTAGTGGCACCATTTACTGTTGGCGCCCGATTGTTACTAAAGGACATCTGGCGTGTCAGCGGGCAGCATTGGGATGAAGAATTACCAAAAGACACTGTTGAAAGGTTCCTCGAATGGAGTGTAGAACTACCCAAACTTGCCGCAATCACTATACCAAGGAGCTACTTTTCCGGAAACTTTGAACACCTGGAACTACACATGTTTGGCGATAGTTCACAAGAAGTTTTCAGTGCCGTTGCATTTCTCCGAGCTCGAGTAACTACTTCGAGTGGGCCCCAAACGGAGCTTGCGTTTGTCCTGGGTAAAGCTCGCGTAGCACCTATGAAGGTCATGACTGTTCCAAAGCTGGAATTACAGGCAGCGCTACTGGCCGCTCGATTGAAACAAGATATATGTCGAGCTCTCACAGTAAAAGTCAACAGGGTTTTCATGTGGACCGACAGCACTACTGTCTTGCAATGGCTTAACTCTGCAACCAAGCACTCAATATTTATTGCAAACCGTGTTTGCGAAATCTTAGAACACACTAGCGTTGACGAATGGAACCACGTTGCCTCAAGCGATAATCCGGCAGATGCTGGCACTCGTGGTATGTCCGCTGAGGTTTTGCAATCAAGTAGTTGGGTGAGAGGTCCAGATTTCTTAAGAACCAAGCAATTCCCGTTCGAACCAAGCACTGAAGTAGTTAATAACATCAAACTCGGTATAGTAACAAAGGAAACTGATGAAACAAATACATCATTGGCCGCATCCGTAACCAAGTCAACTAAGGAACCGCCCCCGCAACTAATTCCCTTCGATAAGTACAGTTCTTATCAGAAGTTGTTACGGATAACAGCGTACGTACTCCGCTTGTTACCTTCTCACGAATGTTACCGTAATGTCGATGGTAGCATCATAGACCCCACGGAGCTTGACGAAGCCGAGCGTCATCTCCAGTATCTTGTGCAAGGGGAGTCATTCAATGCAGAGAGAAAAGATCTTCTCGAAAACAAACCCGTTAAACGGAGTAGCCGTATTGCCCCGTTTTCTCCCTTTATTGGGCCAAATCGTCTAATCCGATCGGCAGGCCGCATCAAGCGGTTGGTCGAAGTTGACTTTGATGTAAAACATCCTATCGTTCTGGACGCACGCCATGCGTTTGTAAAGTTGTTCCTCAGGCACACGCACGTCAAACATCATCATCAAGGTATTGATTACCTGCGGGCAAAAGTACAAGAACGTTATACTATCCTTAAATTACGTTCCTCACTACGTTCCATTAAATCTAACTGCCTTACGTGCAGGATGTTCCGCGCTGCCACTATTCAACCCATCATGGCTGATCTCCCAGTAGAAAGACTTGCATACCAGTCTCCTCCCTTCACGAACACCGGAGTCGACTACTTTGGCCCGTTTTACGTTACTGTACGTAGGACTACCGAGAAGAGGTGGGGTTTCCTCTTCACATGCTTAACTACTCGTGCCGTTCATGTCGAAATCGTTCCTTCCATGGACGCCAGTTCGTGTGTAATGGGAGTGGAGCGGTTCGTCTCCCGTCGGGGTACACCAGCCATTATTTGGTCAGACAATGGCACTAACTTTGTTGGCGCGGAAAAAGAACTACGCGAGAACATCGAAAAGTGGAACACCATCAACATCGCTGTAGAACTTGCCCACAAAGGCATCAAGTGGAGGTTCAACCCGCCCAGTGCGCCACACCAAGGTGGCATCTGGGAGAGGCTAGTACGTAGTTTCAAGCGCGTACTTTACACAATCCTTGGAACACGTCGCCTCACGGATGAGGTTTTAAGTACCACTTTTTGTCTGGTCGAACATGCACTTAATTCACGTCCGCTAACGCCCGTAAGCGCCGACCCGTCCGACCTAGGAGCATTAACACCTAATCACTTTCTCCTCGGTAACCAAGCACGTAGTGTCCCGTCCATCATTGGCGTAGATGAGTTCGATCACCGTAAACGTTACGCCCGCGCGCAGTCTTACGCTAACGCTATTTGGTCTCGTTGGATCAAAGAATACGTACCGGCGCTGAACCGACGTTCCAAGTGGCAGACGCCTGCCGAGCATCACCTTAAGACCGGTGATTTGGTTTGGGTAGTTGAAGAGACCAACCCAAGGGGTTACTACCCCACTGCTCGGATCACTGAACTTCGTTACGGTTCCGACAGCGTCGCACGCTCCGCCGTATTGCGCACGTCTTCCGGTTCGCTCGTCCGCCCGCTTGTAAAATTAGTACCGATTCTCCCAGCATCTTCCTCTGGGCCGGAGGATGTTAGTAACTAAATAGATTTAAAGCGAGAGATTATTAGCCAATCAGAATCCAGTATTTAAATAAGCAATCGAATTGAATAAAATACGTTCCAATTTACGTACAAAGCTCGGAAAAAGTGCAATTAACATAATTTCAAGTAAAACTAATCATAAGACCTATCAAATAAGACGTGATTCGGCTCAATAATTTTCGGGTTTTTGGATTCATTGGCACAAAATGGTGACTGGCATTGAACTAATGCGTTATTAGACAAAATACCGGCCAAATGAGCATCAAAAATTGACGTCTAAAAAACCACTTGTTGCTATGATCGTACTGATGCTTATACGTTATTGGATTGTACGTTGCTATCATCGATGAGCTCAATGTTACTTGATATTTGAAATTGAAATTCCAAAACGGTAGACTGTTTTAATAGATTTACAGCTACAGATGTGACTTTAGCCGAGTCACGCAAAACGTCAAAATTTGCGAAATGTGAATGTTGCGAAAATTTTTTCACTCACTGACAGTACAACACATCACTTTATAAAGTTTGCAAAATGATTTGCAAATTTTGTTAACTTTCCACTAAGTTTGAACAAGGGTTTTGTTAAAATGTGCCCACGCAGACCAGACTTTGGGCATTTTAAATGTTGAACGCGGATCTGGGTTTAACATTTGATCTACCTACCCCGTTACTGTCGCTAGAAGAGAACCCTCTGTCATTCGTGAGGGACTTCAGATCAGCTCCACTGTACTCGGCACAAATGTCTAAAACAGATATCTTCATCAATTTACATAATGACACAATCAAAAGTGTATCTTCCACGATTATTACATTTCCTTCACTTGAAACCAGAATTGGTTTGTTAGTTTTGCCTCTAAAAACTCTGATGGTTTTAGAAGAACCGAAAAACAGTGGTTCAACGTGACTGAAAAAAAATTATGACTCCAGACAGGGTTTTCGGTTAATGCACTTTTTTTGTTTTTGCTATATTTTTTTTAGCTCAGTTAAAGTACCGAAGCTTCCAAGATTTCTCATTTCAGTTCTTATCCATAAATGTCTTGCTTTTAAACAAGGAAGTCCAAAATATGAGCAACAGATGAATAAAAAAAAGCTCTGATGATATAACAAAAATCAAAAAGAATCGGTCGGATGTAATTTCTTTGTCAAAAATTCGAAAACGAAAAGAATATTTTTCCTATTTTACCCTACCACGAATATTTATAGTTTTTCTCGGTCAACAACCAAATCGCAAAAAAATAGTGATCTCTCATGGTGGACAATTTTTCACTCCAATTTGAAATCTCTCTTTTGCGTTTTTAGCATCAATGGATAACTACGAAAGTGGTAGTGATGATTTGTCGTTTCGCAATTGTGAAAAGGCATTTCATGTTAAGCGGCAGGTTAAGCTGTTCAGGCATTGTTCGAAG
>NC_134473.1:67846327-67896727 GCF_964194025.1 Convolutriloba macropyga | reverse complement strand
ACATAAATTACTTAAAAATATGGAGTCAATATTTCCACACTATTGTTATTGCGATCGACAAATTATCGTACTCAGAGGTCATTGAGCAACCTGGCTAACAATCATCAGATGAATACAGGTTACGAGATGTTAGCCCGAATTTAGATGTGACTTTAGCCGAATCACGCAAAACGTCAAAATTTGCAAAATGTGAGAGTTAAGAAAAAATGTTTTCACTCACTAGCAGTACAACACGTCACTTTATAAAGCTTGCAAAATGATTTGCAAATTTTGTTAACTTGCTACTAAGTTTGAACAAGGGTTTTGTATAATATGCACACGCAGACCAGACTTTGGGCATTTTAAATGTTGAACGCGGATCTGGGTTTAACATTTGATGTACTAACCCCGTTACTGTCGCTAGAAGAGAACCCTCTGTCATTAGTGAGGGACTTCAGATCAGCTCCACTGTACTCCGCACAAATGTCTAAAACAAATATCTTCATCAATTCACATAATGACACAATCAAAAATGTTACCTCCACTATAAATAAATGTTCTTCACTTGAAACCAGAATTGGTTTGTTACTTTTGCCTCTACAAAATCTGATGGTTTTAGAAGAACCGAAAAGCATTGGTTCAACGTGACTGAAAAAAATTATGACTCAAGAACAGGTTTAATGCACTTTTTTTGCTTTTGCTATATTTTTTTAGCTCAGATAAAGTATCCAAGATCCAGTTCTTATCCATGAATGTTTTGCTTTTAGACAAGGAAGTCCAAAAAATCAGCAACTGATGAATAAAAAAAAGCTCTGATGATATAACAAAAAATCAAAAAGAATCGGTCGTATGTCGTGATTTCTTTGTCAAGAATTCGAAAACGAAACTTGTGATCATCCGAAATAATACTAAATGGAACGCTGGTTTTCAAGAATTGAAGAATATTTTTCATATTTTACCCTACCACGAATATTTATAGTTTTTCTCGGTCAACAACCAAATCGCAAAAAAATAGTGATCTCTCATGGTGGACAATTTTTCACTCCAATTTGAAATCTCTCTTTTGCGTTTTTAGCATCAATGGATAACTACGAAAGTGGTAGTGATGATTTGTCGTTTCGCAATTGTGAAAAGGCATTTCATGTTAAGCGGCAGGTTAAGCTGTTCAGGCATTGTTCCAAGTGACATATTTGATCATCCCATTGTACTAAAAGGACAGCTAGCTTTCTCAGACGCTATTAATAAATCACATCTTGTCAACAAATCATCCCTTTTGTTTCTAATCCACTACGATCGAACCGAAAATTATGAAAAAGGATTAACCATTTAGGTATCTATTTCACAATATGATTTTACAATTGATCGTAGACTTATTCAACGCAAATTATTATGACTTAACATCGACTTTTGGGGCTTTCCAATTATAGGCATCACAACACGAAATTATTCCCCCATTATGCTGCATTTACGGTAATTGGTGGAGGGCAGGGATGTACACTAAGACGCCGTAGTCAGGAATATGAGCGGGGGGGGGGGGGGGGGGCTCGGAATTCTTATTAACAGTTTATTGATATCGATAAACAGTTATGATTTCAGTAATAATTTTGAAAAGCAGCGAAGTGTTAAGAGAAAGCTGAAAATATGTGGTCAATAATTTTTATCAAAAGATTTTTGTTTGTTCAAAACATTCTGATAATTCTATCTCGACAAATATTTCAAGAGTTTCCTTCAAATCAGAAATCGCCAATTTCGTCAACTATATTTTGTAATGCCAAAAGCTTTTGATAAGTTCAGCACAACTGTAAGTCTTGACTCATGTTTAACTTTTGTCACACAGGTAAAAGGACAATCAAGATGTATTAATTGTGCTCTGCAAGTATGAACAAAACGACTTCAATCAACACAATTGACGTCCATCTTACAAACATTTCCTGCGGCGATAATATCGTTCATGCTGGAATGTATTTACATAAGTCTCAAATTAACTTCTAAATAACCAGCTTTCGATTTGTAGTCGATTCAATTTAAATGGCCAATTAAAAATTCTCATCAAATTTGGCAATTAATTTTTAACATCTATCTGTTTGGCTATGTGCTATGATTATTGGCCGACCACGGCGCTTAGCCGACAAGGAAAAAATGGGAAACATAGCCGACAACTTGATTCTGATTGGTCGACAAATCTGATTGGTTAAAATATCACTTGTTTGTCTAACCATTACAATTGTTGCACGGTCGGGTTATAATTTCAAATTCTAATTTTTTCTGGGTTGTCGGCTAAACCCCCTGTCGGCCAATTGGGCGATCGCCCTGTTAAATGTACCACCGATCTGTTCGACTGTCACTCGAATGAAAAGAGTTGGGGCAACTTGCCTGCATGTTCTTTAAACTCAAACATCTCAATAAATATTACGTAATAATATGAAGTCTATGCTGTAAGTATATCATGAGTCTTTACCACTCCCTACTTATACATGCCAAAATGGCTGAGTTTTGTCATGAATCTTTTTTAAAAATAAAAGCAGCAAAAATAAGAACAAAGTGAACACTTTTTGAGTAACGGAACAGCATTGTATACGATTAACGGCGCAAATTACTCAGGTGTGTAACTTTAAATTATACAATACTACTGATTGACTATTGAAATGTTCTTGGCAAAAATTCTTCAAAGAGCAAATAAAAAAACTTTTAATTTCGGTTGGGGTAAAATCATACTTGATGTATTATCTGTAATATATATGATCTCGTTCTAACAATTTTTACCGAAGCTTGAGAAAACTGAAAAATTTGTCCAGAAATGATACTTTCCTTAACACCAACGAAAATGTGTAAGCTTGTTTAACGAGTGCTCGGTGGTATTATAAAAAGCCTTCACGGGTGGGGTTGGGGATGGTGGTGGTGGTGGGGGGGGGGGGGGGGGGGGGGTGATAGTGGTGATTCCGGTTCTTTAACATATGGCAACGTTAGTTGATGACGAAGCGAATTTTAAAGTATAACATTTTTTGTAGACTCAAATGAAATGAATAGACTATATATTACTTAAAAAAAAGAACTTTAAACGTTATTCGCAGACTTAAAAAGGCAGCTTTTGACCTTTTAGCATTAGCAGGTTACCTATGTGTAGGGTATTTAATTTCATAAAAGACCTCCAAAGAGACTAAAGCAGTAGCCGTGTGTTCTCAATTTAAAACCGTCTTTTGTCACCAACAGTACAATAGGGAAGGATTTAATGTCAGAAATCTTAGGAGAGGTTTAGAAGGGTTTAAAACCAGATGAGAATGAATTTGATTTGAATTCTGTTTTAACACTAGGCAAGCTACATACTACCTATTTATTTATGTTCCGCTTGGACCAAGCAATAGATATTAATTTTCAGACTTCTTAGCTATATAAAAGGGGGGAAATTAACAACAGAATCCCTTTTTTATTTACCATAGAGCACCGATGTTTACAGCTTCGATGCTTTTTGGAAGAGATTAGTTGGATTTTAACAAAAACTGCCTATTAAGATCTTGTGTAACCAACGCTAATAAGGTATTTAATATCGGGACCACCACAAAAACATATTGGATTTGAGGAAACAACAATTGATATCCACTTTAAAGCTCATTACTTTAACTTATTAAGACTGGAAGCCAATTCAAAAACAACTTTTAGCTCATTTTTGAGGTTCATTTTTCCAATAAAAGGAAAAACTACGAGTCGGGTTTGGATGTTAATCCTGCAAGATCTTGCAAGATTTTTTCCGAGATCTTGGAAGATTAACATCCAAAAAGCACTTAGTTTTGTAAAAAAAAAAGACCAGACATGTTAACTTGATTCAAAGGAACTTGGAGCGCAAGTTTTCTACAAAAATCGAGATTGCCTTAGTTGAGTTTTATTGTTCTGATAGTTTTCGTGACAGGTAGAAACACAAGACACAAACTGAAATGAAACGAAAGCACTCAGTGAATAGCAGACTATCCTAATTATTTTTATTGGTGTAAAAATCTGATTTATTATCAACGCTCTCCTGTAAGGAGCGCTGAAGATTACTAAACGCCGCGGAAATAGCTCCATAAAACTTAGCCTGAAGTTTTCCATGTTTTCCTTATTTGATGTTACAAGGATTAAGCTTTGTAAGGCCGAATTAAACATGCTTGCACAGACATATTAAAAACAAGGAGCTAGTCTAGCTTTTAATGACATTTTAGTCCTTAGACAAAGATCACACAGCATTAGATTATGTTAACTTGTCTAGCTCTTTTCAACTTTTATTGTTCAACTATAAAAAAGTAATTATATACTATAGTTAACCTTTTCGGAAAGGTAAGTTAAAGAGGGTTGATTGCCTGGTACAGTAATTTTGGTGTTCCCCTTTGTCGCCCGTATTAGTTTCACCCCCTATCATTTAACTCCGAATAATTTACCCCTCCTCTATCATTTCACCCCGATTATAATTCCTAACAAAATTGGTACAATTAACAATCAAAATAAGGGATACGGGATAGATACATATGGCTTAAGAGTTTCAGGGTTTGGAACTCTCAAAACTAGAGGTTCGTAGGGTTTGGTGAAAGGCTTTTGGGGTGGAAACTTTGTTGGGTTACATGAATCGGGGTGAAGAGAAGAAAAACCGACTGCGATTCATATTACTTGTAAGAGACCAATTGAAATCAATCGCGTTTGTAGTTCGAACTCGAATACGAAAGAGGGTGTAGGTTGGGTTTACCTACAAACTTTGGGTTTTTCTACAAAGTTTGATCAAGATACGAAACCGGATAATGCCACGAAAGATCTGCACTTAGGACAACACATACTTCTCGACAATCAAAACTTGCGCCCGAAATTGTAAATATTGACACAGTATTCTACTCTTAGTTTGCGCATATCAAATTGCAGTTATTAAGCTCTTTCTGTTAAGTGTCTTGAAACAATGCTAGATCCCTAGCATACATGCGTACTTTGTTTTGTACACATCGTTTGACTAGCACAATAGTTCCTGGTTCGATCGCAAAGTCCTGAGAGTCCATTGAGCAGAAACATTGCGAACAGTAAACAAAGCCCTCGAGAAAGATAAAGTTTGTGTTTATTGAGTTAATTTTACAAACACAAAGTCACTGTTTTCCCTAGGGACGTACCAACACAAAAACGAACGTAAGAGAAACAATCAGCCAAGAAGAACGGAGTCGAGATGACAACAGAAACGTCTGGAACCGCTCCAATTCTGGACCGTTCTTCACATTCTTATACTTCCCTCCCCCCCCCCCCCCCCCCCCCACGCTTGGCGTTCATTCCAAAGTTCCCGAACCCCCACCCTATATTCACAGCAAACATTCCTATATTTCCTTGAATGGACTCGTCATAACAACGCTCAACTTAAGATCATTGTCTAAAACTTAGTACGTTGCCATTTAGGATTATAACGAAAGCTTTTATACGGTTCACTGAATTTGGAAGTTTGCCCGAAAATGATTTATCGCTTCATTCGCTCACTGAATATGAATGAACCTTATTCATAACAAAACTCACAAAATCATTCACAATTAACTTCCCAACTGACTTCAGGCATTTAACAAATATTCAAAACAGTGCTTAAGTTTATTTGAGTGAAAAGCGGAACTGGTGTGAACGAAATTGTCAGGACCGGCCATAAAACTTTGAACACTTGGCAAAATTGTAAACAATGCCGATTGTCAACCGAAGCAAGTTGGCAAAACAAGTCGCAAGACTAAAGCCGCCTTTCACTGACCAATTTGTGCAGTATAAACAATAACGTCAACAAAAGAGGAAAAGTTCCGAAAGGGACTGACCAAAAGTTGAAGCCTACATTTGTGAGATACTGATTGAGATCCAAATGAACAAAATATGACGTGTTTACATGCATCTATTGACCTACCACAACTTTTGCTGGTCTTACTTATTTCTCAATTGACTGGCCAATTCGCGGCTGTTCCGTATTTTAGTCCCCTAATTAATGCTCCTAATAAATTGTCATTACGACTGCACAAAGCTTTGATACCTAAAATAACAGTTAAGCCAAATTGCTAACAAATTGTACCTTTTATGAGGCCCAAAGTAAAAAAAAAAAACACTGAATTCCGATCCACATCAACGAGTACAATTGATATTAGTCCGGCAGTGTAATTATTTAAATGGATTTAATATTTCCATATTATAACAGAAAACATGAGTTAAATTCAAATTATGTCGCATATCTCAAAATAAAAATTAATTAAGTTTATAAAGTCAACCCAACCAGTAAACAGTAGTTCTAATTCATTTTCCAAATTTAAAGTCACGCCATGTTGAACAAGTAACCTTCCACAAAATAGGGTTTCTTTTGTAAGCTGAGGAGAAGAAAGTTCTAAGTTGCTTGGGGAAACTTTTTTTGTCTTGTTTGATTTTAATTTCGCTGGGTAGTTCATTCCAATCTAGTATCGCTAATCTAACAAACGAGTTTTGCCTTTTGATAGAGAAAAATTTTTGGTCCCAGAACAATTTTTTGTCCTTATAGACTCATGAATATTCCAGGTGATTAAAGGACGTCCCGATGTTGGTGAAAAAGCAGGTCGTAACTGTTTTTTCACTGTGTTTAGCCATCTATCAAAAAATAATCAAGATATAAATAGCTGAAAAAAACTAACAAATCCGTCCCTATCTTGATTTTCAGATTGTTTTTCCACAGTTAATTTTGTACATCCATATTTGGTGGCAAGTTTTCTACCCAAGATTTTCCACGGAAAATCATTGCATAAAGCACTGGCTTATTAAAAAGAACCCAGACATCGGTCAAAAATCCCAGCGAAAAAGCTGTACTTGATCATTTGACAGCCTGCTTTACCAAAAACACAGCACAATGCATCACTAAATTATCGCAGGTTGTTGTGCGTTTTAGAACAGGCTAGCAATAAAAACAGTTTCTTAATTACTTCCTTTAGATTGAAAAAGCAATAAATGGACTATTTCAGCGCCAATGTTTTAGTGGGCAAAAATTAAGGTCGACATATGAACACTTTTTTATGTCTAATGGAGCGTACAAATGGCTAAATCTACTGATTTTGATCAATAAGCGCGGTCAAATTAGCTGACAGCGATCGATTTAGCTACTTTTGAGTTAGGTTTTCAGGCGACCCATTTTGAGACTGAACTAAAATAATGGTTTGCCAAACCAGCGGAAAATTGCATTCAAATAAATTGAAAGAATGAGATCGCAAAACGCGCACTGAAAAGTTCAAAAGTTTTTATATTATCTGAGAGAAAGCTGTTTTATGTACGAGATTTGAGAAACGAATATGACATAATAGCATTTAAATTGAATTCAAAAATTCGGGTCTTTCCCATTTTAACCCCCCCCCCACTATGGCACAGTTAGCATAGTAAGGGGGCTATAGATTGTATGACCATTAAGCTGGGGGGGGGCATGATTGGAAAAACCCCAAAATTCATATTTTAAAATAATAAACACGAAAAAGGCCAGATTTGTTAATTCGTTAATGATCTGCCGATAGTCTCAGCGCAAACGTATTTATTAGTAGTTACTTCTACAGGCCACAGTGAACGCATAGTGAAATAGAAAATTTTTCGATGGCAGTCATTACCAACTCTGTTTTCCCTAGTTAAAAATTATTCTTTTAATTTGTCCACGTGAAGCCGGCTTACGTTCAATTTCTTTATATCGATTTTCGAGACCTCTTCAATAAGTAATATGCCTGGGCCTATTAGCAATGAAAAATAGAGACAAGGATTTTCGCTCATGGTTTCTGCAAATTGCTCAGGACCAAAATACATCCCACTAAACAAAAAAACCTTAATTTAAAACAAAACTTACAGAAGAAGACATCTCACATACAACCAAATTATTTCAGGTCAAAATACTTAAACTAAATGGCATCAGACAAGATATTGCAATATTATTTGCTCTGCGCCACTTTGACTTTTTTCAAGTGATAACGTTTAATATTATAAAATAATAACTTTGTTTCCGCGTAATTGCAGCGGATCAGCATTAGGCTTTTAGTCTGCAGTGCATTAAACATACCCTGTTATCAGCTGTCCAATTCTATTTCTCCACACATTTCAGACTGCTGATTTTGTGAGCATGCATGCTTTTTAGGCGACATTGCCCAGTTTTTTTTTGCGTCTGAGACTCACGTGGTACCATTATTTCAACCCAGATTTTTCAGACTGAAACTATTGTCAACCTGAAACTATGGTTAAGCAAGAGCTCATCCTCACACACAGCTTCACGGAGGTAGGGGTCCAAAGATCTATCATTGGCGTGTCAATCGCACACACCTTACCCCTCGGCTACCACGCCATCATAAAATTGGAGCAGATGATTGAATGAAGGCAAAATGATTGAATCGATATTTACCGATATCAGATGAAGAATCATACACATTGTCAACTCACATAAATCGAAAAAAAATCTATATAAAATGCGCTGATTGTCGATAGTAAAGTCGGGTGCTAAGAACTTAAACTTGAAATACAGTATAGCTTAGTCTAAGAGGGTTGACATATTGCGAGGCAGGACGTGAACGAGAATATACCCTTCAAATTACAACATTATTTCAGACATCATTTTTTTAAATCAAGCTCTCAACGGTAATTTAGATTGCGCAGATATTTTTTTTGTTGAAAGATAATCGTGATGTGTGTTCTCTAATCTCCACTCAAGACTCAGTTAAACTCTAATCTACATTTCAAGACATAAGTAAACGATGTATGACAAAACTCTCGCGAATAAGCTGAATTTTATATCATGGATGCCGTATTCTCCCTAGAAACTGTCCGACAAGGTGGTACAATGTTGCAAAACCACTCATTTATTATGGAATATGGAAGCTCATTTGGAAAAACGTTTGTTCCGATCATCTCAAACGAGATCAAACGTAATTGGAGATAAAGCAGTCAAATAAGAAAAAATACTCAGAAAACCAAATCTTCCGAATTTATCAACTACGGCCCTTCAAATAACTCTAATTTTTGAGCTAATTCCGGTCAAATTGAATAACTGAGCAAAACATCGTTTGACCTTGAGTGAGGGACTCTACAAAAACTACGACAGAGAAAAGAATAAACCAATTTAGGATGTTTTTATCATACTGACCGCAGCAGTATGATAAACTACTATAGCGATCAACTACTATAGTAACCACAATTTAAAAATACGACACGGACTTCACAAAAAGCATTTGATTTATTGTCGCTTATGTTACCCATTCAGTCGCAATTTGATTCAGTTTTTGACAAGTCTATATCAGTTGCAGCTCAAAACTTAAACCATTTTTGCTCAATGCTAAGCTCAAATTCCGGAATGACTCCTGAATTGTTCTCGAACTTGTTCAGACCAAAAATGTGCTGCTTCAAGACACAAAAAATGTCCTGACAGACCCACGGGTAAAATTGAAATCCAAGGACATACAAAGCCCCTTCCGCTAATTTATTAGTTTCGAACTCAATTCTATACTTAAGGGAGTGGTCTTTTCGCTACTTTAATCGCAAAATTTAATTCCGAATGGAAGGTGTTCAAATTAAACTGCTTCAAATTTGAGAATGAAAAGTTCTCTAAATACAAATGAGGCTTCTAAGTAATTTTTCCAAGAGGCTTGCACATTAATTTGCTGGCTTTATGTAAGTGGAAATTACTCGATCCTATGAATTTTAAATACGCGCGGACATCAAGAGTATTACATCGCGATTCACTGGTAAATACTTCAAATTACGGCTCAAGTTTTGCTAGATATTTGCAACTAACCACGAGCAGTAAAGTTCCCGACCTCACTAAACCCACCTTCACTTTGGGCTTAATTGGACACTAAAAACCTTAAAATCCAGAAAAACCAAGGCTACCGTTGAAACAGCTCTTGAATTCCACAACTAAAGAGCATACTTAATTGTCGGGATAGTTGGTCGTAAGAACAGTCAAGAAACCTTTTAGTCAACGAGTTCAAATTTAGTCAAAATGAGTCAAACGGAAAAATTGGGTCGAATATTTATGGATGCATGCTTGTTTAAGCGGTGTCTAAATGCTAAATTGCTAATGTACCGAGGACTAATGTACCGTTCTCATAAGGACCTCTGAATATGCGACCTGAGAAATGGTTAACAAAGGTCAATTTGTACATAACTTTTCCTTTAAATTATTAAAATGGTTCACGGTTAACAGGTTTTGCAAAGTTATCTATTAACTTAGTTTTATCAACAACCTAATCGAACAAATCTTGAGATTACTTTTGCAAAGTTTGCTATATTTCAAAATATTTTGTTTACTGTCATCTAGGCGCTTAAAGTCGGCTTATGCAAACATTTGTGTAGTATTTGTGCAAACTAGTCTCAACGTTTTATTCTTTTTCATCAGTATTCGGGTTACTTACGTTTATTTGATTGTGACAAGGTCTGGGAGGAGGATTTTTTGAGCATCGCGCAGGTCGCCAAAATAAACAAGAAATAAAGTTTCAACTGCATTGTAATCCAAAATGAAGAAATTTTGTACAGGGAAGCTAGGAAAATGCAATTGTTTGGGTCACACGCAACTTGGATAAACAAAACTCATGAAACTAATCACCAAATTAAACAATCTACTCAAACAAAACAGCCTATTGTGAGATGTTTGCCTAAATACTCATCTCACAGCGTAACAACTCAACTTGTGTAAATAAGTTGTTCACATGCGCAGGTATTTTTGGTAAACAATCGCGAAAAAGTCCAAATAAAATGGCAATCGATTAATAAAATTGTTGCGGTTTTAAAGTTTTTCGAGTTTGTTGATTTGATGCGCAGATTTTTAAAAATGCGCCCAATTGTCGTTATAATCCTGCGTCTGCTAGCTTTCAATTTCACAATAGTTCTACCTCGTTTTCCTAGTAAAGATAATGAAATCAAAATTAAAATAATGGAAGCAGTAACAATTAAAGCAATCGTAAAAATTTCACAATGAGAGTAAGAATAACAAATAATATTTTGTAATAAACTCGGCTCAGAGGGTGGGCAGATAATAGGTTACAACCCAAAGAAATAACCACTTACCGACTACTTGGAGGCAAAAGTCAATTGTGTCAACTTTCCTACTAGACTACTCTCAAAGAACTGAGGTCTGTCTTTCAATTCTCAATACACTAAATCCGATAAATTTTGTATGAAATATTTAAGATCTCAAATAGGCCAATATTTGCTCAATGAAATTGCAGTCGAAATAAGGCAGGCATTTATTGCAAAAAGTGTCGCCTTTATTGTATTGTTCTCTCAGCTCTAGGCTTTCCCCAATTTGTTCCTTAAATAGTTCTCAAATAATCGCTGATTTTGTATGTTCACATGCATACATAAAGACAGGATAGGACAGCAGACACAAAATAATCCTTACAATTTCAGCCAATAAGAGCGCTTCAAATCTGTGTAAACACTCTCCCTTCAGCCAACAAATAGGGAATGTATTCCCTCAATATTATTTGGACATCAGAGAACAAACTGATAAAATCGGGAAGCAAGTTTTGAATTTTTCCTTCAAATTAAGTCGGTCAAAATACCATCCAAAGGGCTCAACTTATTCAGTGAAGTAACAAGTAGCACGCCTTTTTTATGAGCGCCAGAAATAATTAAATTCCAAAAAGTAAATAAATCAAAAACTATGGGATATAGGTTCTTTCCAGGTTAAGGAAACAAAAACGCAAAAATTTCGGTTTTAGTTTTTAGTAAGAGAATAAATTCATAAAAATCTCATTAAGCTTTATAAATATTCATTTAAGCCAATGAAGTTTTCAGCATTAATAATGATTTAATCTTGATTCTGATTGGCTGTAGCACTATTTTGAAGCACAAATTGAATTTTAGCAAGTTATAATGAAGTTAGAACAGAGTTGTTAAAGATCTTAATAATAAAAGTTTTGAGAATATAGAATTCAAGATTGAAAAATGTGTTTATACGCTTAGAGCCAATAGAGACAACTTAACCGATTCCACTAAATGAAGATGATGCAAGATTTAGAATAGCTCTTACCTTTCTCCAGAATATTTTTCGCGTTAATTAAAAGAACATTTTTCTTTCTGTTGTACAGTAAACGTAGGCTGACATGCAGAATTTGATAATGATCTATAAAACCATAGTCGCTATCACCCAAGCGTGAAATATTTTATGATTATCTGATGCCGATTAATGATTGATTAGATATTAGGAACTCCACGCCAATAGTGCTTATACTTTATGCGGTGATCGAACTTCTCTTAAACTTCGCAAACCATACTTGTCATCTTTTTTAACATAAGTGTTCCATCTTTGTTTGCCACTTTGAAGTCACTAGTTATAATTTATTACCTGGCTAATTATGATTTCTTACCGACTGATTTAACCAATTTAACTAACCAGTTTATTTACTGCTTTCTCTTCGCTCAGGCAGATTGGTCATAGTACATGCAAGCTTCACATACAAACTGGTTGAAGACAAAAACCGCAGGATTTCATCGAAGGCCCGCTGCGAATGAAAACTAGCCGGCCAAATTTTAATTAATTTTGTAACAATGCTTTGCATTGATTAGATATAAATTACATTCATAACAATGAACAAATTGAGTATAGCTCTAAATGTACATATAATAGCAATTACACGTTATCTAAGTCTACTTATACATTCTTAATTTATAAAACTTGATATATGATATGGACAGTTTTTATTAAACATTGCACAGCTGTTAGTTAATGATAATTTATTGCTGATAAAAACTAAACCAAACTGCACTTCGACAACTTTAAAAAAACTTTTCAGCTTTCCGACTCTTCATTAGCGTGACCAATTTTAACAATTTTTGGTGATGAGTTAATAGATGACAGTTTTTTCATAGCCATTGCATAATTGACCAAAGATACATAGCCCATTTCGGGTCGCCGATTCCCACAATTGAGCATTTCTTCCACCTCGTCAGTCATGACAATAGCCACCCCATTGTCACTTAGGGTAGAGTAAACAGTGACAGCAGGATCGTTCATTTGCAGTGAAGATGTTGAAGTGACGTCACAGCAGGCATCCCATATGACACAGGTTCTGAAGCCATGTTTGATAGACTCTAAGGCTGTATGCTTTACTCCATCAGACAATCCAATGCCTAAAACAATGTCACTCATTATTGCCTCATACTAAGATACACCCACAACTGTAAATACTGAGTCCAGGGATTATGAAAACAAGAAGGCTTGCCTTAATCTTTGCGTCTCAACAGGTTCCATCATCGCCTTATACAGCTTAAACAAAACGTAGTAGGAAAAGAAAACAATGTAAAATGGTCACTGGTTGCTTGTGAAAAAAGTAAAAACGAAAGCCTCATTTCTCCTTGTTTCCAAAAACAAAAATACCCGGCAGATTGCCGGAAAATAGCCGCCGTTGATTCCAATAAGCATGATTGGGATTGAAAGAATATAAGATATTAAAAAAAGATTTTTGTACAAAAACATTTTTGAAGTCCGATTTATTTTGATGGCATTTCGTAGTTGAACATAACGTACTTCTGTTTCTTAGAGAGAGGCTACAGGGGCTACTATCAATACCAATAAGCATTAGAGATGGTAACTAAGACTTATAGGAACGACGTTCAAATAGCGGGCATCTAAAATTGGGCTTTATGGGTTTATCCCGTTTCTACTTCTGACTTCATTTTTTTATACTGACGCTGTTCATTTTGAATTGCTTTGCTGAGCAACTGATGTTCAAAATCACTTTTAGCAGAATGAGAGAAGAGAGAAACTAGCCTAGAGAAGTCAAAAAGATATCACGCAAAATGTTGAAAAAGCGGCAAAATGAGGTAGAGCGAAACATTTTTTTTATTCGACGAAGTAAAAAAACATAGCAGGACAAGTCCTGACGTACAATTCAAAGAATTTTCATTGAATAAACAGAAAACTAGACCAAGAACGGACTATGAATGGATTGGGAAAACCATTTAGAAAAAAATCCGATCCAAAATTGTAAAAATTGTAAAGTGAAATTGCCGCATGTGAACAAACCACTAGCGAGAAAGCGAATTTTTGTTCAAACCCCGTTTTCTCACTCTACTTTAAATTTAGAGCGAAAAAATTTCACGCCGCAAAACCACTCGCTTTTTCGCTCCACTTCCTGTTTCGGCATGACCAAAATCACTACTCCAATTTGACTTCAAAAATCATGAAAATGTGTGAACAGATCTTAAAAAAAAAGACAGCGCCCCAATACAATTCAAATTCTTTGAATTGTAAAAAATAGGAGGGCTATAATAGCCGGCTGAGAAGATGAGGGCCTCTATTAATGACAATAGAGATGTGCCAATTTTTGATCGGCACTGGATCCAAAAACGAAAATTAATATGAAAGTAAATAAACTATTTAGTACAATGACCTATACCATTTTCTGTTTCTCCTAGAAAATTGAGAATTTCTGACCTTTCCACCCTTGCGAAAGGAATAAAAGTTGAATAAAGGGAATAACATTTGAAATAAAAATAATTCTCTTTTCGGTTTTTCATTGACAAAATTTATATATATCCAAGTAATTATTTCTCCACAAAAGCGACTGTTTTTCCAAGTATGCAAATGGAACCAAATGTGGCATTGAGTTAGGGGACTACTGATTGGATTTCGTTTAACGGATAATACAAAATTTACATCTTCTAAAGAGAAAAAATAATCCAAAAAATGTTAGTAACTGGACAGTTACTGATTGAAAAAGTCGCGCCAGAACAACTTATAAGATTGCTCGAACACGAACTTGACAAAACTTCTGATTCCAAAACATTATTAACATCCAACAATTTAACAGTGTGTTTTAAATCTAAACGGCTGTCGCGCTTGTTCCACCATTTTATTCAAAATATGGGAACATATATGCGAGGCTGGCTTTTTTCTTCAGTCAAATTCTCACTTTTTAATTACACATCGTAGAGAAAAAAGAACACTATTTTGTAGCCCTCAGGATCTAGCTTTGGTTCATATAAATTATCGGAAGTTTGAAAAAGGGGAGCTCGTTTAAAATTTCGAAGGACAAATTGAAAGGAAAAAAACATTGCTACCAGTAATTCATTATAGTTTCAAGCCTAAACGTTAACAATTAACCTATTTGAGCGAAATTTGCCGAAAAATTATTTCGCTTTGTCAAACTTTTATTTAAAAACCTTTTTACCCGCCTCTCTGTCTGCTGGTGGTTCAAAACTATTGTTCCAACCATAATTTCTCTGTACCGACAAAAAATCGAAGACTTCAGGCAATTCAGAGCAAGAAAGGTAAACTTTTCTAAAATCTAGAGTTGTTTTTCCAAAAAGTTCTTATTTCAAAAAAACTTAAACATTTCAGTATTTTCAACAACTTGGAGACGTAAAAAACCATCAAATCAACCAAAATCATTTTTGAAAAGTAAAGACGGAAATCTTTTCTTTTCTGTTGGTCTTTTTAAATGTGTTGATCATTGTATTTCTGTGTTGGTGTTTATTTTTGTACTCTTTTTGTGTGGCTGTATGATTTTCGGCATATATTTTGATTTAAACAGTACAGGCAATTTTCTCCAATGCACAAAAGTTATTTTCCTATACTCCCAACGTTTCCACTGTCAGAATTTAAGAGTCCTTTCTATAACCTTGAGAGGTATATTTGTACATTCTGTGCTACGCATGGACTCTTAGAAGCCGTCTTGTTTTCATTAAAAAGGCACCTCAATATTTACGGAGGCCGTTTTTACTGAACGGTTTATTGATCAGATCATAAGGCCACTATAAAGTAAAAAATCACTTCTGCAGCACTATTTTTCGACATTACGCACTGGATCAAATATGAGCTTTTAATTTGCTGATATTTAGGACCCCCTAAGCAAATAGCACACAAAAACAGCCCACACAAAAAGAAAGCTTGACTTTACAACAAACAAGGCGACTCGGTTATGTGCGATCGCACATAAGGTTCCGACCCCGCTCATTCACAATTTTGGCTTGATTGTCTACCAAATGAGGAACATAGAAAAACCCAAAAAATCAAGTATTTAAAAAAAAAATTGGTGTATGAACGAAAAGAAAGTCTCCAACGCAAATAACTGTGGTGGGGTAAAAATTGCGCATTAGATTGATGAGATGTGCAAATATTAAGAAAGCGGGTCAAGACGTACACCAAAATCAAACAACAGCAATAACAAAAATTAATTACATCAAAAACTTCATGTCCGTTGTAAAAAACAAAACTTAATAAAAAAAGTCAAAATACCGTCAGATAAAACTGATATTAAACAAAATAACTTTGAATTCAACAGAAAATTTAGGGGAGTAGTTAATAAAGAGGCTTGGTAACAATTAGACAATAAAGATCAAAAACAGTAAAGTTGAAAAATTCGATTATTTTTTTTAGAACAATGAATTTTGAAATAATGAAAACCATTATAAATCAAATAAATTATCCCATAAAAGTACGATAACCAATGCTTTCAGAGAAGGAATTAGGAATTGCCGGTATTCATTTTTTTACGCGGTTACAAAAAGAACATATAGACAACAAACAAAAAATCAAATAAAACTTGGCAGAAAACGCTTTCGATACCGTAAAGCCAAAATATGGCCTTCAAAATGTTTTCAATTGCACTTTCTGCAACCACTGAAAATGTATTATGTGACCTCTCATTAATGAAGCAAGGTAACAAGTAGACAGAAATGAAGAACAAAATGCAAAAATAAGTAACAATTTAAATATTTTTCGAAAAAAATACTTCCAAAGACATGAACGCCATTAATTACAGAATAAAAAAATTAAGTAGGTTCGTATATTCTTCCGGCTGAAGCCCATGAGAATTGCAATTGTCCAGAATATGTCTTATGTCTACAAAAAGAACGTGAAACATGACAAAAATCAAAAATTAATTTACTTTTTTTTCGGGTCGAAGCCAGTAAAGTGAATGAATTCTTCAAAAAAATTAGATTGTGTGACAGTAATCCCCTTTTGAAACCTTCCTTTGACAACAATATTGTCATAATTGGCCTGAAGTGTTTTTTTTATTTGGAAAACAATTGTTTTCAGAGTCATGAAAGCTATCAGCTATCTACTAAAATCAGAATATCTTTTCTATTCTTCCAAGAAAAGGCAATGAAACCGGGTCATTGTACAGTAAAATTTCATGCCACTAAAAAGAGAAAGTAAAAACGGCAGTTAAAAACAATTTGAAAAAATCAATTAAATTCTTCGAGAAAGTAGTGTCAAAGCCGTTAAAATCATAATCTATATTTACAAGCATTTTAAGAATATCAATTGTGCCTCAATTTGAAAGCCAATATTGTGATAAATGAACAGTCAATAACGTGATATTGTGACAAAATTTCAATAAGTAACTATTTATTTGAAAATCAAATTCTTTTAAAAGTCAAAACGACCATAAGCTTTCAAGTAATCAACTAGATACAATGTGGAGCTAATTATGAATACAATTGGAAATATCATTCCTGAGCTTTTTTTGAAATGGTCTGTTATTTAATTATTGTAGAAGAGATCGAATTTTTTAATTACAAAGACCGACTGTTTACAATCCGAATTATTTTTGGATTATACCAGTCCAAGATTGGTCCAAAACTAGCCCTGCTAATGCTGTTTGTTTTTTAAGAACACTTAATTATTCGAATGTTATAGATATTGATTTTTTTAGTTAAAAAATCAAAAATAGATGCTGCGTTTTTGATAATCAACGAATAAATTTAGCAAAAAAAGGCGAAGTTTTAAATACAGAGCACTCTCAACGGAATTTGATATAAAAAAAGCCCCCTTTTGAGTCTACAAAAATTGTGTTAGTGGTGTTTGGGTCTGTACTTTCTGTAAATTTATTCAAAATAGACTAAAACTTTTTTCGTGCTGTTTTTGAAGAAAAAGTCTTAATTTTGAAATATTTAGCCAGAATTTTTGACAAAAAATATAATAAAAATAGCCTACAATATTCTTTTGACTCTTTTGTTTTTAAAAATAAAAATCAACAACACTTTAAAAAAAACAAATTTTAGCAAAATTGGTGAAGTTTCATTCAAAAATTTCGGAAAATGAATAATATCTCGCCGGAATTCACACTATTTTCTCAAAATTTAAACCTCGATAACTCCCTGTAAGAAACGAAAATTTAAAAAATCTTTTTTATTCCATATTCTACGCTGGACAAGCTTTCTAATTATAGCAGTCTCAACTCACTACGATGAATATATCGATCGGCCAAAATTGACTGAACAAAAAAACCCGTTTGAGTATATAGTTCCTTCCCCCTCAAGAGGGGTCGGAACAAAAAGCTAAGCGCAGCGTTTGTGAACGCCATTTCCCTGCTGTTTAAGAAAGAAGAATGTTCGTAGAGATTTCCTTCAGTGTTCTTTTAATAAAATTGTTTCTACCCAACTTTTGTTGAATAAGTTCTAGCAAAGCGAACTTCAGACAAAAGGAACGAAAGAAATCTCTAGCGAAATCTTCTTGGAAATCTAACAACAAGGAAAACATAGCTGGCAGATTGCCAGAAAATAGCCGCAATAGATTCGTAGATCGGCAGTCTAAGAAAAACAGTGAAAAAAAAGACAGACCAAAAAAATTCGTCTTTTCATTGAAGGCTGATCTGTTATATTTTGATTAAAAATCTTTGTAACTTATTGCTGCCTCTATTAGCTGATCTCAAATAAGCTTCATTTAGAGTGACACCCACCAATTTGACCTTATCTCTTTGAATTAAAGTAAATAAAAGTCAATTTCAAAGTGAGGAAGTCATTTTTGAGAGTGAGGTAAGTCAAGTGTGACCAAAAATTTAATCACGCGCATGAACAAAAAAACTCGCTCAACTAAGAGCGAAAAATGACGTCACACATGCAATTCAGTTGAAATTGCATGAACGAATGAACAAAAAGTGGATGTGACGTCATATGGTCGTAACAAAAATCATGACGGCGAAATAAAAAACATAGCAGGACAAGTCCTGACGTACAATTCAAAGAATTTTCATTGACTAAACAGAAAAACTAGACCTAGAATGAACTACGAGTGAAATGCGAAAACCATTTTAGAAAAAAATCAGATAAAAAAATAAGAAAAACAGACAATCAATGTCAAAATGCCGCATGTGAACCAAAAAAACCACTATCGAGAAATGAAAAATTAATTCAAACAAAAAACTAGGTCTAGAATGAGCTGTGAATAGATTGGGAAAACCATTTAGAAAAAAATCCGATCCAAAAAATCGAAAAAACAGTAAAAATCAGAGTGAAATTGCCGCATGTGATCAAAAAACCACTACCGAGAAACCGAATTTTTGTTCAAACACCGTTTTCTCACTCTACTTTAAAATTAGAGCAAAAAAATCACGCCGCAAAACCACTCGCTTTTTCGCTTCATTTCCTGTTTCGGCGTGACCAAAATCACTACAATTTGACTTCAAAAATCATGAAAATGTGTGAACAGATCTAAAAAAAAAAGACAGCGCCCCAATACAATTCAGATTCTTTGAATTGTAAAAAACCAAGAGAAGGCCAATAATAGCCCCAGCTATCGCTGTGCGGCTATTAATTAAAAACAGAAAAATATCTTTAAGCATTTGATTCCTCCCTACAGAAGTAAAATAAGACATCCAAATTTGAGGTCATGTGCTGCTCATCTCGCTATCTTTTATTAAATTGAAGACTTCCCTTTAAACTATCATTTATCGTTTTTCTTAAGTTTTTTTTAAAAAGAAAAAATCTTGTAATTGAGCGACCCTTTTTGTAAATCTTGTACGGCGCCTGAAAACAGACTTCTAGCCTAATTGACGTAAGTGATGTATGGATTATATCATACTCAAACGAATTTAATAGCAGTAATAGCAGGCTAGGCGTCCGAGGGGAGGTGTGCAGCCCGTTTAATCCACATCCCAATTAATTTTGGGAAGCGTACTATCGCACTTTTGTTATAGCAGTGTTTTACAGTGATCAAATCTTTACTCTATCTGAGCTTAGAAATTCTTTGCATAATTACAATCAGCATTGATGCTCAAAAGTAATGACTGACCTGCAATATACACATCACTGATCTCCTTTTCTTGTAACAATTTAAGTAACCCAGTGTCTGGCAGTCTTCCAAAATCCCTGAATGCTGAACGTGAACAATACATTGGGTCCGTACCTTTCAATATCCTCACACAATCAGTGGGCAGGTTAAGATGGTTGACGATTTGGGCTCCTTGTGTGTTCTGTACGCAGTGTTTAAGAGTCAGCTTTGCCCGATATTCATTGTCGTCGACTTTGAAAGTAACAAAGTCGCCTATCGTAACTTCGTCAACAGATTGCCTTGGATATTGCACTAAGCATCCCTTATACGAGTCAATATTTTCATAAAATGAAGAATGCGTTTCAGGATGCCAATCAAGAACACAGGTGAAATTATTGAATGGGCGCTCTGTCAAGTCGTTTAGATTGGAGAAGAGGTTCAACTTAACGTCAGTATTAAGCTTCGAAGCATAATCATTTTGCAGGTCGAGAAAAATAAGGGCACACTTTGGGTTTAGTATTGATTTGACGCAATGTGACCACAATAAACTGAATACTGATACAGATATTGCACTAGACTGAAACAGGGAGATAAGTCAGCCTTTAAATTATTTTTAAAAAGGTAAATTACAATATCCGACGAAATATAGACTTCAAACAATAAAAGTAACATGTCCGCCTATGGTGCAGAAGTACCTCAGACTTAAGACCACGTCCTTATAGCCTGACCGATGTGCAGCGGTGGGGATTGGAGGGGGGGGGGGGTTAGGTGCTGATGTGGGAGAGGGGTTCACAGGGGGAGGGTGTCAAAACAACCTTCACACCATGAGTATACGTCTCAAACAGTTTCTGAATCGCATACTTGGAGACTATAGAGCTGAAAGGCTCTAAGAGAACTTAATACCCTCTGGGCTCTACCTTTTTACAAAGCGAAAAATTACGAAACTCATACTTTAGAGTGTCCTTGGTATTTCTTCAAAAAAAAACGCTGTTAAATTCAGTGTACAATGAAAAAGTTTGAGCAGAATTTCTTTTTAATTTTGTTTTGGGACTGCGTAGCTCACTCCTGTTGTTTTGAAGCTTAATTAGGATTTCTTTAATCATGTTTCGCGAATGAGCAGTTCACATTGTTTTGGCGCATTACACTTCCAATCTTTTTACAATTTAACGGAAATAAAAAAAAACGAATAAAACCAAAAACAAAACAATTTTTCCAAAAATGAATTGAATGCCATGAAAACCATTAGTAATGGACTTAAAATCTTAAATAGGTTAATTTGTCTCTGCAAAGGACGTTTGAGACTTGTCTTTATGCAGTCTAAAATTCAACTAATATTTGAAAGAAAACTGTGCGGAAGCCATTAAAACCATTGCCTATTCACTAAAAAACCTAGATATGTTCAATTACACTTTTTTCAACGCCGTTGTTTCAATATGCGCTCTGTCATTAACGTAAAAATGTGATGAGATAATAAAGACAATACTATGTACAAAATAAAAAACTATATATGAAAACTCTTGGTCTCGAAGCCAAAAAACCATTTCTGAAATTGTAAAATGAAGCGATGACTCAATTGTAATTAACCAGAACATAATGCGACATCACTGCTGGAACTGAGCTAAAAGTTGATTAAAATAAGATGATAAAATATGGCAAAATCCACTTCCTCGTTTAACAAATAAATATTTTTTAAAGTCAGAAACACAATAAACTTTCGATCAAAAAACTACATAGATAAACTATTAGCACCAAAGGACGCCAATTGAAAATTGTCTAAAGCGAGAATAAGTCTTAAGGCTAAAAAACCTAAAATTCAACAAAAAAAGCTTTACGCAAACAAAGATTTGAAGCCATAAAAACTTTGAGCTTCTAACTGTAGACATGATGCATATTGGGCCTCATTTGCACGTCAAAAAGATTTGTCGGTAACTGAGCAAATTAACTTCGGGCGAATTGCTCTCAAACGAGCGGCTGGTTTCGTCAGCAGCTATCTACGGGCGGGGGGGGGGGGGGAGGGTGTACCGGGGGCTGGGGCAACAGTGGGGTGGGGGCCATAACATCGGGGGTCTCGAAAACAGTTTCTGTGATTAGCATACTTGGAGACTAGCGAGCTGAAAGGCTGTAAGAGCACTTAATACCGGCTGGGCGCTACCTGTTTATCCCGTTTTTGAGGACGAAAAGTCAAATGAGAGACGAAAAATCGGTCAAGCGAAAAATTGCATTAAAAAGACCGACAGGAGTAATATAATCATCAAAAAAAATAGAAGAAAGAAAAATAGCAACCTCATACAATTCGAACCCATAAATGGACCAAAACTAGCCTTCGAATTGCCTATTACATAATATAACGGAAAAAGTCAATGTCAAAAAATAAATGATTAATTTATTTAATTAAAATTAAATTTTGTTAACTATTTAAACTTTTGTTAACAATTTTAGCATTTTTCATAGCAAAATTTACAAAAAAAAATTGAGCAAAAATGCGGAAAATGTGAACAAAAACAACTTAAATCCGTCAAATGTTCACAAAACTTTAAACCTCGATAACTCCGTGGAAAAAACGAAATTCAAAAAATCTTTTCTGCATTCTACGCTGGACGGGCTTTCTAGTGATACCACTACACTCTGTACGATGAATATATCGATCGCCCAAAATTGACTGAACAAAATTTAAGTATATAGTTCCTCACCCACCAAGGTGGGTCGGAACAGAAACATACCAGTTTAGGTCGGATTTTCCCTTTATTATTGACACTAGTAACATAGTATCGTGCAATAAACGAACAAAAAAGTTAGTGTAGTAAAAAGAATTCTTAGCGTAACCTTGAGCTCAAATTTTGAGATTAGCCGAAATCTTTCGAGTACACATTTGCTCTCATCTGATGAAGATTTACCCCAAAACTAACCCGTGTTAACTTTTTGCTGTATAGTCTCCTTCCATTTTCAGTACATCAATCAGTCAGTGTTTCCGAGACATCAAATATCTCTTTCCATTGTGGTGACTAAATTAAAATCGTCGGGTTATCAAACACTCGTCAGTTTGCAGGAAAGTCAGAAGGGTTTTTGATGTCGAAAATAGGCCGAGTATCGATCACTGAATAATTTACGCTACCATATCAGCGTTTTGGTTTCGGTGTAAGATAAACATAAAACGACTAACGTCGGACAAATTGCTCTCGAAGGACAGGTGATATTCAGGGACTGTGACCCAGCTAAAATTTTCTTTATGAGTGCAAAAAAAAGTCCGCCAAGGGTGGGATTTTCACATCAATCATCAGGAGTTCTCGTTAGAAGCATTAACCACTCGGCTATCAGTCCCTTCTCTAGGGCCCTATTGGGTAGTTTTCTCAATTAGCAGTTCTTGTAGTACCCAATCAAAAGCTTTTCAAAGTCAAGCTATAACGAATATAAAAATTCGGCATACATTTTTGCATAGCACGCAAAAGTTTTGTGAAAGGAGATCAGGTGTTCATCTGCAGCTGACCATTTCTTTCTGATCCCCTACTTATAGTTATCTAAGGTGTTTCTAACTTCATTGTAAACGTGATCAATAGCCAACCTCTGTATGACTTACTGCTGCTTGCAATAGCTCCTCTCAAATAACCTTCAATTAGAGTGACACACACTCACTTGAACTTATCTATGCGAATTAAAGTTTTAAAAAAGTCAATTACAGAGTGAGGAAGTCATTTTTGAGAGTGCGCTAAGTCACGTGTGAACAAAAACTTATTCACGCGAATGAACAAAAAACCCGTTCCACTAAGAGTAAAAAATAACGTCACGCACGCAATTCACATGAAATTGCATTAACGAATGAACAAAATGGTCGTAACAAAATTCCTGACGACAAAAAAAATAGCCGGAATAATTCAGGAAACGACTCGAAGTAAAGAAGTGATCATCCTCATTGTCCTATTGCACACTCTACAAAATTATGATAAACATTTTGAAAGAACAGGAAAAAATAATCAGGAGAAAACTAACCGACAGAAACTGATACGCTTTCTAATGAAATTTGATTTCAGTTGACTCCAAAAAAACTTTGTTAAAGACACTGTAAGACAGGTAGTTTGCAAAAAATATTAAAAATTGAGAGACAACTTCTTAAATGTGTTAGTGAAGAGAAACTCGAGGAAAGGCAAAGGAGATGACGGAAAGTATTATTCTCTAAAAAAGATCTCTACAAATTATATACGCGATTTCCCAACCACTAATCTGAGAAAATATTAATTACGTTCTCTCGTACATCAGACGCCCACCCAACAAATAACGAAGATGTACATAACAAACAACAAAAAAATGGAAAAAAACCAGGAAAATAAGAATATTGAATCAGCAACAAATTCCACTTTGCTATGTTGGGACCCAGTTAAGATGCCACAATTATGCGCACGCAATCAAAATTTCACTGTGCAACATGCCCTCCACTGTCCGAAAGGAGAATACATCCACATGAGACATATTGAACTTCGCCATTCCTTGGCGGATTTGTTAAGTGATGTCTGTCATTAAGTCGAGATCGAACCTCATCTTCAGCCGTTGCAAGGGGAAACTTTTGCTCTTAAATCAACGACAACTGATGAGGATTCAAGATTAGATATCCAGGCTAACGGAATTTGGGAATCCATGTTCAACAAAACATATTCTCATTTTTAACCCACTAGCAAAAAGTTGCTCTGAAAACAGGAGCGACGCCTACAAGTATGATGAATCTATTTTAAAGAACAAATGTGAAGAAAGAGTAATTGATGTTGAGAAAACAACATTTTGTCTTCGCATGCACTGGTTGAGCTGGCCCATCAGCCTCAAAAGAGCTGAAACAGCTGGCATCGAAGCTCTCTGGGCGAAAAGAGCGCAGCTACGCTGACATGTCATACCTAAGGACAAAAATCAGTTTTGCTCCCCTAAGGAGTTCTAGCCTCTGAATTCGAGGCTCAAGGACACGTAGGCGGCACCAAATTGTTCCTGCTTCAATGCGAGCTGTGGTTCAAGAAGGGAGGCTGTTAGTCTGACTTATCTACTTTCGCTATTAGTTGTTCGTGTTCTAATGCTCTGTCTTTTGTTTTACATTTTTCTCAGCTGATGTTTGTGCGTAATATCATTTTATTGATAGGGGCTAGGGGTAATAGCCGACACACAAATTAGAAGACACGCCAATTGGCCGACAGATTTCATTAACACGACGTGAAAATGACCGAAATCGGAACTGTATAGTTTAAGTAGTGTTACTAGAAGCTTCGACTTAATTATGTTCGGCCTGAATAATTTGTTCGGTTGTAATAGAGTCATATCAAGTCCAACGGGCCGCTGAGGCATGGCCAAATTAGTTAGTAGTTATAGCAAAATATTGTTTGTTTTAAAACTAAGGGACGCCACTTTACCCATTTAATGCGCGGGTAATTATCATGAACTGTGCTTTTCCAGTAACTATATTTGCTTAAGTGTCGGCTAAAAGGTGTGTCGCCTAATTTGTATGTCGGCCAATTGACCGGCCACGTATTGATAGATTTGAACAATACGAAATGCTTCATGAAGCCGTAGTACTGGGAGCCCCCCGAGACCAGCCAATATTCGCCCATTTTTAGGAGGGACTTTTTTTTAATTTAGCTTTTGATTTTTTAACTAAGCTAAAGGCGAGACTGAAAAAAGAAAGCAAAATTCCTTACTTGTTGTAGGTTCACCAAATATCTGAAATCTTCAATTTGCTGTTTGCTAAGCTGATATTCCTGAGCTGACTTCTTAAATAACTGTTGCAGAAACTGTTCGAACTCGACGTTATTCAGAGAATCGTCATTGTCCTGATCGAAAGCTTTGAAGACACTTAGGACTGTATGATCATCACTCGAAAATTTTTCTTTCAGAAACGACTCGAATATATCTAACATCACTAACTTTCGGCCAAACTCATCTGAAAAGTTTTAATTGTTCACAGAGCAGCTAAATTAACAGAGCAACTCAATGAAGTTGTTGATTGCTCTCAATCGAAATTTGCGGACCACCATTTCTTCCTCTAACCATTAAGACTCTCTAAATTTGATAAAATTTATACATATACAAAATCATCGTTATATTTAACCAAATAGCGTTTGGAATATAGTACAAACAAAGGTTTATTGGGCTGCCATTTACTTACCAAAACAAAATCCAAAAAGTATTTTCAAGTGCAGGTTGGTTCGACTAATCAAATCGACAAAAAATCAGTTGAATTTGCCTGCTGTTCCTCATAAAAATATCAACGTTCTGAAAGAAATGTACCAAAAATAACCGAAATGGGATCATTCTGAACTTTAGAAGCTGTATCCCACTGCAACACAAGAGAAATGTTATTTTTAGAACTGTCGTAAAGACAAGAAGTTGCTACTCCTATAAGTTGAAATTAATACCTACTAGAGTAGTCGGCAAAAATTCTGAAGAAAATTTTTATGAATTATCACAGGGCGTAAGGGGGCATATAGAATCAAAAATCATAGTAAAAGTTATGCGTAAAGTATAAGTTAAAAGCCCAATTAACTTGGTGGGGCCTAATTGTTGTGATAAACTTATTAAATAGATATATTTGTGAAGCGAGACTTTATGGCCCAGCAAAAGTGCACAAGAATGGAGGAATTCCTTTACGCCCAGTGTTGTCTATACCGGGAAGTAGTTATTACAAATTGAATAAATTCCTCACGCCACTTTTTGATAAAGTACCTGGTGCTAACATTGAGACGTCAACGCTGGATACACGGAGAAAACTAGAATCCATAAAATTGGGGCCTGATGAGAGCATCGTTTCTTTGGATGTGAAGAGCTTATATACAAATGTCCCTGTTAATGAAGCAATTGAAATAGCCTAGAGGAGCCTGTATTCGAGTGACCACGCCCCTCAGATGTCAAGATCGACAATGAAAACACTCTTGAAGCTAGCTGTGACAAATGGCTGTTTTAAATGCAATGACAGACGCCTTTGTCAGGTGGATGGCTTAGCAATGGGAACATCACTTGCAGTAACTCTGGCTAACATTTGGATGAAGTCATTTGAAAAATATATCAAGTCAACAAGAGATCATCAATAATATCCCTACAAATGATCCTGAGGCCTTCCCTGAATGCAACCTTATAGTCACCTATAGAGGAAAAGGAGTGGAATGTGAAAAATGTGAGAATTGGTTCCATGCAAGAATATTGATGATAAACTTTAAGTATAAAATGAAGGACATGGCGTGGTACTGCTCTAATTGCCAGAGGATTAACAAATTAGATAGTGAACCAAAAACTGAAAGAAAACTATTATTAAATTATGTTGACGATATAATTTGCACGGTAAATGGTGAACCGGACACCTTGCTCAGAAAAATAAACATCCTTCGTGAGAAATTGGAATTCACAATGGAAAAACCTGACGAAAATTGTAATTTAGCTTTTTTAGGAATGAACATCATGGTAAATAGCTGTGAAGAAATTAATTGGGTGTGGTACAAGAAATCAACCGATATGGGAGTTGTCTTGAATTTCCGTAGCTGTGCAACAATTCAACATCAAAAAAATTTGTAGAAGGGACTGCTCTCCGCGTTTTTAGAAGCGACAGCACATGGCAAAATTTAAACAAACTTCTGAAGGAAAATGAAAACACTTTGCTAAAAATTCATTAACCTGAAAGTTAGACTTTCAAGATAATCAACGATGCTTTCCATAAAATTAAATAATTAATAAGTAAACCCCAATTGAAAAACAAAGGCGAGAGGGAACAACAGAGGGGACAAAAATTGCCAGCGAAAGATGTTAAACCATTATTTTTCCTGCAGTATCAAGGTAATATCAGCCTGCAATTGAAGCAAAAAATTGGAAAAAAACGTGCAAACTGAAAACAATATTCACATTGCGAAAACTATGTACTTGCCTACCATCTCTGAAAACTAGTTTTGATTGCAATCTGAAATCTCATGTGGTCTAAGAACTCAGTTGTTGTGGATGCAGTTTCGTCTATGTCGGAAAAACCTGTGAACAATTGGCCACGAGAATTTCTGAGCATCAAAATCCAATTCAACGGTGGGACAACATGTAGTGGAATGCTATGGGGCTCTAACGGCCTTAACTTGTAAGATAATTGATCATTGCCGGGATAGAGAAAAATTTATGACCATAGAAGTTCTACACATTAAGAGACGCAAGCCACAAGTGAGTATGCGGGACGATTACAAAAGTAGGGATTTAACACTGAAATATTAAGTGCAGAATGCAAGTTTTGCTTAAAAATTTTTGAAATGTCATGCGAGCAGCGTTATATTGTAGATCAAAACGAAAATCTTCTATTCAAAACTCATACAGAAAAAAACTCATATTAGTTTTTATGTTCTTTTAACATTTCAACACACTTTAAAGTTGAAAAATGAAAAAAACTTAGAAAAATTCGAAAATGTAAATAGATAATCAAGACACGTTGTTGTGTATATGCTTATCTGTAAATAATTACTTAACAAGTTTTAAACTCCTGACGATGCAAGTTATTGCGAAAACGTTTGAGAAATTTAACAATTTCATATCTTTTAACACTTTTTAGATATAATTTTGTTGTGCCCATGCCTGCCGTGTTTGATGGACTTTTTTGTGAAACGTGACCTATGATTGATTTTAACTAATGCTTCCTCCGCATAACGGTGCTCCAAAGTGGCTTAATTTTGAAACTCTGACAGAGAATTGAACTGACAGTTCAATTCAGACAGAGAATTGAACAGCTTCTTAATAGTTACTCTTTTATTGTTGAAAATTGTTTCACATGACATTTTGTTACGTTTTTTTGACCGATAGAAAACATTGGATTGATAAAAATGGAGGCAAATTGTGATAATAACATAACGTCCGATTCTAGAGATGAAATGAAAACACTAAACGACTGGTTATCCATAAAAAGGAAGTTACTTACAAATTATTTGTCCAATTATTCAAAAGAACAATTTAGCTGTGAAGTTATCACAAAACTAGCTACGGACAAAATGACTACAGATAGCGCGGCAGATGAAGGGGTTATGGGGGTTTCATCATCAGCTGGAGAGGGTGCAGTGAAAAGGTTAGAGTGTTCAAGCCACACCACCCAAAAAAAAAGAGGAAAACAACATAGTTTTTGGAAGCAGCCTTCTAGCGAAACTTGAGGAAGACAAAAGCCTTCACCATGACTGTAGTGCCCACGCATATAGGGTGTCCACAACAAAAAAAACTCAAAATACTAGATGACTACCCGAGCAAAAAGCTCAAAACTTTTATCCTACAAGACGGAACTAACAACATCTTGAAGGTTAATAAGTCTGCTGGTGACATGTTTTCAGAATTCAACGAGCTGGTCACGAAATGTAAAGACATATTTGAAACGGATGTCTCTGTACTGTGTGAGGTGCCACCCTTAAAGAATCGAATAGCTAATAGGGACAAAGTTAAATTGATTGACGAACTCAACGAGTTACTACTTGTAAAGACTGATAATGACTCTAGTGGTTTTCAAGAGCTTAAACTCAACCAAATAATTCACAACACTCCTAAGTCTAAAGAAATGTGCAAGACTACACTCAGCCTTTCTACGATAAGGTGCATCAGAATTACTCCCGTGGTGTACCAATGCTTAAAAATCTTCTTCTTAGTTTTCTTCTTAGAAACTCAACTGGTTTAGTAAATGTTAGCAGTAAATGTATTAAAAATGCTGTTTATAGCATTGGACCAACCAATAACGGTCACGCCCTATTCATCGGCAACAATCGAAACCCGTTAAAAATTTTAACTTTCTATTAACCTAGTCAGACTTACTCATATTTTGATCATTTTGATATTTTGATCATTGTTTATGTTCTGTCAGTCGAAAAGGGTACTAAATTAAATGCTGAATGAAACTAATATATTTATACTTCTGTTAATTCTGTTTGAAAATTTGGTGGTCTGTCTTCACCCCACCCCACCGGTTTTCAAACAGAGATTCAATCTATTAGGCAAGAAGCACTCAAATCTTTATTTAAAAATAGAGTTCATCGCCAGGTTATAAAGATTACAAATTGCTAAATGGAAAGCCAAGACAAAAAATGCATATCACTAAAGTCACTCATTCAAGGAAATATTAAACCAATTGTTACATATCTAAAGTCATATCTACAAAAATTTTACATCTGAATAAAAAAGTATATTCGATTTGATAAAGCAGATGCATATCGACATGTTTTTTATTAAAAAACCTACGTAAATTACCTTAAATTTTCTTTGGTTTTGTTCAATTGTGCTGTTGAAATTTTCGTTTTTTAACGTGTCTTTCTTTCGAGGTGGAATTTCATCTCCAAACTATGGTTCCGGCACTGGTCTAATATCTTCCTTTGGAAAGTTGTTTTATCACCTTTGCACTCAATTTCATTTATTCCCATCGGCGATTCCATCTTGGCATACTGTGCAAACCTCTTGGTAATATGTCGGCCTGTCTGCCCTATGTAGATGGATTCGCATCCATTACAATTGAGTTCATAACGCACATGAGATTAGAGATCTTTATGAAAGCTAGACTTAAGGTTACGTAAACAGCTCTTAATCCTCTGAGTGGTAAAAATTGTCTGTACAGGATGAATGTGTTCAGCTTCTTCACAAATTCCACACAAAACGCCTCTTTTCTGTAATACAAATTGTGGTTTCTCAGTATTTCTTATTTGTTTTACTTTAGTTGTTAGTTGTTCTACGCCAGCGTTATATCCTTTTCTTTGTTCTTTCATTCACAGCTGGTTATTTGTATCCTTGACAATATTCCCTACACAATGCCTCGGATATTGATTAGATTCACAATTTTTTTCATTTTTGGTCCATACTTCATAAAACGCTTTCCAATTGCTAGTGCCTCGGAACACGGGGTTGTATTGTGACCTGCATTATGCTTTCCTTATGTTGAAGGGGTGCACAGCTCAGAGTTCGATAGTTCAGAATTGTTCTAATATCTGATGACTTTTGATACCATGTGCCAAAAATAGTACCTTCTGGTTGTAAGTTAATCGACATGTCCAGAAAAGGCAAACTGTTTTCGTCATCCATTGTTTCTAATGTAAATTGAAGATTTGGGTGGCGGTTATTGACCGCATCCAACAGCTCTTTGGTGTCACCTCTAACAGGTCTCACAATATCGTCGACATATCTTAGAAAAACTTTTCTTTTGGACGAATTGTTATTGTCGGTCTTATCATTCCCACGGCAGAGTGAGCACTTACCGAACTGCTTTTCTATGCTATCATATTCCGTTTTACTGATTCGTTGACATTTCGCGTGGAACCATCTGTTGCAAGTATCACACTCAACACCCCTGGTCCGTGCTGTCACAAGGTGTTCGCAATTGCGACAGGTGTTACCTTGTGCAATGGTTGTGCATTTAGGTGCCTGTAGTCTTAATTGTGGCTACCGCGATTTCATCCAGAGGTTTGCCAAAATCACTGCCAAGGACACACTCATTGCGAACCCGTCTTTCTGAAAGTACCAATTTTCATTGCATTTGAAATGGACGTTTTTAACGGCTAATTCAAGCAGACATTTCATTGTTGTTCAAGGTATCCCTGGTTTGATGTCCCTAGCTTAACGTGATTGCAGTGCAATGTCAATGGCACCCTTTACGGGAACGTTGCTGTTTAAACTTTTTACATCTAATGATGGAATTTGTTCATTTTTTTCAAGTTTTGTTTGCTACAGAATGTTTCGTGCGTCATTGGATTTAGTTTTTTATTGTTTCTTAAATCTTTTGTGAAAACGGCGTTAGAAACTTGTTAAATTTACGGTAACAGTTTCCCGGGATGGAGAGAACAGGTCTCAGAGGGGTTTATTATTTGTATAACTTAAGTAATCTATACAGCCTTGCCGGTTGTGCTCCAGTGGACCTTAAGGCTTCGTAAACCTTAACTGAAATCTTTCCTTTTTTCATCATATCCAAAATTTTTTTTTAAGTTAATATTCATTTTTTATTACGATATTATTACAACTCTTTTCAAGTTTTCTGAACTGTTTGCAATTTAGTACTTTTTTCCAGTTTTTCAGCGTTCGTGCTCTCTTTCATAAAACAAAAATCTACATCGTTATCAAAAGGAACATTAGTCAGGGTGTTTTCACGCAGATATTTTTGTACTATTGCTAATGCTCTATCTAAAGGTGCTTCCCTGGTGTTTTTTGAGTACCATTGTGCTGCTGCTTCAATTTCTAAGAGTTTTCACCTGGTATGTTTTCCTCACGCAGATTTGCTATCAAATTGTCTATGTCCGCCAAAAAATGCAACTGTTTAAACTTGTCCCTTATTGGATGTTTTCGACCGAAAGCGAGCAGGTCCGTGAAGGATCTCGGCAAATTGATATCATCTAGAACCATTACAGTCTTTTCATCAGATGATCTTTGCGGCTTGTCTTGCCTTTCCGAAAGTTTGGCAGGTTTACCCTGCAGTATTTCTTCAGCACTAACTACATGGCTGCAAACACGGTTGCGCAAAACAAAAAACTATGGAGGGCAACAGATGGTTATCTAAAATTCAAAGGAGAACTTTTCGACGAGAAGATTGCTTTTGGTCACATTTATTATGCGTGCTAACTGCTGTGGAAATTTCCGACCTTAGCAAATTTATTTGAAAACTATGCACCGCTTGATCAGACAAAACCTTGGTTTTTGAAACACGAAGTTTTATTAAATCCGGTATTATATCTGTGCAAAGGCATGTTTAAAGGAAATTTATTCTGCATCTGCTACTTTCATATTTACAAACATTGTTTTCATAGTCCAAATATGGTTTCTAACAGTCTCTTGATTGCAGACGTTTTTTCAAACAACATCGTGGCATTTTAAGCATAGATGAAGGTTTGTGAAAGAACTCCGGTGAGCAAACACCAAGAGATGCTATCACTTCCCTTTGACGTTTCGCTTTTTCCTTGCCTCCCGTTGATTTTTACACAGTTTCGTTTCCCCCCTGTTCTTTTTCAGCAGTTTTTGTAGATTAGCTTGTTGTTTCAAGACTACCCCCGGTGATTTAGGTCAGTTTTGGGGTCTTGGTATAGCTGGAAGTATCTGCTGACGATGTTTTTCTCTTTAGCTTCCGTCTTGACGCCAAATGCTTCGTTGACTGGATCACTAAAATTCCCGATTTCAATAGCTGTTCCAAAATTTTATCTGCACCACACCTTTGAAAGTAAACTATCGCCTTGATTCTGTCCGAATGACGTTGTAAAAAAGCAACCAACTCCTCTACATCACACGGCTTGTTGTCGTTTGTTCTTTTCTGAGGGGTGACGCAGTTCTTCAAAATGTCGTGCCAAATCATGGAATTACTGCGGTCTTTCAAGTGACCCTTGTCATAGGCGTTTTTTTTGTTCTTTTTGGCTTTTCTGGAAATTGGGTTGAACGAAAGACCCGGAATTGCCGTCACGGACTGGAGTAACAGTTTTACAGTTTTCGATGTTTGCTGTTTTTAGGCTTTAATGCATGGAAGAGCAAACTTGCCGCCAGAATATGCACCATTCTTCAATCTGTAAGTGTTCCATGTTGACCGATATTATTTTATCTACGTTTTCAATATGTAATCTATTTATTTAACTTCAATATGTACTCTATGTTTTCAAGATGTTATTATTTTTTTTCCAAGTTTTTGCTCAACTTTTACCAGTTAGTTTTTATTACATTTCTACTCTAGCGGAGACATTGAATTGATTCCAGGCCCATACGAAAAATACAATGATTTTTTCCGCAAATGTGAGAGGGACTATCCCAAAAGTCGAAAAATACTACATCTGAACTGTCGGAGTTTAAATACAAAATCCAACGAATTAAAACATCTAGTCAATGCCATCAAATTTAATTGCATATATGGTTTCACTGAAACATGGTTAAATACGTTGCCAAATCGGTTACTATATGAAATACAGAAAAGTGAATTGACCTGTTAGGCTAAGTGACGAAATGAGGTGGTTTAATGTTGCTAATAAAAAAACAATGATTGCAAAGTTGCGTACGGACCTTGAAGACTTGAATGAAAATTGTGAAAGCATTGTGGGTACAATTTACTTACCTAAAATCAGGCAAAAGTTTATGATCAATCTTTCTTATTGTCCCAAAACAAATTTTGCTGACAAATTTCTTGAAAACTTAGCCAGAGGAGTAGATCCAGCGGTATCTCAAAACATGCCGGTAATATTAATGAGAGACTATAATTTGAACTATTGGAACCCATCAGATTGTTCAAAAATGGATACTATTGTTGTTGCTGACAATTTAAATATCAATAAAGTGTCACATGCCTCTAGAATAGGAAACAAAAACTCCTCAATGCAAGTAATTAAGTGAATTCTGACTAAAAGAAAGATTTCGAAAAGTTTCAGAAACAGTTGATTGAGAGTTTTTCAAGCAGTTGAAAAAATGGAGGGCTTTTATTGAAATTAGAAACATCAAAAGAACAGCAACTAAAGTCGACTGTTTTAAAAAAAACTTTGGTAAACTGATAGCAAATAAACAAGAGATTAATAATCACAACAACTACGTTTTTAAACAATTAGGGGCTTTTGGGTTTAATAATAATGATAGAAAATTTGAGGCTGGAAACCACCAATTGGTTCCTTTAAATTTTATTAAGATTTGTAACGGGCCATTGAAGCCTAAGAGTGCTTCTTGACTTAAACAAGAATAAACCACTTGGTCATTCTCACTTGCTTGCTTGGGCGCTTAAATTAGGAGCGCCAGAACTAGCTAAACCGTCGTGTTTTCTTTTTGATGTATAGTTGAGAGCCGAACAAATTCCTTTGCAACTAAAATTTGCTCACATCACACCACTATCTAAAAAAAGTATTATTGACAACCAATTTAGAAAATATACACCAATCTTTTCAACGCTTGCTTTATCAAAAATTTTGGAAAAAATCCTGAAATAGCAAACTAAAGAATATCTCCACAAAGCCAATATCTACAAAAAAACGCAATTTGGTTAACGGATAAATTAATCCACGATAGAGGCACTTTTATACTTAAGAGAAACAATACGATGCAATCTTGTTAAAAAAATTATATAGCAGTCGTTTTCCTTGACTATTCAAAAGCGTTTGATTCGATAGACCACGAACATTTATTCGCGAAATTGGAAATCTTGGGTTTTACCGGCTCAGCCAAGAACATTATTATAAGTTTTCTTAATGATAAGTTTCACTGTGTTAAAGTAAACAATGTAGAATCCGATTGGTTGAAATTAAGCAGAGGGGTGCCTCAAGGTACGTTTCTCGGTCCCCTTTTATTCAAAATTCAAGTTAACGGTCTGCATTTCAATATAGTCTCTATTTTATTTCAATACGCAGATGTTACAGTCATTTTCTCTTCCGAAAAAAGGTTCAAGATAGTCTCGATGTTCTAGAAAAGGATGTAAAAAATGGTTAATTACTTTGATTGCAATTCTCTGAGGCTCAGTGCTGACAAAACGGAATTCATTGTTTTCGGCTCTGCAGAATCTAAAGATATGTCAATTACAATTGATGGACAAATGATTTAAAAAAACGGTAGTAAAATGTCTTGGGGTTACTATTGATAAAAAACTCACCTTTCAATCCGAGGTTAAAAAAATATTTTACGAAGTATGGCAAAAACCATAAAATCAGTCTATACCTTACGGATTGCGTTCCTGAAAGCTTCAAAAAATACTGATTATTTTTCTTGTTAAAAGTCACCTGCAATATCCAGCGGTACTTTTGTGCTCATTATCTCAGAACCTTGTAACTACTCTCAAAAAACAATTAAACTGGGCAGTCAAAGCTTGCTACAATCTTAAAAAGTTTAATTCATCGCCTGATCTTAAATTGATTAGTAAAACATTACTTTTTCGAATTTTAATACAATATAGGGTTGCATTATACATCAGACAAATTTTTAATTACAAAATCAAGAATTTAAAAATGTTTCTGGCATTTCATTACCAACGGCCAAATTTGTTTTCACAATCGGACGAGAAAACTAGTAACTAAAATCATTGCTAGGACTAAACAAATTGAACAGGGGTTGATCAATAATGGTGTAAGATATCATATTGAAAATTTGAGGGCAAATGAAACCTTGTCAAATTCTTCTGTAACTGTCAAAAAATATATACAAAGCTCAATATTTAGAAGGACCCAGTCCCAATTCAGATTGGCTAATTAATGTGGCGTGAATTTAAATTTAGTTCATGATGTGTGCTGTTCCTACCTATGTATATATTATTCTATCTTTTTATCTACCATTTCAATCATTCGGTGTTCACAATTCAAAAGTTTTTTTTTATTACATACACTATTTGCATGATGCATTTTATTTATCATTTCAGGAATTTACGTGTTCTTTTTTTCTAATAGTTTGATCCGAAAACTTACACAGGATTGCCAAAAGCATCAAAAACTCTTGTGACGTCTCAAAACCTGAGATCATACATTTCTACCCATGAAAATGATCTTGTGATACATTTCTTAACTCTCAAGTGGGGTGCGAAAAAAAAAGAGTAATGGATGCAACTTAATCGCCACTCAAACAGTCCGATAGGTAGCCACTAATGTTCCAGAGCAACAGAAGAACGAACAAACTTTCACTTTAAGTGTAATAACATGTGGTACACAAAATCTGACGGCGTTGTCACGGTGCTTCATTGGCAGGGATTCTGGCAATATTGTGATGAAAACTGTTAAAAACGTCTCGCAATCTTTTGAAAATTTTTTCGCAGCACTTTGGGATCCCTCAAAAGCGTTTGATTCGATATCTCATGATATCCTTATAGAAAAACTACAATTAATTGGCTTGGATAGCGATGCAAAGGACCTTATTAACAGTTTTCTTTCTAACAGACTTCAACGTGTAAAATTAGATTCAATTTATTCCAGCTGGATAAAAATTGCCGGAGGTGTACCCCCAATGAACCGTATTTGGGCCATTTTTGTTCAAATTGTATGTAAACGATCTTTGTACAGCTATTGATTCTGATGTAACAATTGATAGAGTATGCTGATGATTGCCTAGTTTTTGCTTCTAACAAGGATGAAAAGATAGCAACATTATCCCTGGAATCAAACATACATTATTTCGCAAACTACTTCAGAGAGCATCAATTCAATTTGAATTCTTCAAATACAGAGTTCATTTGTTTCAGCAAACAAAATGAGCAGAGAAAAAATCTAGGACACAATATTAGTAGATATCAAAGTTATCCGAAATCTAATGAATCAAAAAATTTAGGACAAATAAATGATAGCAGTCTCAGTTTCATGTATCAGGTTAAACAAACGTTAAAGAAGATGGTTCAGGGGATTAAAACTATAGACTCATTTGGAACTCAACTCCCTACATCATGCGCAGAAGTTTTACTTCATTCAATTATTTTGTCACATCTCAATTATTCCGCTTTATTTATTCAGCACATTAGAAAACCACATTAGAAATGATGACTTCTCTAGAAAAGCAAATGTATTGGGGTCTTGAAAGGGTGTTCTTCCGCTCAAATTGCCAATCGTCATTGAGCTTAAGAATTAAAAATAAGTGATCGGGATTGAACAGAGAATTGATACATTTTCTACTTTTTATTTCAGAGAATATATCAGGCGACAAAAAAATGCATTCCAAACGGCACTGATTTTACCATGTCCAAAATACTCCATGAACGAAAATACTCGAAAAACAATTTTCTATGACCACAGATCAACTTCCTTTCTAGAACAGATTTTTTCATGCTCGATCAAAAATAGAAATCACTAAGAAATCCACTCAAAGATTTCAAATCTAGTAACAGTGTGTTCAAAAATTTGATAAAAAGTACCTCAAAGATCATATTCTCGATTGCTGCATTTCAATCGTGGCGTGACTTTTGACTAGTTTAATCTTGAAAATCCCTCTGTAGAATTTTGCAACAATTTTTTGATTTAATGTAATTTTTTGTCTTTTGCAATTTTTTTTCTACACTCTAGCATTGATGGCAACCCGCTTCAACAATGTGTCTTCTTTTTCTTCTTCATAAACCGGAAGATGGAGCGAAAAACAAAATTCCTGGCATGAAGGGAATAGTAGTAGTAAATGTTAAAAATTCTGGTGAGACTCATACTCACGTTTGGTTTGCTAGTCAACCTCCTTTCTTAGTCCACACACATTCTTTTTCCTGGCCTTGCTATTTACACACCTACATACACTAAACAACTTGCATATGTCATTATTTTATAGGTTACAAAAAATACCAATGAAAGTTCGATATTGTATTTTTTCGAAATCGTCGCAAGCTGCCAGATTCAGAATTATGATGCTACAAAGTAATTTTTTTAACGACCGAAAAAAATGTTATCAATCTCTTTTTTGCGGTTTGGGGATCACTTTGGGTTTGCGGTTTCACTTTTATTATGCAAAACTTCATAATGACGGTTTTTTTGTCTATCTAATTTGCCCTTGATTGTTGACGGAAACAGCAACAAATTATGCATTTCAAGGTTCCAGCTTAAAAAAATAAGTTTCTTTAGTCTATTATATTTCGTTGTTGGAAGAACCGTCCAGCAAAGACAAACAACGAGTACATCCGAAGGACTTAAAAATTCTATAGCCAAGTTTTTAGGAAGCTGAGAGGAGCAAATGCGACAAAAGCTGTACTGACTGACATCTACCGGAACTATTTCGAACAAGCCTACACCCCGACGAACAAATGCACATTGAAACTCGTATGCCGACTCAAGAATTGCATTATTTTTACAAAAAACTAATACTCAAACTGTAACTGGATTAATTGATGGGCGGAAACCATTGAACTCTGCTAAAAATTTTATACTTTTACTACTGCTACTATCCACATGAAAACGTTATTTCCCAAAATACAATTAGTTATCTTTTATTGCAAGTCTTACAAAATAGTAATACGCCCCAAGGATATCAAAATTTACATTGAAAGGGTTCTTGAAAATAGCCTTGACACATGTGGGTCAATTGCGCTGAAAGATGTTGTTGTCAGTTTGATGGGATAGCAATTGCAGCATCATTTGCAGTAACTCTGGCAAACATTTGCATGAATTATTTTGATCATAAAATCAAGTCAGCAAAAGAGATTGTCAATAATTGTTTTGTCAGAATATAAAAAAATGTGGAACTTGCTTTCTTGCAAAATATTAGCGATCAGTTCTAAGCTAAAACGAAAGATCTTGTTTGGTATGGCTCTCAATGCCAGAAACTTAACAAAATTGATAGTGAACCGGAAACCGAAAAAAGATCCTTGAGAGATAGGTAGACTATATAATTTACAATGTAAGTGGTGAACAAGATAGTTTGCTTAGAAAAGTCAGCAAATTTCTCAGAAAATTGGAATTTATAATGGAGACGACAGATGAAAATGTTAATTTAACATTATCATAAGTGAAGATAAATCTAAGTAGCTCTAAAGAAGAAAATTGCGAGGTGTACTGGAAGCCAAACAAAGGGGGGTTGTCTTGAAAAGCCGCAGCTGTGCAAAATAGGAGACCAAACATAAATGGAACTGTTAACTTCCTTTTTAGTAGCACAAGCACACGATAATGTTTTTAAATAGCTCTGAAAAGAAAGCCGATATTTTGTCAAATGTCAATACCTTGATGACTGGACTTCTACAATCAACAAAGATGCCTCAAAGAGAAAATTATAAAAAAAAGAAATCTGAAGAATGGTGGCAAAAAGTACAACACAAAATACACACATCACAAGCGAAGAACATTATGCCATTTTTCTTACTGCAGTACAGAGGTATTATCAGCCTGCAATTGAAGCGCAACATTTTCACCACACGTTAATTTTGAACATGCTTACCGTGCCTGAAATTTCGTTTTGTTAGCAGTTTGATATCTCAATTAGTCTCTCAACTCAGTTTTTCTGAATGCAGTTCCACTTATTTCAACCAAACTGTTCGAAATATAACAACGTGAGTTTTCAAGAAGCAACCTTTGTTTCACCGGTTGGTCAACATGCTGTGGAATGCTGTTGGGCACTCACAGCCATTGATCATTGGAAAATAGATCAGTGACAGGTTGCGAATAAGCATCTAACCATAGAAGCTTTAGACTTTATTAGGCGCAAGTCACAACACGCAGGAAGTGTTCAAGCGCCAAAAATTGAATTGAAATATTAAGTGGAGAAAGCATGTTCGGTTTTAAGTTTTGGAAGTAGCATGTGCGCAAATTTATTTGATTGTGAAAACAAAAATTTCGTGTTTGCAGGCTTTCAAGATTTTGCATATGGGCTTGGTCAAGATTCCGGATCGAAATGTGATAACTGACACGATGTAGTCCTTATAGGCGCTCAGTTTCTTTTTTTGAGCTTAGTTTCTACACTTCTCCTTTGATGAGGTAGAAAACTTTTTGGTTTTGTTGGTTTCTATTTCACATCTTTCACTCCAAATTAATTTTGAACTTTCAAAAGCTCTCAAGTGGCTTTGGGTTGTTACAAATCTCAACAGATTCTTCCGTTTTAAGAATTTTGCGTGTTTCTTTTAATATTGAGCAAAGTCAATCTTTTCGTCAAACTTCATGCAATTATTTTCACTCAACTCTTCTAGTTTGATGCAAGATCAGGACGTGCTTTGTCTTCTGAAAGTGCTTTAGAATCATCCGCAAAGCCAAAGCATTCAATGCTTGAAAGATGTTTCTGTAAGTGGTTAAAAGTACGAGGAACAGTAGAGGCCCAATGCTTAAGTCATGCGGTTAATCATTTATGACAGTTTACAAATTCATCTCGGCTTCATCAATCAAAACAAATTGTTTGCTAACAGTGAATAAAGATGCTTACAGTTCCTGCAATTTTTAAACTTATGAAATTTTTTCTTTTCAATATCAACTTGTCATGCATCAACGTGTTGAAAAACTATGAAAATTTCGATCATTGCACTGTCAATGATTTGTGTTCATGCTTAATTGTGTAAAGAAGTCGATAAGCAAATTTGAGAAACATGAGTAAATGGAGCTTCGAAGAGCGAGCTATACTTAAGCAGATTTGATTATGAAAAAATTAGTGAAGACATTGTTCGTACATAGATTAAAAAATGATTTCTACAGTAAACCTGCTGATGCAATATAGATGGCTGGTAGACCTTTAATCTGTTACATAAAGTTTGTTCCCATCATTAGCAGGAGACAAACTTGGATAAGTGCCCTTATCAGCGATGGTTTTAAAAATAAGTATCAGAGAATTGCTCATTGTTTATGAACAATTCTTAATTACATTGTTGCCAATAGAGTTTGGCAGAGTGCATCCTTCAATACTACCGAGCAGAAAAACCAATAATTTGGTTTTTGTCAGAGCAACAATAGCTGAAGCTCTAGTTGTTAAAGGTTCCCTTATGGATGATTAATTTGCAAAACATACTAGAGTTGAAGTTATTGAATTCTTTGTCTTTTGATAAATCCACTTCGGTAAATCAATTTTAAACATTTCAGCGTGCGTCCAAATCTCTTTCGAATGAGCAACTTTCAAAAATTTCACTCTCAAAACAATTAAATTTGTTGCATATAGATCTAGAAAAAAAATTCAATTTTCTTTGTCTTGAGTTGTGAATGCGTTTTGCCTTGATTATGTACCTTTTCAAATTTTTTGCAAAAAGTTTTGACAAATTTGAGGTTTATTAAGAAACCAAGGCGCAAAGGCAGCGTGTTTTTGTTTTTCGCGGTAGCAAGAATTTATTAATTTTGGAGTTTAACCAGTTGTGCTACTGTTTGATGAAAACATTGCTCTCAATTTTGGTCATTGTCCACCAGTAACTGTTACTGAAATTAAAATTTTCAATGCTGCTGTTTTTTGCCCAAAAATTTTGCTTTGTGAACTATGCACTTCATTCAATTGCTAAAATTGCAACCCCTTCTGGCTGAGAGTGAACAAGACAAATAAAAAATGTAATTCAATTGAAAGAGCGGATTCTTGACACTATATCAGTCTAAATCTAAATCAAGATTTATAATTCCCTGTTTGAATTACTATCTGATTGCATGTAATAGTTAAGGTTCTTTTTGCCAAATGTTAAGAAGCCCTATCCTTCCAATGAGTATAATAATTTGGACGGAAAAACACTAGATTTGATTTTTAGAGAAAAAGCCAGGTTTCAGTGACGCAAAGAAGGTCGCATTGATGAAGATATATGATTTCAGGACGTTTCAATCTTCGGTTTATATCAATTAAAATAATTGCATCATTCATTACCTTTATTAAAGAGTTTAGTCATATTTCATATTCAAAAAAAACTTTGAGTTGTTATCCATCCTCATATGTTTGTCATCTCCTCTTTTTTGGTAGTCGTTTTCTATCTTGACATCTTGAGATCAAAATTCAGCGCTGACAAAAAAAATGGCTAAAAACGTTTGAACAAAACCTTCATTAAAAGACTTAGAGACCACGGCTATGCTTACTTCCTTATTGTCATTTATCAGCAATTTTAGCGGTCAATATCATTTCTGTTAACTTTTCCGAGCTCTTTGATTTTGGTCAATTTCTTTTCTTTGATATCAAGATAATCGAGAATTGATACCAGCGCATTAATGTCACTATTCAACTGCTCATCAGGTTCAATTTAGTCTCTTTAGGAGATGCTTTTTTTCTAATGCGCACATCTGACTGTTTTGGAATTCATGGGCTCCTTACAATTATCTCAGATATCATTGGTTAATGCTGCGCCAAAGAATAGGTTTCTAGGCAAACCCCTTTTTTCATAGTTTTTATTTGAAATTGAGTTATCAGCTCCTGGGACATTACGAGATATCAGAGAACTCCTTCAATAATTTTGCGAAATTTTTCAAATCGTAGACGGGAAAACTAGGGTCGCTGACTTTTGAGGCTCTCAAACCCTTTCTGTTCAGTCGACACAAGCCTTACGGATGTGTAGTAATTATTTGTCTAAATACCAATTGAGCTCTTGCGTCGAATCCATTAAGTTGAAAGAAAAACCATTCTCCAAAAAAGCTTTGAAATCTTACATCAGTAATTTTGCATTACAATCATTGCAGCCTTTTTGTGTTCTTAACTGTGTTTATATTTACTGTCCAAATTAGCAATTTTTTCAAACAAAACTGAGAAACTGACAAAGAAAGCTCTCCTTGTAATCCAGTGGATTCTCAAGAACCGGGAAAGATGAAGGGCCCTTTCAGAGAAAATATTACTTATCCAAATAGTTTTGCTTGTAGCTGAATCAAATGCACTTGTTTCTGTAACACTTGAAATCAAGGGACATTCAAATTACTCCTTGATTTCAACTCACGTTTGTATTTATCTTGCGCACTATTTTGTTTTTAGAGAGATTGTGTACGTAGCTAAAACCAACAATCCAAAATACTCTTTGCTTAAGGTGATATGTTTTGCCCCGTTTTCATTTAAGTAAATGCTGCCTTGAAAATAAACAGGTCATTTTTAATGACCAGTATTGATTTTTGCGTTTCAATTCAAGCCTGTCTTTCAATGAGCCAAGACCAGGTCCATTTCCGTATTTCCCCAAAATTGAAATAATGAGAACTTATTCAGCTTGTATTAAGAAAACGTTGGAATTTTTCTTCAGTTCTTTCCACGCGTCAGAGCACAAGACACTAGAGGGACTTTTTTTTTCATCTAAGTAATCATTACCGCCAGTAAATAAAGTGATTATCACGTACTTGATTTTAGGGGAAAAAACGTGAACGCGTCGTATTTGATTTCGGAAAGTAAAAAGATGTAGAAATTAACGCAAAAAAATCGTTCACTTGCGATTCTGCAATAAGTAATATTTTGGGGTTTTTTAAGGTGATAACTGATATGTAATCTTGTGCACCCTCAGGGACCCGACGGACTTTTGACAACCAACCACAGATATTTAATTGACAGATCAAAAGGATAGGATTGAGACCAATATAGTTATACTATCTTAAAAAGAGAATGTCGATTGTTTTCTAAAACCGTTATTAAACCGTTACAGCAATTGTATTAACGCGTGAAGTGATATTGTTTTAAAATTTTACAGAAATTGCATAAACTGTAACAAAGGCTTTATTTTCCGAGGGGAAAATTTCGCATGCGCATCAGGTAAACAACTGGGTCAGTGCAAAATGGCAAAAATTTTTTGACGCGGTGAAAAAGACCATGCACGACTATTGTATTGCATGGATCTGTTATCATTGTGCATCAAAAGGTACAACAGATGACAAACACGAAAAAAAAATTGTTCAAAAGTAAGTAGATAACATAGTGTAAACGGTTAAAAAAATGATCTTCAAGAGTTCTTTGAGTATGCGACTTCACTTCACAACTCGTTTTATTTCCATAGCATCTGTTTCAAAATGAATTATTAGCTCCTGGGATGTTACAGAGATATTCATTCAGAGAACTTCTTCAAGAGTTTTAGCGCTAAGCAAATTGAAGTCGTTAATTTTTGACATTATCACCCCTTTTTCTTCGGTTGGCACAAGCATTACAGCACAAGATTTGTCTATATATTGATAGAAGTTTTGCAATTCCTTGCAGGGAAAATGAAGCGCAAAACATTAATCCAAAAAATCAGTGAATTTTTGCCCCCATGATTTTGAATAAAATCATAGCAAACTTCACGTGTTTTTAATTTTCTAATTCATTGGTGCCCAAAATGGAAATTCTTTTCAAAAACAAATCTTAACTTGTCTTCCAGTCAATTGCAAAGACCAGGAAAGATAAAGTGACGCAGTCTGAGAGATTATTTTTTATTCAAATCGTTTTTTGTGGCTGTCGCAACGGCGCTTGTTTCTGTAACACTAAATGACATTACACACCAAATTATAAATTGAATTTTACTCGCGACTGTAGCTTTGCGCAGTGTTGTATGTTTTAGGAGACTTTATAACTAGTTAAAGCCACCAACCATCGACCAACAAGATTTATTTTTTCTTCGTGTGAAATTTTTTGCCCTTTTTCAGCGAAGTAACTGCTGCCTTGAACATAAATATGGTCAGTTCTAAATTACCAGCGTTGATTTTTGTGTAACTTTTTCAGAGATTTGTTTGCTGAATCAGGGCGAGTTCATTTTCCATTTTTGCCCGAAAATCAATTAACGACGACTTAGTCGACTCGTATCATGAAAACGAAAATTTCAAAAATTTCATCAATTCTTTTTCAGCGTCAACAGACAAGTCACTAGAGGGACTTCTAATTCCTTTGTCAAAAAAATCATTACCGCCGATAAATTATGTTATTATTTCAAATTGATATTCGGGAAAAAACGTGAGCCCGTCGTATTTGACCACCTGGAAGACTAGGGTACTTGAAACTATTGCAAATAAAATTTTTCGCTCGCGAATCTGCAATAAGCAAATGCTAGAAAGTGTGAAGCCTCATCTGTAATCTTTGTATACCTTCGTAAAATGGCAAAAAATTATTACTGATTCGGAGTAAAACACCATGAAAGAACTTGTATGGTACTGTTCTGATTGTACAGTGAAAACTTCAACGGATCAAACGCTTGAAAAAAATTGTTCAAAAATATGTCGATAACATAGCGTGCACGAGATTAAGACGGAAAACCTTTATCCATCTAGTAACGTTAATACAATTTTGGATCAGAATATCCATAAAAAAGTTACAGTAAAACCTCACGAGAAAATCACATATCAACAAATGATTGCTCCACACAGAAAAGACATCACCAAAGATTTGAGAGTAGATTGAAACAGAAAGTTGATATTTGAATCACTTTCATAACGAGCAATATTTTAACGTGCTTGACAATCTAATGTCCTCGATCGACGTGGGTTCAAGCAGCCAACATTCTAAAACTTGATTTTCAGAGCATCAAAAAAGATTCTTTTGTAGGACAACATCTCGTTGAAGTTTATGTTACAGGGCATTTTTTCGGACGAGACGTACTTGACTGGAAAAACTAATGGCAATTGAACTCGTCTATGTCAACCAGATAAAACGGCAACTAAAAACGCACGATAAAAACTGGGAACGGGAATTGACACTAAAAATTTAACTCAAAATCAAAATTTGACTTTCGAATTTTGGCAAAAAATTAGTACAGGAATATTCGGAATTTTGTTTATCCAAAAAATTAGCAGAAAACAACATATAAAATTGAGTGCAGAAACTCGGTTTCAGGGAAAGTATACAAGATAATCGAAAGTTTAAAAAAATCAGGAAAAACTTTTTTCTTGGTGAATTAATTGAAATTAATTGGTATAATAAAGTGTAGTAATTGTTATGTTAATAATTTCAAGAATTCGTTGTCTTTTTAACTAAAATCATAGAATTAGATCGATTTTGTCAGAGGCCTGTGAATCTTTTCAAAAAATTTCACGACAGTTTTAGGTTAACGTAAACGCAAGGTTGGAAAACGTTCCTCTTTACTGATCGCAAACTCATTTTATTAGACAATTTTTTCTGTTGCATTAAAGGAAAGATTCAAAGGAAGACCATATAGAATGCTGTAGCTTGACAACCATTAAAAATTCTGTTCACCTTGTAGTATAAATAAACTAAAGGCAATAGCCTTTTTAAATCATTAAAATACACAAAAAAGCATAAGCGGAAAGTATTGTTATTGGGTGCTTACTGAAAAAACTGGTTCAAGTTCATCAACGCCAATTGTGAAATTTTCACCATATGAAAAGCTTAGTTAAAAATAGAAAACTGAAATATGCTGGAGGCTTGCGACATCAATGAAAGAAGAAGAATTATCAAAATGCGATTTCCCGGGTCAAACTTGTCCGCCGAAAATGATGTAAAAGTGCGGCTGCGATGGGAGGTTTTTTAGGAAAATGCAGCTGGGAACTACTACGTTTTTCTGGGCTGCATTAGGCTTCCAACGGGGTAAAATTGTGTAAGAGTGAGGGGGTAAAAAACAAATAAACTCCCCATTCTTACATATTTTTGGTCTATCAAGGGGGGTAAAATGATGTAAGACTTCGGGGGTAATTTCTCCGTTACCCCCGAACTCTTACATCATAGGGTGTATGTAACTCTTTCTTCAGGATAATTCCTCAAAAGTCCTACCATTGCAGCCCATTGTAGCCCACTCTTACGTGGCAGTTTTAGTCAGGGGGTATTTCCTCAAAAGTCCTCCCATTGCAGCCCACTCATACATAGCAATTTTAGTCAGGGGGTCAGGTGGAGTTCCTCAAACTTCCTCTCATTGCAGCCCAACTCTCACATCATTTTATCCCCTCTGATCAAAACAACCCCACACTCTGACATCAAATTACCCCCCATAGACAAATTACCCCCCCCCTTACAACAAAATGGGAGGCTTTTAGGGAGGACATTCAACCCGGGCTCTCAAAGAGCAGTTTTGAAATTTTAATTAAGATTGTGTGCGCAGAAAGCAGACATCAGTTTGTATATGTTCCAACAAGTGTTAGTTGCATATGTTGTATAATTTTTGCAGTTATCTTGGACTTTTCATGACGACAAAACAACGCTATAGCTATGGGATGCCTCGTACAGTAAAAAATCAATGGTCTTCAAATTTGATTTGCCAAAATTTAGAACGCAAAAACAGCGTCAGAGTTGCGAATCATCAACCGTCGTACTAAAACTTTTTCGAGGGTCTGGGATTTAAGAAGCAAATAAGACTTTCAACGAAAACAACCATTGAACGCGGTTGTTCTTTTCTGCAGCTGCTTGCGACTGTCTACTCTCTAAGCCTATTGAAGCGTTCGTGATTCTCCAGTTTTATGTGAATCTTTATCAACGACAACACCATCATTCGTGTTTTGATATTATATATTTTTAAAAAAGCACTATGAAAGACCATTGTAAGTTAGGTATATTCATTTATCTCCTTAACATGACGTTGATGCAGTAGTTGACAAAATCAAACCTTCAAATTGTTAAATGGTCTTATTAGCTACCTGGATTTCAATAACGTTCGCTGTTCGCAGCAACTAAAATAAACGAAATACAAATAAAAATTTATAAAAATTCAATTTTTCATTTTTCAATTTTCAATTTTTCCATTTTCTTTTTTCAATTTTTAAATTCAATTTTTCATAAGTCATCTTACATCCACTAAAATTAATTTCATAAACAAAAGTTGACCATAAAATCCGATTAAAAAGAAAATTAGCGTGATTTCAGTTTTCTGGTTGCAAAAAAATCATTAAAACAGGAATTGTTGTTGTTATATTTCTTTAAGCTTCAAACTCAAACTGCTGCAATACTGCTGAAAAATATTTTAATTCTCTAAAAGTTTGCCGTTTCTTGTGACCTTTCTGTTCTGATTGGTTCCCTGCTTCCTGTGATCTGAGAGCAGTTTTTCAGATTTCTGCTTAAATTGTTCCCAACCAGTTTGCTTTAGATGTTGGGCTTGCATCCAAATTTATTCACTAAGTTGTAAATGATTGTGATTTTTTGCAACCGGTGGTGTATCGCGCAACTTTTTGTATTCTCTCCCTTCAATAACGCGTTTCTTTTCTTAATTTGCTGACAAACTGCTGAAAACCGAAACGGTTCTTTTATTGTTAATTTGCCCGCACTTTTTACAAGTTAGTAATTTCTTCTTCTCCACATTAAAACTTCTATCAAGAAAAGCGAGATTCCCGTTGTTGTCAGATTTTTCAAGAGTTATAATACAACTGTTTATGAGGGTTCAAGATGATAAGGAGAATCCATTTCATGGTGCAAATTTTATCGCCAAGATGCTTCTCAAAAAAATTCCGATCTGTGGTAGATTTTGGCGTCCTTTCGCAATGACTGCAGCGCCATTACAGATCTCACAGGTCCCTTTGTTTATCTTGCTCAGGACAACTGCTAAGTGATACCTAGAGCGGGTTCATAAGCCGTTTGCACATTTCTTGGTGAATTTTAACCTCATTTATCAACAAATATTGATTCATTAACCTGCTTTACCAGAATGTTTACTTCACCACGTACTTTACATCATCCTTATACCTTTTTACCAATTATACATGTTCATATTATAGGGAAATTTTAATTATAAAAGGTCCAGCAATTTTGTTTTACTGTAAGATGTTTCCTTTAAAAGAAAAAGATATCCGGTCATCCGATAATTTTTAGCTAAATAAACGGTAGAGTCGAAAAGGAACAAATACAATGCAACTAGAATAATAGTAAAACACTGCCTAGAATTGGAACAACTACAAACTGAAACTTTTACGGTTATTTTAAATATAACTCGTTTGAATGAGGGGAGCAAAATAGTCACGTGAAACTACCTGCAAAGAGAAAGAAAAATTAATATAATTTAACTGTAGCTTTTTTTGTAAGGCATTTCTTTCACAGAATCCGTATCTCCAAGTTCTTTGTCATTTGTGTTGAGACCGTATACATTTGAGGCACAGAAAAAATTGAAGTTTAAGGGAATGAATGTTTTGGGCGTTTAGGTTTGGTAATGTTTTTTGACGAGGTATCTGAGTTTGATTGCTTAAAACTCTGAGTTAAACTTTGTATAACTTCAGATTTCAGCTCAATTGGTGGTAAAACTACCAGCTTTTGCGGGATGTTGTTTTCAATTAATTTCACAGCAGAACCAAGTGCGATCCCCATTACAAAAATCAAATATAAAAAAGATTACGTAGTGCTCTTTTAAAGAAAGATGGTTGCTAATGCCTAGTGAGAGATTTTGGGCAATTTAAATTAAATTTCCTAAATATTACAGATTCGAAGCCTTTTTTTCGCTTGTACGGTGTTTTGCCATTTCTTCAAGGTTGTATGGTGACAACCTTTTCTTTGAGTACATGCGTTTGGTTCTTTATTAAATTGAGCTTCGCGTCACTGAGGTTTCAAACCGCAATTTGTCTATGTTAATGTCAAAATCTATAAAATCTTCTGGCGTTTCGAAAAATTTAACGTTAATTTTTTTGTTGTTTTAATGACATCTCTGGAAACCTGCTCTGACCATTATGTGGTTACTGATCATGAATGGACCACGTTTTAGGGTGCTAAGACAAATATTGGAGTCTCTGTGAAAACTATTACTCATGTGATCAGAAGGTAAACAGATTTCACCAGGTAAAGAGATTTACGAGGCTGATGTGACGAGAAAAATGCCATAAAGTAGTATTTGATTTGTTCTAAAAGTTTTCTACCACAAGCTTCAACGTGTAACATACGACGAAAATTGTGTAGAACAGGATATTAGATGGATCAAATGTTTGTTTCCATTGTTCCGTGACATATTTAGCATCGGGTGAACCAAGAAAATTTTTATACTTAAATTGAGTTTGGACGGTTGTTTTTGTTTGTTTTTCAGAAATCGTCCCGTGTTATCCCTATGGTAGCCATTCTAAGGCTTCTGAAGAGGTTTTCTGTGTTTTTTTTAACATAGTTCAGATATAGTCTGTCTTGAGCATTTTGGCACGGATAACTTTAGACGGTCCAACTTTTACTGTCTAGATTTCAAAAATGAATTCGTGGTGATTGTAAAAAAATCAAGCATTGATATTGCCAAAATTGCACTATTTAGAGCGTTTTATATCATCAACTAAGTCAAGGAAGTCAATCTCTGAGTAAAATATATGTGGAGCTAATGAATTTTGTAAGCTTTTCATAACGGTAGGGTTAAAAAGATTAAATCTTAATGA
>NC_134473.1:67757106-67846127 GCF_964194025.1 Convolutriloba macropyga | reverse complement strand
TAGACATCCGTGACTTAGTTGATGATAGTTAGAAAACGCTCCTAATGGTGCAATTTTGGCAATATCAATGCCTGATTTTTTTTACAATCACCCCGAATTCATTTTTGACATCTAGACAGTAAAAGATGGACCTTCTGAAACGGCTGTATAATTAATAAAATTTATTTTTACTGAGAGTTTTTCTCCTTGCTTTTGTTCTTTTTTGCATTTTGCTTTGCTGGACTAATTTAAGTAGGATCTTCCGTATATAGTTTTTTATTTGATCAGACATAAAAAAAATTGCGATCTCTTCGCCCTTATTTAGAGTTCTGGAGTTCCCAGCTATAATTGAAATATTAATGCAAATTAAATTAACTTCGTTTTGGTTGTTCGGTTGTTCGTTTTGGTTGCAGTACTTGTATGTACCTTTTAAGAATTTCTACTTAACAGCTTTTGTAATTTCCTTTCTGGTTTGGATATTATTAATTTGAAGTGATTGCTGCAGAATTTTGATGTAATTATATTCTGGAAATTATTACAGTTGCGCCGGACAAAAATGGTTTGCCTAGTAGTAAAGGATTAGTAACTCTCAGCGCTGGAGAGTGTAAAATTGAATGCTTAGAATATATGTTATCTCTGCGTTTTTATCAAATTTGACTGCATTTGTGTAAGCATTTTTTCAAAATTTTTTATCGGATTCTATATTCTTGTCATCTGTTACACTAAGGATGTTGTTTTTTCTTCGCTATATAATTCCTTGATAATTGCATTGGCGAACGCTCAAGTATAAACTATTACGAGTCTGGCGTCTATTCATTCCTTAGTTGAATTGGACTTTAACGAAAGATAGCGTTCTGCCTTATACTGGGAATGCGGTGAATAATTTCTATGCATGGAATGTTTGTAGCTTTGGATGTGCTGTCTTGAGTTTCCGGGTGAATGCATTTGCAGTGTGTTAATTTTTTATTGCTTTGCTTACAAATTTGAATTTTACTGTAAATCTGAAAATACGCTTTTAAGAGTCATCCGCTTTGCTTTTGTTGTTTTCTGTTTCATTGACTTTAACTGTTGTTGAGAGTTACTCTGCTGATTAATTTTTTGGTTTTCTTTGCGTTGGTGTTTTTGTATACTGTTGGTTGATGGTCATCTCTTTTATTTCTTAAAACCTAGACGATTGGGTTCCTTTGCTATCTTAATCTCTTAATCTTGTGAAGTTTCGGTTGGTTAAGTTTGAACAGTTCTCTGTCGCATTTATTGTATTTTTTCATTATGAATCTGAAACTAGGTTTTTTAACACAATTAGGATGAACACATTGAGGTGTGCTACTTAGTGTTAACTTATCCACAAATCTCAATCCTGATATTGTGGAAATTTAATTTATGCACCTTAGCGGCCGAAAAATAATCCCAAACTGCCTGTAAATGTGGTTATAAGGACTAAGCCTTAATCGTGAATTTTCGTTTCTGGGATGGTTTTGAAAATTTGGTTGACGATAAAAATTTGAGCGATCATATTGCTTCAGGTTTCGGGAGTAATAACTTTATTCATTTTTTTAACATTATGTATGGTTTTTTTGCTTGTTGCTGTTGTATGAAACTGGCTGGATAGTGAATTTTCTAGTTTATCTACAGTTTTTACAGCTTGGATATTTCCTCCGAGCGCAATTTCAATTAATTTGTTGAAACAGTCATCAACGTACTCAGTTCTGAAACAGCTAATGTGCATTAACCAACAACTTATATCGTACGGCCATATATCGTACCTGGTTTTGCTGTGTATTCGGTTTCAACTTATTTGGCATGGCTTTAACAAAGAGACGCTGAACTTTTTCGTTTTTCAAGCTTTTCAATGACTATTAAGGAGGCAGCTTCCGTGGAATTTTGTTTTCAAGTTTAAATTTAGGTAAGACTTTTTCAGTGTTTGATTTCAAATTTAACGTCTGGTTTTCTATATTCAACTTCTCTTCTATCACTGTTTGTGATTGACAACATTGCGCTTATACTGTATCCAGAAGCTAATTTTTTTCCTGCCTGCCTGTACTGTTACAGAGAATCAAAGAGATTATGTTTTATGAGGAAAATGTAAGCAATTGACGCATTATGTGGCGGCTAATTCTGCCAGTCATATTACTTCTGATTTTTTGTTGTTCAGATTCTGTACAATAGTCGCTTTCAAGTCCAGAGTAAAGTGATTGCTGAGAGGTAAGGTGTGTGATTCACACGCCAATGATTGAGAGTTCAATCTCCTGCCTCCGTGAAGCTATCTGTGTGAGGACGAGCTCTTACTTAACCACAGCTTCAAGTTGATCATAGCCTCACCAATCTTGGCTGCAATGATGGTACCACGTGGAAGTTTCAGACGCAAAAAAGAGGCCATAGTCACCAAAAAAGAGAAATTCTGCTAATAAAAAGAACAGTCTGAAATGTGGGGAATAATCAGAAAAAGGACAACTGAGAACAGGCTACTGGAGGCCTAATGCTGTTCCGCTGTGATAACGCAGGAACCACAATTAATTAATTATTTAACATTTATCTGTGCGTGAGACATTTTGGCATTCTAAAAGGTTCATTTACTTTTGGTTTGGTTTTCCTCGTATAATAAGATTTTTAATAATTTTGATTTGTTGCTTTTAAATTTCATTAACAGCAGTTTAGAAAAGTTAAACCAAAAGAGGTGTTAGCACAATTATGATGCTGCTGTTTTACTCTGAGAAAAAGGCGGGAAAATCTTTAAGATTCGCTGATTTGCAGGCACCACATTTTGTTCATGCACTTTCAATTTTCTGAGTTTTCTTTTAGTGATTTAGCTCGCCAATCGAATAATAATATTTATCGTCCTTATCAAAAGCATATAATGTAATTAATTTAAAAATTGTAGAAAAGAACGAATTTTCAATTCGCATTTGTCTTAAATACGTCTGCAAGGTAGCTAAATTTACTTGTTTTGATGTGTTCGACACAATTAAGGGAGCAACGGCATTTGCTGAAAATCGGGTGATCATGATTTTCAAATAGAGATATAAAAAGAGCGCAATAATTATTATTTACTCACATTTTGAGACTTGTGAGTGTTCTGTTTTAATGAAGATACTGTCTCGCTTGTTTTCCGCTATAATGACTGCAATTTCACCTCCCGCTGTATCAGAGCACGTCCTATCCTAACCGTGTTTGTTGAAGTTACAATGGATTCACTATTGAAGATAAGGAATACAACAGGCTGAAAAACGTGATCACTTTTCTCAATTCACAAATCAGAAGTACATTGAAGAGCTTCGAATCTCAATTATTGAAATCATTCTTTGAAGTTTAATTCAAAATATGGTCTGTTTATATTGGTGACAGGAAATAATGTGACCACGTTACGCACTGATTTCATGAAATTGTTCAGAAGAGAACTTGTTCTTTAAATCCGTATGCTGAAAGTATTTGTTTCTATGTGTCCAACACAATTAGGGTCACCACGGCATTTGTTTACAGTCCGTAGAATTTGATCTTTCTTGAGGGATATAAGTAGAGTGCCCGGGTTGAATTTTCCGCCCAAAATGACGTAAGAGTGGGGCTGCAATGGGAAGATTTTTTTAAGGAAAATGCAGTTCAAAAACTCTTACATCTTTTTGGGCTGCATTGGGTTTCCAACGGGGGTAAAATGGTGTAAGAGTGGGGGGTAAAAGACCCCCCACTCTTACATCTTTTTGGTCTGTCGTGTCGGGGGGGGGGGGGTAAAACAATGTAAGAGTTCGTGGGTAACGGAGAAATTACCCCCCAGCTCTTACATCGTTTTACCCCCTCTGAAAAATTACCCCCTCACTCTTGCACCATTTTACCCCCTTGGCAGTCCAATTCTTACCTCATTTTACCCCCTCTGGACAAGTTACCCCCCACTCTTACACCATTTTACCCCCCTTGGCAGCAAAACTCTTACATCATTTTACCCCCTCTGAACAAATTAACCCCTCACTCTTACACCATTTTACTTATTGCAGCCCACTCTTACATGGCAATTTCAGTCAGGGGGTAATTCCTGAGAAGTCCTCCCATTGCAGCCCATTGCAGCTCACTCTTACATGGCAATTTTAGTCAGGGGGGCTAATTCCAGAAAAGTCCTCCCATTGCAGCCCATCGCAGCCCACTCTTACATGGCAGTTTTAGTCAATGGGAGTAATTCCTCAAAAGTCCTCCCATTGCAGCCCACTTTTACATGGCAATTTCAGTCAGGGGGGTAATTCCTCAAAAGTCCTCCCATTGCAGCCCATTGCAGTTCACACTCACATAGCAATTTCAGTCAGTGGGGTAATTCCTCAAAAGTCCTCCCATTGCAGCCCAACTCTTACATCATTTTACCCCCTCTGAACAAATCACCTCCAAACTCCTACATCAATTTACCCCCCACAGACAAATTAACACCCCCCCCACTCTTACAACAAAATGGGAGGATTTTAGGGAGGACATTCGACCCGGGTGCGAAAAATAAATTTAAGAATTATTTACCTACATTTTCAGACTTTCGATTGCCATGTTGTTACAAAGATGTTTTGTTTGCTCTCCGTTATAGTGATTGTATTTTCACCTCCTTCTGTATCAGAGCGTTTCAACAAATACACAATTTATCCCAATCGTGTTCGTAGAACTGCCAGTGGGGTTCAATAATGAATATAAAGAAAACATCAGACAACAAAAAGCTTGTCAAAATTCTCAACTGATAGACCAATATGATCTGTTAATTGAGTTCCCATCCAATTTGCGCTTTTCCTTTTTCCTTTGAACACATACAAACGATTATATAACGGTTCATTCATCTGCATTACAATTTTATTTACTTCGCCAAGTATCATGCTTATGCTTAGCAGTATTTAGCAATTACACAAGTTCATATGTGTATAATGGCTATCAGGTCAACCCGTTGTATTTGTTCCCACCCCAATTGTGGGGGTTAACTATATACTCAAATGGGTTTTTTTTGTTCAGACCATTTTGGCCGATCGATATAATCATTGTAGAGAAATGTGAGTGGTATCATTAAAAAATCTGAGTGGTATCGTTAATCGTCCAGCGTAGAATTCGAAATTAAAAAGGTTTTTTTGAACTCCGTTTTTTTTTTCGAGGAGTTATCGAGGATTGAAGTTTTGTGCGAACACGTAATATTTGACATGATTTTGTTCACCTTTGGTGTAATTTATCTTCAAATTAAGACACGTTTTAATTAAAATATTGATTCAAAATTACATTTCACGAAACAAAAAGTATCAATTTTGAGTTCTTAACAGAGGAAAGGCGATAAAAAGACTAGTTCTTGTCTCATAGGGAATTTTAATGTCAAAAAAATTCGAATTCTATTTGAGAGCTCTTTTTTAAGGTTTTCATATTTTTTTTTGTTTTTTTAAGTCTCCTAGAGACTAGACACTTTTCATAGCGAGTTTCCGTTAGTGACAAACCTTATTTACAGTCTGATGAAGCCCAATGAACAAAAATTTTATTTTCAAGGAATCGCTCGTTTTTTTTGGCTTCGATTCTTGAGTTTTTGTAATTTTAAATGAGATTTCGATTTCCTTTCTGATAATTTACTACATTTTTGGACTCCTATGGCATAAACTCGTTGATTAAAAGTGCATTAACCTTCGCAAGGAGCATTATGTGAACCTATCTACAGCTTTGAGTGGACAGCTAATGGCTGTTAAGACATTGAAAATGATTTCTCGAGAAATTTATTTTCACATTAACCGATCATAAACTTATTTTCGTGAATTTTAATCCAGTCCCAGTAATGACAGGACCCCTTTCTTTTTTACTGCAACCATAAATAATCGGGTTAGCGGTTTTATCTTTTTACTATTTGTTATACAACTTCAATGCCACAAGATTTCAAAATTTTCTTTAAAAAATTTCGGATATTTTCCTATTATTGGTCACTGAAACCTTATCACATTATCCTGATATTGATGTCTCTCATTGGCTTAGAAATTATGTTCAATGGATCATCGATTAAATTTTCAGAGAAAAACCTATGCTTTAAAGGGTTTCGACACTTTCTTCGCGCCCTTTTTACCTGATCTTTTGGTTTTCGCCTGTATTTGTTGTTGATTTCATAGTAATAAGACTTATTGTTATTTCTTTTGATTGCTTGAGCATGCAAAAATCCTGGTCCTCCAATCGAGTGATAACTGAACGTACTTATTGTCTTCCGTTGATTGCTTTTGGATTTAATTACTGTTAAGCCTTTACAAATGATTTTTCGAGAAACTTTTTAACATTAAACGATCTTAACCGTTTTTTCTTGAACTGTAAATCGGTTTCAGTAATGACTGAACCCCTTCTTTTCCATTTCAACCAAAATTAATCTAGTTCGCGGTTTATGTTCTAACTATTGTTGTTTTGATTTCGTTGCACAACTTTTCATAAATGTTTTAAAACTTTTGGGTATTTTTTGTAGTAATTTTGGTTCCCTTTGAAGTCTTAACTTATTCTCCGAATATTGATAGTTTCAATGGCTTAGAGCAGACGTTCAGTGGTTCATACATAAAGAACTAATGGTTTAAATGGCCTCGACACTTTCTTTTTTTGCTTTTCTCTATTTTTTGGATTTTGTCTGTTTGTTGTTGTTTTTGTTATCAATGACTTTTTGCAATGCCTTATTGATAAGTTATGGATGACAAACATCCTCGTGGTCTCATCGAGGCATTATTTAGCGTATTTATTGGCTTACGTTGAAAGTTATTGATTTTAATGGCGTTCTTATAACGGGTTTTCTCAAAAAGTTTCACTGTTTTAATGTATTTGTTCATGTTTGTTGACTCATTGGAGTCAAATTGTTTAAAAAAAATCCCATTGCTGTTATAAATTACTTGAAAGAAGAATAATTTTTACTGAAAACTTCTTTTTTAATGGCTCCGACACTTTTCTCGCTCAAATTTTTTTCTAGTTAGTTGCTGTGTTGGTCCTTATTTTATTCCTTAGGTAGCCGTAAACTGCTGAGCGGTCTCATAAGCTTGTAATTGAGGACTGATTGAATAATGTAACCCAAAACGGTCAGTTTTCTGCGAATAGACTTTAAGTTTACAATTTTATTTATTTTCAAGAATTTAAGGATTTTGCATTTTTTTTTAAGTTTTTGTTGTTATTGTCAACTTTTAACTTTGTCACATCATTGCGAGACCCTATACAATTCCCTGTAATTTAAAACTTAAATAGTATAAAAAGAAATTGAAATAAAAATACATAATACTCAGATAATACCCAATGATTTTATTGGGTTCACTAATTTGTGTTTTCGCAATGTTTTTAATTTGTTTTTCGTAATTTTTTTTGAGTTTTTCTTCATCTATAGTCCGTTGTTACGGTTTAGTCCGACCAAAGTCAAGTTCTGTTGCTTTCGCTATGACATTTTTGTAATTTTATTATGAATTAATTCTTTAAAAGCTAATGATTTTTAAGATTTTTGAATTTCGCGTTACCTAGTCTCATTAAAAAAAATCCCATCTGCTGTGTAGTTATGAAAAGTTGACTTTGTGTAGTTAGGGTTTTTTCTAATTTTTTTGCTTTTTGTTTTTGTTGTGTTTTTCGCGTAGTTTTTTCAATGCAGATCTCGTTGTAATGAGTTATGACATTATTTAATTCAACTATTAGTTTGGTTGTGTAACGTTTTTTTTTTAAAAAACACAAACATCAATTTTTGATTATCTTTTTGTAAAAATGTAAGTCAAACGACAGTTAAGTCAAATAAATAAGATCTAAATTAAGTCAAATATACATGGAAACATCATATTTTAATATGGATTTAAACCGCGTGAATTAGATGAGCGAAGTGACCACTTAACTGCTGATGGAATACAATGTTTGATAAAAGAGAATATGCAAACAACTGCTTCATAAGTAGGTCAAAAGACTTTTGTCTCTTCTATAATTGGCCAGACGATGGACCTGAAGGTATATTTTTATATTTAACTATGTATTGAATAATCTTCACTCAGCACTAAAGAGTTCTAGCTAACAGCTAATTTCTTTATTTTTATTGAATTCTTGTAATCTAAAATCCACCATAAATTAGTTTGCTGTTTCGCAAAGAGAACTTATTGCTAGGTTTGTAATATTCTGATTATTTTTTGTTTGGAGGTCAAGAAACTTGTTTTCCGCTGTTTAATTGCCCTCTGAGAGATCAGACCAGGTTTTTGATCACTTTTCTTTCAAATAGACTAGAACTATTTAAATGAGAACAATAATAAAAGGAAAAAAAATATCGAAGCACTTTCCTACGCTGTGGTAATTTACTATTTGATACGGAAGTTGGATTCGATACAACGACCGCTGGTTTTTTGTTTTCGTGACCCAGCAGGATCTGGACAAAGACTTACGAATATTTTTTGAATCCACTTCCTTTATTTTTGAAGCCTTGGACGTCACAAATGTTATGATTTTATAATCTGTTGAGATGATAATTTCAAAATAGGAATTTGATCTTTAATAAATTTTTTGGATAAATTTACAAATATTACTAAGCATTCCTGTCACATGAGTACTCTACAACTTTGGTTGAGGTACCAGATCGAAACCATTATGTCGAGACCGTCTCAGAAGGAAAGTGTCCATGGTCAGACTTTCGTATTTTTACCAGACTTCATTGCGATCATATCCAGACATTCTCGCGTTCACCAGAAATTCGTGCTTTCATGTTCAGACTTTCCGGCGTCCACCAGGCTTCCGTGCGTTCACCAAACTTTCGTGCCTTCATGATCAGACACCCGCTCGTTCACCAGACTTTCGAGGTTCCATGTTCGGACTTTTGTGCGATCACAACACTTTTGAGCTTCCATGTTCAGACTTTCGTACGTTCACCAGACATTCATACTTCCATCTTCAGACTTTCGTGCGGTCACCAGACTTTTGTGCTTTCATGTTCAGACATCCGTGCAATCAAAAGATTTTTGTTATCTCGAGTTCACATTTTTGCGCATTCACCAGAATTTTTTGCTTCCCTGTTCAAACTTTTGAGCGTTGACCAGATTTTCATGCTTGCAAGTTCAGACCTTCGTGTTTCCATGTTCAGACTTTCTTGCGTTCACCAGACTTCCGTGCTTCGATGTTCAGACCTTTGTTCATTCGCCAGACTTTCGTGCTTCGATGTTCAGACTTTTGTGCGTTCACCAACCTTTCGTGCTTCCATACTCAGACTTTTGAGCATTCATCAGATTTTTGTGCCTGCAAGGTTAAATTTTTGTGCTTTCATGTTCAAACTTGCGTGCTTACAAATTCAGACCTTCGTGCTTTCTTGTTCAGATGTCCATGCATTTACCAGATTTTCGTGTTTTCACGGTCAGATTTTTGTGCGTTCAGCAGACTTTTGTGTTTTTGTGTTCAAACATCCGTGAAATCACCAGATTTTCTTGCTTCTATGTTCAGACTTCTGTGCGTTCAACAGGCTTTCGTGTCTCCATGCCCAGACTGTTCTGCGTTCACCATATTTTTGTGCTTCCATGTTCAGACTTCTGAGCGTTCAACAGGCTTCCGTGCCTCCATGTTCAGATTTTTGTGCCTTCAACAGTCTTTCGTGCATCAATGTTCAGAGTTTCGAGCAATAACCAGATTTAACTGCTTCCATGTTCGGACTTTCTTGCGTTCAACAGACTTTTGTGCTTCAATGCTCAGAGTTTTGTGCGTTCACCAAACTTTCTTGCTTTCATGTTCAGACTTTTGTGCGTTCGCCAAAATTTCGTGTTTCCATGTTCAGATTTTTGTGCCTTCAACAGACTTTCGTGCTTCGGTGTTCAGAGTTTTGTGCGTTAGCCAGATTTTCGTTCTTCCATATTCGGACTTTCTAGCGTTCAACAGAATTTTGTGCTTTAATGTTCAGATTTTGTGCGTTCACCAAACTTTCTTGCTTTCATGTTCAGACTTTTGTGCGTTTGCCAAAATTTTGTGTTTCCATGTTCACATTTTTGTGCCTCCAACAGACTTTCGCGCTTCGGTGTTCAGAGTTTTATGCGTTAGCCAGATATTCGTTCTTCCATATTCGGACTTTCTAGCGTTCAACAGAATTTTGTGCTTTAATGTTCAGAGTTTTGTGCGTTCACCGAACTTTCTTGCTTTCATGTTCAGACTTTTGTGCGTTCGCCAAAATTTTGTGCTTCCATGTTCACATTTTTGTGTCTCCAACAGACTTTTGCGCTTCCGTGTTCAGAGTTTTATGCGTTAGCCAGATATTCGTTCTTCCATATTCGGACTTTCTAGCGTTCAACAGAATTTTGTGCTTTAATGTTCAGAGTTTTGTGCGTTCACCAAACTCTCTTGCTTTCATGTTCAGACTTTTGTGCGTTCGCCAAAAGTTCGTGTTTCCATGTTCAGATTTTTGTGCCTTCCACAGACTTTCGTGCTTCGGTGTTCAGAGTTTTGAGCGTTAGCCAGATTTTCGTTCTTCCATATTCGGATTTTCTAGCGTTCAACAGAATTTTGTGCTTTAATGTTCAGAGTTTTGTGCGTTCACCAAACTTTCTTGCTTTCATGTTCAGACTTTTGTGCGTTCGCCAAAATTTTGGTGTTTCCATGTTCACATTTTAGTGCCTTCAACAGACTTTCGTGCTTCGGTGTTCAGCGTTTTGTGCGTTAGCCAGATTTTCGTTCTTCCATATTCGGACTTTCTAGCGTTCAACAGAATTTTGTGCTTTAATGTTCAGAGTTTTGTGCGTTCATCAAACTCTCTTGCTTTCATGTTCAGACTTTTGTGCGTTCGCCAAAATTTTGTGCTTTCATGTTGACTTTTGTGCGTTCACCAAACTTTCGTGCCTTCATGATCAGACACCCGTTCGTTCACCAGACTTTCGAGGTTCCATGTTCGGACTTTTGTGCGATCACAACACTTTTGAGCTTCCATGTTCAGACTTTCGTACGTTCACCAGACATTCATACTTCCATCTTCAGACTTTGGTGCGGTCACCAGACTTTTGTGCTGTCATGTTCAGACATCCGTGCGTTCATAAGATTTTTGTGCTTCCAAGTTCAGACTTTTTTGCGTTCGACAGGTTGTCGTGCCTCCATGTTCAGATTTCTGTGCGTTCAACAGGCTTTCGTGTCTCCATGTCCAGACTTTTCTGCGCTCACCAGACTTTCGTGCTTCAATGTTCAGAGTTTTTTGCGTTAACCAAACTTTCTTGCTTTCATGTTCTGACTTTTGTGCTTTCGCCAAAATTTCGTGTTTCCATGTTCAGATTTTTGTGCCTTCAACAGACTTTCGTGCTTCGGTGTTCAGAATTTTGTGCGTTAGCCAGATTTTTATTCTTCCATATTCGGACTTTCTAGCGTTCAACAGAATTTTGTGCTTTAATGTTCAGAGTTTTGTGCGTTCACCAAACTTTCTTGCTTTCGTGTTCAGACTTTTGTGCGTTTGCCAAAATTTCGTGCGTCCATGTTCAGACTTTGGTGCGGCCACCAGACTTCTGGGCTTTCATGTTCAGACATCCGTGCGTTCATAAAATTTTTGTGCTTCCAAGTTCAGACTTTTGTGCGTTCAACAGGTTGTCGTGCTTCCATGTTCAGACTTCTGTGCGTTCAACAGGCTTTCGTGTCTCCATGTCCAGACTTTTCTGCGTTCACCATATTTTTGTGCTTCCATGTTCAGCCTTCTGAGCGTTCAACAGGATTCCGTGCCTCCAAGTTCAGAGTTTTGCGCGTTAACCAATTGTTCGTGCTTCCATGTTCGGACTTTCTTGCGTTCAACAGACTTTTGTGCTTCAATGTTCTGAGTTTTGTGCGTTCACCAAACTTTCTTTATTTCGTGTTCAGAGTTTTGTGCGTTCGCCAAATTTTTGTGCTTCCATGTTCAGATTTCTGTGCGTTCACCAGACTTTCGTGCTTCAATGTTCAGAGTTTTGTGGGTTAACTAGACTTTCGCGCTTCCATGTTCGGACTTTCTGGCGTTCAACAGACTTTTGTGCATCAATTTTCAGTGTTTTTTGCGTTCACCAAACTTTCTTGCTTTCGTGTTCAGACTTTTGTGCATTCGCCAAAATTTCGTGCCTTCATCTTCAGAAATCCGTGCAATCAAAAAAATTTTGTTATTTCAAGTTCACTTTTTTGTGCATTCACCAGAATTTTTTGCTTCCCTGTTCAAATTTTTGTGCGTTGACCAGAGTTTTATGCTTGCAAGTTCAGATCTTCGTGTTTCCATGCTCAGACCTTATTGCGTTCACCAGACTTCCGTGCTTCGATGTTCAGACCTTTGTTCATTCGCCAGACTTTCGTGCTTCGATGTTCAGACTTTTGTGCGTTCACCAAACTTTCGTGCTTCGATGTTCAGACCTTTGTTCATTCGCCAGACTTTCGTGCTTCGATGTTCAGACTTTTGTGCGTTCACCGAACTTTCGTGCTTCCATATTCAGACTTTTGAGCATTCACCAGATTTTTGTGCTTACAAGTTCAGACTTTCGTGCTTTAATGTTTAGATGTCCGTGCATTTACCAGATTTTTGTGTTTTCACGGTCAGATTTTTGTGCGTTCAGCAGACTTTTGTGTTTTTATGTTCAGACATCCGTGAGTTCACCAGATTTTCGTGCTTCCATGTTCGGACTTTCTGGCGTTCAACAGACTTTTGTGCTTCAATGTTCAGAGTTTTTTGCGTTCACCAGACTTTCTTGCTTTCGTCTTCAGACTTTTGTGCAGTCGCCAAAATTTCGTGCTTTCATTTTCAGAAATCTGTGCAATCGAAAAAATTCTGTTATTTCAAGTTAACGTTTTTGTGCATTCACCCGAACGTTTTGCTTCCCTGTTCAAGTTTTTGTGCGTTGACCAGAGTTTTATGCTTGCAAGTTCAGATCTTCGTGTTTCCAAGTTCTGATTTTATTGCGGTCACCAGACTTCCGTGCTTCGATGTTCAGACTTTTGCTCATTTGCCAGACTTTTGTGCTTTGGCGTTCAGACTTTTGTGCGTTCACCGAACTTTCGTGCTTCCATGTTCAGACTTTTGAGCATTCACCAAATTTTTGTGCTTACAAGTTCAGACTTTCGTGCTTTCTTGTTCAGATGTCCGTGCATTTACCAGATTTTTGTGTTTTCACGGTCAGATTTTTGTGCGTTCAGCAGACTTTTGTGTTTTTATGTTCAGACATCCGTGAGTTCACCAGATTTTCCTGCTTCCATGTTCAGACTTCTGTGCGTTCAAAAGTTTTTCGTGCCTCCATGTCCAGACATTTCCGCGTTCACCAGATTGTTGTGCTTCAATGTTCAGAGTTCTGTGCGTTAACCAGATTTTCGTGCTTCCATGTTCGGACTTTCTTGCGTTCAACAGACTTTTGTGCTTCAAGGTTCAGAGTTTTATGCGTTTGCCAAACTTTCTTGTTTTTGTGTTCAGACTTTTATTCGTTCGCCAAAATTTCGTGCTTCCATGTTCGTCTTGATTTTGGTATTTTTGTTTCCAATTGGGACTTTAGACTGGGAGCTGATTATTGTCAATTGTTATTTCTGAAGCATTTGAATTCTTTTTTCCCAAAAATATTTAAAGTGCAGAAGTAATATCCTGTCAATATTGTTGAAGAATTTCTTACAATTGCTTTCAAACTTCATGCATTCCGACAGTCCGATTAGCCCGAAAATCAGCTCATGTTATTGTTGTTTCAAACTACATTGACAATTGAAAGAGCTTTTTGATCAATTTTTTTAGCCACGTGGGTGAAAACATTTTTGGCGGGATTTTGAATTTTTTTTCTTAGATTTCATTTGTATAATTTTGAGTAAGTGCTATCGTTTTTGAATCGGAATCGGGAGCCGTTATAATGTTATTACTAGTGGCAAAAACGTATGTCTGGGGTGTGCAAATAAAATGCACGCACTAAACTGGGGGTGGGTGGACACAATCGGAAAAGATCCAAAAACCGTACTTTTTGTCCGTTCTGATAAAGAGTTGATGGTAAAGAGTTCTTAAAGACTACAAACAATTTGGATTTTTGTTTGCAATTCTTTCACTTACCACCACTCGATTAACATTTTTAGAAGAAAAAAGTGGCTACAACGGTTCTCAGAAGCCAATTTGATTGGCCTTTGCACCTAGCGAACAGATTGCTACCTTTGCCACCCGACGCTTCAGCAAATAAAAATGAGAAGAACCCAGCCATGTCGAGGTGGCCAAACCAAAGTGACACCTGATCAGATGAGTTTCGAGCGCACACATGTTCCCGGTGCGCTCGAATAACATGGTCTGGAAAAAACTTCGAGCGCACTTTCGTCTGAACAATGGTCTGGAACTTGTCTGATCAGGGGTCACTTCGGTCTGGGACGGTCTGATCAGAGGCAGTTTCGAGCGCACACTAGTCTGGTCAGAGACAATTTCGAACGCATACTAGTCTGATCAGGGAGGTTTTCGAGCGCACACTAATCTGATCAGGGGAGGTCTTCGAGCGCACTTTATTCTGATCAGAGAACGTTTCGAACGCACTTTAGTCTGATCAGAGGGACGTTTCGAGCGCACTTTTGTCTGATCAGAGGACATTTGGAGAGCTAAAATAGGTTAATAGAGCTAAAATAGGGTAAATTTACAGTTGAATTAACGAACAAATTTTTGAGATTTTCCAGTATGTTTTGGGTGTGTACCACTCCTCCTTCTCTCCTAACCGGGCTGCGGACCGGCTACGGCGGAGTTAAAAACAATCAACTATAGGAGAATTAAGTCCAAGCAAACGTTAAAAACCCGCGCTCCAAGACTCTCCCCGAGTAAAACCAAACACACAAAACAAAAGAGAATTTGAACATATAGCTAAAAATATATCGGAAAATTGTCTCAAATTGATTGAAAAAACCAACTTTTGAAATTTTCCCGTTTTTCTGGTGGTATTTTCCTCCTCCTTTCTCATCCGGGCTGAGGACTGGCTGCGGTGGAATTACAAACAAACAGCTATAGGTGATTTTGAGAAGAGCACTAGGTAAAATACCAGGCCCAAATTCTATCTCCAAACAAAACAAAGCTTAATAAAATATTATCTTAACAAAAAATTAATCAATTAATACAAAGCATAATAAATTAGTCATTCGTTAATTTCCGCATGAAAAACTAACTTTTTTCTACACAAACTATAGCAAAATTTTTTTTGTCCTACTTTCTACATAAAAAGGGGATACTCCATGTCAGGATTTGTTCAATTTGGAAAACTTCTTGACCCAATCAAAAATAACTATATTTAAAATCCGTTTTATGCAAAACTAGCAAATTTCCGTATGAAAACCCAACACTTATTCCTAGGCATGCTATACCAAAAAATGTTTTTTTATCCTACACTCTACGCACACAAAGGATACTCCATACCGCGTTTGGTTTAAATTGGACAACTCCTTGACCCGATTCAAAAGACCTATTTTTAAAAGTCGCTGATCGCGAAATTCGCAATTTTACGTATGAAAAATTCACTTTTTTCTTAGACAAGCTATCTCAAAAAGTTTTTTTGTCCTACACTCTACATAAACAGGAGATAACCCATGCCAGGATTGGTTCAATTTGAACAGCTTCTTGACCCAATCAAAAATAACTGTATTTAAAATTCGTTATTCGCAAAATTCCCAAATTTTTAACTAAGCCAGCTATACCGAAAACTTTTTTTTTGTTTTACACTCTAATTACAGTTTGCCATTTTTTTAAACTGTTGTACTAGTCTCAATGGTAGAAAGAAATTTCAATGTTTAAGAAATTCAATGATTTTTATGAATAGCCAATGGTTTTAACGAAAGCGATAACGCTTTCTTGTTAATTTCAATCGGTTTTTTTTGTTTCTGCCTTTTTTTTTGGTAGTCATCTGACACATAATGGATGAAAAAAAACTTTAACCGTTTTCAATGTGGTTCAACATAAATTTCCTAATGTGGCGAGTTGATATGTATAAGTTCAATTCAATTGGAAGATTGTTGTTTTCAAAACCGAAACGTATGTTTGAACTTTGCCCTTTTTGCTTTTCTTCGTCGACCATTTATCGCATCTCAATACTGTAAAGTCTCTTATCTTATCTGATGAGAAACAGGTTAATTTGATGGAGTCACGTTTTATGTGATTACTTGTTCATTTTGTTGATTAGTGTCATATTAGACACGAAGTTTAGTGTCGCAATTAATGTTTCCAATAAACGGTTTTATTGTTCTTCTTGTCTCTTACTTTCACTAATGGCAAGTCTCATTGACCTTCAAATCCAGCATCGTTTTTTCATTTAATCCAGCATTATTTTTTCACATTGTTTTTGTTGAGCGATATGTTAAATTTTGAAAGTTTTCCATCTCTTCCTCATTTGGTAGACAATTAAATAAAAACTTAGATGAGCGGGGTCGGAAAATTTCATGGAAGCGCATATTGCCGAGCCTCATTGTCTATATAGGAATCCACTAACACAGAATTTAGCGTTCCATGCAGTGCGTTCATCTTCAGTATGGACATACTCTCTTCGGGACTTTAACCTGGGTGATATCTGGACAAGTTTATTGTTGAGAATAATTATTTTTTTTATTTATCTCATTGTTTTATTTATTGTCATTTGTGTTCGTGCAATAATTTCGTTATTGAAGATCTGCAGAGATCATTCAACATAGAGTCTGGGACAATATTTCGAGCGCACTTCATTCTGGACAATAGTCTGGAACTCGTCCGGACATTGGTCTGGAACTTGTCTGATCAGGGGTCACTTCGGTCTGGAACTCGTCTGATCAAAGGCAGCTTTGAGCGCACTTCGAGCGCACAATGATATTCGAGCTCACACTCGTCTGATCAGAGGTAAATTCAATCTGGGACGGTCTGATCAGAGTTCCCATTTGTCTGGGACGGTCTGATCAGAGGCGATTTCGAGCGCGACCTCAACCTGGAAAGTAACTGTTATCTGAGTGAAAGTTATAGAAATTTTCTTGCGATCCTCTTCAAGGCATGGTTCGGTTTAGGTACCAGACGGAAGTGACCTCTGATCATACTCAAGTCGAACGCACACGGTGTGTTTTCTGACAATTGAGAGAGAATTTCATCAACCGAAAGCTGTTGTGGTTCTTTGGCCGATCTCTAAATTCATAGTACAGAAAATATCACATTCTTTTTCATTTACTGCTAACGTTATGGGATTTTTCATATTTTTTACTTTTGACACACTTCTCGAACAAGAGTATGTCTAATGCACCTCTTACCTTTTCCTTTATGAAGAAGGCAAATTCTCGGTAATCATGTTTTGAAAGACATTAATTCGAAACCGTATTACCAGAGAACGACTGAGTAATCAAAGTTGCGCCATAAAAATGAATCTTGCGTTTTCAAGAAAAATATATCATGTTATTTCTCAAAAAAAAAACAGAAACAACTGTTTCAACTCAACTATCTATGCATTAATGAATTTTGACACAAATGCTCTAACTTTTCCAAAGGTTGAACCATTTTTCAGTTGCGGAGCAACATTTGACCACAATTTTTTTAGCAGCAACAGTTTTTCCACCTATAGCTAAAATTGGCCATTCAACTGGTCCGCCAACTCAATTTACTCATGTCATAAAAGCAAATAGATTGGCATACCTTCAACATCCGACAAACATAACAATTGTTGAAGTTGTATAGTTACCAAGACGAAGAATGATTGGCTGGCTATCTTAGGGGAAGTTATAGCAATTTGATTCCCGTCCTCCTAAAGATCTGATTGCTTCGGTAAACTAAGAGGTGCCTTCGAATCTCGAAGGCTTGCTGATGATGCCAAAATGACTTATCTGAAAATTTTTGGTTAGGAAGATGAAGGAAGTCTCCCATTTTGAATATTCTAGTTCGATGTACATAGACGGCCTCAAAACAATAGTGAGGTGATAAACAAATTTAGGTATACTGGTCAATTTGCCTCATCCGAATATTCATAGTTGAAAAATTTTTCATCTAATCTTTCAGTCATTGCCAGAATTGCTTCGATTTTCTGGTGTCTGTTTTTACTCCTTGTCTATGTCACGGTTACTTTGTACAGTGCCGTTTTTTAATCGTGCCGTATAGGCTTGAAGGAAAAATAAAATTTATAAACTTATGAAATTCTTTCTTTTCTGGAATAAACATGATAAAAAATGGACATTTTAAGAAAGAATTGCAATAAAAAGAATATTTTTTGTCGGGTGGAGTCATTGAAGGTTTACATAAAAAAAGAACATTGTTAATTTCCTCTGGTACACATAAGAATAAAAAGCAAATGGTAAAAGAGGCAATGTAAAGTTAAGAATATAACAATATGTAAAATTGTAAAATCATTAAATTACCGAACTAAAAATTTGACTTTATTAACAGTAAAAAATGGCCTAATATGCGAGCATAAAATGTTTGAACAATTTTATATGTACTTCATGAAGATTAAAGAATAAAATTAAAATCTAACGCACTCAATGTCATCTTTTATATCAGTTACTTTTGGGTCCTTCAAAAATTCTTTCCAAAAATATTCTTTCAATTCTTTTTTTAAGGAAGCTTTCGATGTTGTTTTCCGTCTAATATTAGAAGGAAGACTATTACAAATTGGAATGGCTTGTACAATAAAAGAATCAGTTAAAAACTTATTGTTCTTTCTTAAATGGAACGTTATTTTCTTACTGTCATGTTGTTTTATTCTCATGGTAGAGAGAGGTTCAATTTTATATGGTGGAAGATCAATGCTTAGTAAGCGAAAAAAATGTTTTGAGCAATGATATTTCAAGAGAAACAAAACTGGTAAAATTTTGTTGCGAAGTTTGAGATCTGTAAACCGATCGTATTTTCTCCTATTAAAAATTGTTTTTATTCCCCAATTCAATTGTTTTTCTAAAATTGTGAGTAATGACTTTTGCAACCCTATCAGGATTAGAGCGGAATAGTGTAGATGACTTATTACTATTGCATTAAGTAATAAGAATTTCGTTTTGTCTGGTAAAATTTTACTTAGTGTATTCAAAACTTTTATTCCACAAGCCATTCTCTGAAGAATCTTTTTCACTTCTCCATCAAATTTTAGTTTGCTATCAATAATTATGCCAAGATACTTCTCACTATTTGATTCTGCTATTTTTTCATTGTCGGCATTCAGAATAGTATTTGTTAACTTAATCTCTTCCGGGTGCTGAACACAATATATTTTGTTTTTTGTTTGTTCACCACTAACTGGGACTTTGCAAAGAAGCAAAATTTTTTGAGATGTTATGTTCAAGTTTTGTTTTTGGCGATATTTCATAAGTGTCGGATGTAAAAAGAAAAGTGTAGTCTGCGTACTGGACACCCGTGCAATCCTTTTCTACAATCTTTGCTAAATCGTGGACGTAAATGTTAAATAATAGAGGTCCTAAAATAGTACATTGTGGATCTCCTCTTTTCAAATTTATACAATCTGATTCAATTCCATTCAGGACAACTCTTTGCGTTCTTTCACTCGAATAATTCTCTATTAAATTGGTAGCATGTTAGTCAAAACCTATATTTTCAAGTCTCCGTTACAGTATTTTGTGGTTTATAGAATCAAAAGCCTTTGAAATATCTAAAAACGCACCTGTAACATTTTTTTTTCATGTTGAGATCTAATCTTATTTGTTCTGTCGATTTCAGGATAACATAAATTGTTGAAATTTGTTTTCTATAAACAAATTGACTATTAGAGAATAATTGCTTCCTTTCTAGGAATCTTGTGATTTGTGAACTGAACGCCTTTTCAAAAATCTTTGACAAAGCAGAAATAGGCCTATAAATGAATGGGTCTTCGGGATTTCCTTTTTTGAAGACTGGAGTTACACAAGTAGTGGAGTTACATCAAATACATAAAAAATTCCTTCAAAGCATTGTTTCCTATATAACAAAATAACCAATTTTTGGATTTAACGCATTGACAACGAAAGCTACCGACAGTGAATTCAAAACACATAGCTCATAAATCTTTCCTTATATATGGTTTGAAAGTCGTTCAAAAATTGCCGGAAACCATTAACAAAGTTGATCAGTAGAATATGATCAGGCGTCATCGTTTTGTTGAAAAAACGAAGTTACCCTTATGATAACTCTCGTCTTTTGCTTACTCTTTTTCTATCCTTATGAAGCGGCTATGTAGTGCTAAATTGAAGGAAGCAATGATATTTCAAGAGAAACAAAACTGGTAAAATTTTGTTGCGAAGTTTGAGATCTGTAAACCGATCGTATTTTCTCCTATTAAAAATTGTTTTTATTGAAGGAATAAAAACAATTTTTAATAGGAGCATGTTAGTCATCGTTTTGTTGCATTTTGGTCATCGTTTTGTTGAGGTTACCCTTATGATAACTCTCTTCTTTTGCTTACTCTTTTTCTATCCTTATGAAGCGGCTATGTAGTGCTAAATTGAAGTGCTATCTTGTATTAAGACTGAGTTATAGTTGCAATTTCCTTTCTAATAAAGGCCTTTAATTGCGGTTTTTTGCTAAGTGCTATTCGGAGCGCGGGTTTGGTAAAAAGGCACTTTTCTGCGATAAGGTTTTTATTTAAGTACTCAAGCAAGCAACTGATCTGGAATAAGCATAATCTATTTTGTGAATTTATAAGTTTTAAAGCCATTCCGTATGAATTTAGAAAAGTATTTTTCAACCAATCAAAATTCAGCATCATTATAATCCCTTTTCATCAATTTTTTTGTATCAATCTTGTTGAAGTTTTATTCTCTTTCCGATATATTAAAGCTTATAGAAAGCAAAGTCAGCCACATCTCAACCAAACTTTGTAAGCTTTTTGATTCAGGAACATGTAAACTGGATGGATAAGGTAAAGGGTTCAAACAAGAAATTGTCACTAAACCCGGAAACTAAATTCAAAAAACTTTTGGTAAATAGCCTGCTTGCTGTTAGTTAGTCCATCTCTCTCTCTCTATTTCTTTCTCTCTTCAAAAAGCTAATAACTTGATTAAAACATTGCAAAGCGCGTGCAGTTGCAATGCTTCCAAAGTGCGTGTGGTCCGACCATGCAAGTTTGTCCTCCAATCTTACTTTTCCAATGATAAGTTTGCGGTGTTTCCAAAAAACAGAAAAAATTGATTCAAATACACATGAACGACTGACTTTTGAAAAACAATGCTCGCGTTTTGCAGAAATTGAGCAATTTTATTGGCCCTGGGACACATTTTTTTCACACTCCTACATTATCAGCACCGGTTATAATAGCATTAGTTTGGAAAGAATACAAATCGGAAAGAATTCAATTGGTCCGCCGACTCAATTGTTAATGCAGTCGTAAAATTACCAAAAAAGAAGAAAGAATGTTTATCTAAAGGGAAGTTACAAATTTAATTGCAGCATTCCTAAGGACCTGATTAATTCGGCCAACTCAGAGGTTCCATCGAATCGCAATGGCCTAATGATGATGTCAAAATGACTTAGCTGAAATTTTTTTGTTAGGAACAGAATGAAGTCGTAGAGTTGGAATATTCCGATTAGTTCTACATTGACGTCCTGTGGAAAATTTGGTCGATCCGAAAAAGATTTGAGAATACATTTAAATGAGCCGGTCAATTTTCCTCATATCAATTTACATAGTTCATAAAAGTTCCATAGTTTTTGTTTTTTTTAATCGTTGACAGAAGCGTTTGCACCTTCAGTTTTCTTCATTTGACCCTTTCTCTAGATTTTTTAGTCATGCCATTTTGTTTTGACGAGTCAATAATAAAGTGTATTGGTGATTACACATCGTAGTAAGATTACCGTCGGTGCTTAATTGCAACATGGGGCTTGAAGAGAAAAAAAAGTTTACCAACTTTTCCACTTCGTCCTTTTCTGAATAAACTCAATAAAAAAATGGATATTTGTGAGGATCAAATTAGGTTAGAGGAAAAAAATTTTCAAGTGCAAGTGCTGAAAGTTTAGATCTAAAGGATAAAAGCCTCCTAATTTTTTAAAATAAATGGTCTCTTTTAAGTGCTACAAACAACCACAATTGGACAAAACGTGTTGCCAACGACGGCAACCGAGAGTACCATCGAAATAAACAGTCGATAAATATTTCTTTATGTCTGCTTTGAAATAGCAACACTCCTTGAAAAAATGTCCCAAATCTATCAAATATGCCAGGACAATATGAGCAAGCGTCATTAAACGTCATCGTTCCGTTGATACAAGCACGTTGATCTTTCTGCATACGATTTCTTTGCTTTAATTTGTTGGTCTTTTATTCTCTTTATGATAAATTAACGCTTATCAAAAGTGAACTAAGCAACATTTAAACCAAACATTTTAAGTTATTTAAATGAAGAACAAAAAAAAATGGATGGATAAAGCAAAAGTTTCAACAAAACTCTTTCACTGAAACCCGCAATAACATTTATAACCAAATATTTCTCTCAAAATAGCTTGTCGCTACTTCGTTTCTCTCTCTCTCTCTCTCTCTCTCTCTCTCTCTTTCTCTACCACAAGCTGAAGCATTGTTTCTAAAGCTACTGGTTATAAAGTGCTCCGTGTCCGGCCGAAAAATTTTGTTTAACATCCTTCATTTTTCAAACATAATATTACGTTAGATCTCAAAAAATAGAAAATATTGATTGAAGTACCTATGCATGGTTGAATTTTGCCAAAACGTTTGCGAAGCTGCGCAATTTTTCAGTGGTGGAATCAGCAGTTTTTTTATAGTTTTTTTGTATCAACTATAGCCAAAATTGAAAACCATTCGATGAATCACCGATCCAACTGACTCGTCAGAAAAAATGCAAACAGATTACCACAGTCAAAATTCTACACTCTAAAAATTCGTGAACTTTCAGCGTTACCAGAACTAGAAGAAAGATGGACTATCTGAACAGAAATTATAGCAATTTGATCACAGTCTTCTACAAGACGTGATTGGTTTCACCGAATCAGAGGTGCTATCAATTTTCAATGGCGTACTGATGATAATAACTGAATTATCAAACGAAAATTTATTTTTTTCCGACAGATGAAGTGGGGAGTGATTGAATATGCCGGGGCACTTTAATTAGATGGCGTCAAAAAATATGAGAACAATTGGTCAATGAGAATATTTGATATTACTCTTTTAGATAAATTGGCCTAGTCGCCCTATCTCAACAATAATTTCTCAGAAAATTATTATCAGATCCTTCGGTCACTGCTAATATTGCTTGAGAGCATACAAGCGTGTTTATTTCACTTTTTCTGTAGATTTTCTCTAGTGATTTCTCTAGTGATTTAACAATGCCATTTAGAATTTGAAATTCGAACATAAAGTATAATGTTGAATAAATTTATTAAAGAACAACAAAAAACCGTCAGTGCTTAATTGCACCAAAAGAGTGGAAGAAAAAGATGAAGGTTACAAAATTAAGCACGCCGTAGCTTCCGGAACTAAACCTGATGAAATGCTGGATTTTTGGAAAAAAAAATTGTTCTTTAAGTACAAGTGCTGAGAATTTATCTTTAGAGCAAACGCATAAAAGGGTCTCAAAATTTTCAAAAAAGTCTCTTATATGTAAGGTAATTAAACAATTTTTAAATGCTTATTTCCTATGATAGCAATTGACAGTGGGATCAAAATATATGGTCGATAATTTTTTCTTCAGTTCTGGTTTGAACGGACTACATTCATTCATTCGAAAACTGCCCGGAAGAATGGACAAAATAAGAAGTCTACGATCAAGCCTTATTGTTCTGTGGATGGACTCAAACTAATTTTTTCTTCGCATCCACGTTTCTTATGTATTAATCTCGCTTTTGTCTCGACCTCGTGTTGATTTTTTTTGAGGGATTTTCAAAACTGAATTTAGCATTATCCTCAATCAAACTTTTAAAACCATTTGTCTCAACCATTTACAGGTAAAATTGCGAGATAAAGTAAAATTATGAAAAAAAAACGAATGCCGGAGAAACCCAAAATTACACTGAAGATAAACAAAATTTTGTAAAACAGACTGCTAACCACTTGTTGGCCTCTCTCTTCAACCTAACTGCTGACCACTTCTTCGCTTCTCTAAAACACCGTTGCAAAGTGCGTCGTGTCCGACCATAAAAGTTTATCTTACAACCTACCTTTTTCAATTATTATATCACAGTATTCCTCAAAAAACACAAATAATTGGTTGAAGAATCTGCGCATGGTTGCTTTTGACAAATTCCTTTTATATTAGCATCAGATGAGCCAAATCTATCCAAAATTGAGATACTGTCAGTTGTGATATCAAATCAACTTACTCGTGAGACAGAAGCAAAGAGGTTGCAACTTTCAACATGCGACACTTTAACTATTAATGAAGTTGTATAGTTACCAGAAACGGAAGAAAGATTGGCTATCTGCTGTCATAAAAACTTGAGGGCTGTACCCTTAATGACCAGAGTGCTCTGGCCAAATCAAGGGTGCGTCAATTCTCGATTGCTTGCTGTTGACTTAAACTGACTTCAAATTGAATTTTCTGAGAAAGAAATTTAATTTTTCAAGACAGAAAAGAAATGACAAAATTTGAATAACCTTGCTCGATGTACATAGGCAGCATCAAAGCAACTGTGAGAAGAAATGTTCAAAACCAAGAAATTGTGAGCTCATACTTAGATTAACTGGCCAGTGTGCTTCATCTCAATACTCATAGTTCAAGAACTTCTTATCGGTTTGTTGAGTCATAGATAGCATTGCTAGGGTTCTGAAGTGTGTTTAAATGACTCATTTCTCTAGAGTTCGTTTTAGTTGAACCATGCCGTTTAAAATTTGAATGAGTTTCAATCAAATCCTAGAATGTATCTATGAATACACTATGTAAAGAAACAGTGGACGAAACACAAGTGCATAATTGCAATATTTGACTTGATAGCATACGGGGGACACAAACGGAAAAGATCCTAACTATGTTATTTTGATCTCTTAATGATATTTTAGTTAACGGTTATCAAAATCAACTTTGAAATATCCCCACAATTTTTAGATTACTTGACTGAAGAACAGGAGAAATGAATGATTAAAACTAAGGTTTCGAAAAAAATTTATCGGAGAAATCCGAAATTACTTTGACAAAAAAACGTCTTCTGGAAAATAGCCAGCTTACAGCTAGTTCGTCTCTCTCCTCCGCAAGCTAAAACACTGTTTCCATAGCTAGTGGTTGCCAAGTCCGTGGTCTCCGACCGAGCAAATTAGTCCTACAATCTTCCTTTTTCAAACATTATATCGCGGTATTCCTAACAAATAAAAAAAAATTGCTTGAAATACCTGAGCTTGATTGAATTTTTTTTGAAAAAAAAATTGCTCACATATCGCAAAAATGATCAATTTGTCAGTGGTCGAACTGAAACACCCGACAACTTTAATTATGATGAACAAAAGTTACCAAAAAGAAGAAACATTGTCTATTTAAGGGAAGTCATAAAAATTTTAGTGCGGTACTTTTAAGGGCCTAATTGTTTCGGCCCAAGTCAGAGGTGCCGTCAATTCTCAATGGCTTATTGATGACATCAAAGTGAATTATCTGACAAAAATGATTTCTTAAGACAAAAAGAAGTGGCAGAGTTTGAATATTCAGAGTTCATTAAGTTTTTTATCATTTTTTTCATGGCTAGCATTGCTTGAATTCCCAAGTTTCCTTATTTGACTTATTTCTCTACAGTTCGTATCAATTGAACCATAAATTTCGATCATACAGTGTATTGGTTATTTCTTTTGTGAAATTTAAAAACATAAAATACCGTCAGTGCTTAAATGCATCACTAGACGTGAAGAAAAAGATGACTTTTACAAACTTATGCGTTTTGACTTCTTTGGAATAAACCAATTGAATAATTGGATATTTTCTGAGGAAGAAAAGCAATAAGTACATTATTTTTATCAACCTTCAGGTGCCGGAGGTTTCAAAGGCGAAGTATGTCCTAGGCTAAGTGTGTAAAAAGTATGTCCTGCAAAGCACCATGTTTGGATATGACCTATTCCCAACGAGAGCAACCGACGACTAATAAACAGCGCATAAATTTTTCTGTATTTCTAGTCGGATAAGGCAGCATTCAATCATAAGTTTCCCGGAACTTCAAAATTTCCATAGTGAATGCTATATATGTTTTTGTTTTTCACTGTTCCATGGTGGCGCAGAGTTTGTCACTACTCTATTCCACAGCTGACCATCCCCAGTTGAGAGGTTGACTTATAAAAAGACCGTGGTCTATCGGGTATTAAAAGACCGTTGGTCGACTTATGAAAAGACTTTAGGTCGACCCTTACTAGGAGGTCGACCGTGTATTTAAGGTAGGGAAATACCCCCTAGGTCGACTTTATAAGTCTTTTCATAAAGTCGACCTCTCAACTGGGGGTGGGATCCAGCCAGAGACAATAGACGCTGAACAAATAATAAAACAACTATAGCCTTATGAAAAACAATACGATCTCATTTACTCTGCAAAACAACTCGAAAGAGCAATGAAGTAGAGACAGCTATTATAATTAATCATCCGACACAGATCTGAGAGTAACTGGTACCACAAAGCAGTTGCGGGACGGGATATAAAACCACAGAGTGCACCCGTTCGTGAAGAAATCGCTTCAAATGGATTCTGACTAGATTGACATTCAAACATTTCAAGAAAAGTATCCACTTAACATTCCTCCGGTTTCGAGTTACAGCTAGCAAAAAAGTGAAGTGACACATGGACATGACATTTTTTATTCTAATTGTCCGTTGTTGATTTTGAAAAAAAACAGACTTATGGAAAGACTAATGGTTGACCAATGAAAACATTTACTCGACTTTGTTGGTTATGAATTAATGGTGAACCCATGAAAAGACAGCTGGACTTTCTTCGTTATGAAATGAAAAGACTTAAGCTCAACCCATGAAAAGATATTAGCTCGACTTTAACTAGGAAGCTCGACCGTGTAATTATAGTCAATATTGCCCCCTCCCCTACTAGACTTTTAAAGTCTTTTCATAAGTCGAGGCGTTAGGCCTGGGTGTAAAAGTGGTAAAAAGTGTTATTTTTTAAAAAAGGGTGGAAGAGTGTAATAAAAAGATTATTGAGGGTAGCACTAACGGTGTAAACATACTTTTACACTCTTTTCCCCCGTTAATTTTCGGTAAAATCCTCGACCCGGGAGCTATAATTTTGCTCTTATTATCGTCCATTTTTGAAGGTAGATTGTCACATTACGCCTCCTTCAAGTTCATTTTTAACTTATTTCAAATTTTCGATTGAGAGTGAGCCTAAATTGATAGCAGACGTTTAGCTTCTCGTATGGCCTGGAACCCCTTTTAATTGGAAGTTCCGTCAATTTGGTACCCACTAAATTTTAATATAATAATCGGGCTATAAAAATTTTTGAGTGTACTATATTTCATTAAAAAAGGCCACAATAAAGTTGGAATTTAATGACTTCATATGCCGCTGAAAATCTTCATCATTATAAATTGGCTCTCGTTCGAAAAAAAAAAACTGTAGAAGGAAGCACGACATAATAATATTGAGCCACGTTATAATAATATTCAAACAACTTCAAATGATTTCCATAAAGGATACGTTGTCATGGGGTGAAATAATCTAGAATATGTGCAAAACCTATAGTACAGTGGGGGTCTAGGAAATAAACCCCCACGGAAAAAAACCCCCACCTAAATTTAGATAGGAAATAAACCCCCACGGAAAATAACCCTCACGGAAATAAACCCCCACGGAAATAAACCCCCATTTTATTGCATCGTCCTGAATAAACTTAATTACGAACCAATCTAGTACACGAATACAAAAATTTCTAAATTAATTTGCTAAGGTCCACAGAATTTCACTATATCCAGATCTATTAACTAGACTGACCTTTTGCAAAAAGTCCTCAGAATTGACCATAGCATCAGCTGCTGACATTGAAGGTATTTTCCTTCAAATAGACAAACCAGCGTGCCATCAATCAGTTTTCCGTTGTTTGGTTGCTGCAATATCCCTAAAAAAGTGCAGGATTCTCTTTATAATGAGCTATATTTTTGTCGTCAAAGACAACTATGAGTGCAAATTACGCTTCTAAACATGCAAAACGAAACATCTACGATCAAGCTCCACAAATCTAAGCAGCAATTCTGGAGACTTCCTGTAAAACCCAACATATATCTTGGGTGAAATACTTAATTGACGATGGTTACATTACTATACGATTGCTCACTGAAAAAGTAGTTGACGGGTTTTCATGAAGATGAAAAGAATCTTAATGTATATTTCGCGAAGATCTTACTTCACTAGTCATTGTTGCAATATTAGAAACAAAAAAAAAGTTTTTTTTGAAGATAAATGGAATATCGTATCAGTGAAAACTTATATCGGTGTCATGTTCTCATGTTTGGTTTCTTTATTGAGTTTCATTCCTCGGGTCTTGTTGTAATCTTTACAATTATTTTGATGAACTTATTCTGACAGACAACTGAAAATAAATAGAAAGAAATGGGAAGATTCTTATTCTGAATGTGTGGCCAACAAGATTCAAGCAACTGAATTATAACTTCGCGTAAATTATGATCCTCTCAAAGTTCCATAAAGCCTTTGCCGAAAATATTACGAAATATTGAACTATATTAAATACTGACCTACAGTATTTAAACTGTATTAAACTACTTAATCTGAATACTGAACTAATTTAATAATTAGAACTATTTTATTCAAATATTGAATTACAATCGACAAAAAAAATCAAAGTGCTGTCTGTCGTACCGAAATTTTCAGTAAATACGGAGCATAATATTTATCGTCGTTGTTAAAGCTTGTGTTATGCCAAATATAAGTGTTCTGCAAGCTGCTTTGAACACCAGCAATTTCTGCAAAGAAATTATGAGCAGGTTTTTTTGTTTTTGTGGTACACAAGTATGTACTATACTCATAATTTAGTTCGAAATATTTGTTTTCATTTTAATTGAAGTATTTGAGTTCACGCATTTGCCCTTCAATTTGATGTCTGTTAAGTTTCCATATTTGGTTCTTCATCTTAGTTTCCTGAGTATGACTCAGTGTCTGTACACGGTTATTTCAACCAGTTCGTAAATGTTTTCATCGATTTGATCAAACCACGAGGTGATTTGAGTAAAAATCTGCACTTTCGTGCACAATTTGGTTGATGAAAAATCGCTTCTCTTCTTGAAACTGAATCTGACAGAGCGAAATGTGAAACTATCGAATCACAATAAAATAGCGATTTCCACGAATCAATCAGTATTGATGATTTTGTTTTCGCGACGCAAAACAAACATTCATGCACGACCAAAACTATCCAGAAGAATCCAAAACAATAATCTAATTCAATCCGAAACAAACAAAGATTCGCGACGCTAATCACAACAACTCAATATTTCTAGTAGAGGCCTCGCCTATTTTGTGCTCTGATGTTTGGCATGGCGCAGTAGCCAGCAAACAGCCGTGACTCTCGCAAGACGCCTCTCTCAATTGAACTCTTTTGGCAGAAATTATTTTATGAACCCCCAATCTGATGGCAGAACAGAGAATTCAATTTCAGCCTGCAATTCTTCCAAAAGGAAATTTTGTTCTCCACACATTCTTAGAACAAGAAACCAACAGATGTGAGACTAACTGTAAAACTGGAATACGAAGAGCCAATTAGCAACCCAATCGAACATTAAGAGAGGAAATGACAGCTGAGAAACAGCCAATCATAAATTCAGTGGGATTTGAAATGCTTACGCGTAATTGAAACTAGAATATCTTGCAGAGGCTTCCTTTGAAATCCATGCGACCAGATAAGTGTTTCACTAACATATCTAAGTAAGTAGGAACTGAGAGTAGAATAATCTTAACACAGAACGTTTCACACAAAGTTGTTTCTGATCATTCTGCCAAAAAATGGTGGGTCGGGTTAGAAAGCTCATTCATCCGACCCTTCAAAGTTTTTCTTTATAATAAACCTGATTCTGATAGACAACCAAAAATGAACAGGAGGACCTGGTATGATTCCAATTCTTATTATCAGACCAAGATTTATCTAACCTCTGAAATGAAGTTTGGTGAAAACTAGCTCTTCTCGAAGTTTCATAAAGTCACTGCCTAGAACAAAACAAAATATGAAACTATATATCAAAACATACTTATAGTAATTAAATTGTTTTAAACTACTTTATCTAAACATTGAACTACTTTATTAATTGAAACTGTTTTTTTAATTTAAATATTGAACTAAAGTTCACAAGAAATTCTTAGTGCAGTCCGATGTATTGAAATTTTCGATAAATACGGAGCATGATAATTATCGTCGTTGTTAAAGTAATGTAATGCCAAAAAGATGTAATTTGAGAGCTGTTTTGAACACCAGCATTTTCAGCAAATTATGAACAGGTTTCAGGTTTTTTGTTTTTCTGGTTCACAAGACTGTACCCTTCTCATAGATTTTTTCCAAGTTTTCATTTCCATTTTAATTGACGTATTTAATTTTTTTGCCCCTATGTCTGTTGATTTTCTTTATTTGGGTATGCTTTTTCTTCATCATAGTTTCTTGATTATGACTCAGTGCCTGTTCAAGTTTTTTAATCTTTGATCTTTTCTATTCAAATTTTTTGCTTCTTAAATTTGAAACTGACTAAGCTAAGCGCGAAAATATCAAATCACAATAAAATAGCAATTTTTGCGCCGAATCAATCAGTGTCGAGGGATTTGTTTTTCTGACGCAAACTAAATAATCAAAGAAGTCTCAAAACTATCCAGCAGACACCAAAAAGATGACCTAATTCAATCCAAACTAAACAGAGATTTGCGATGCGAATCAGAACTCTTCAGAGGTAATTCTATTTGCCGCCTCGCCTATTGTTTGCTCTGAAGTTTAGCATGGCGCAGAATGCAGCGAACAACGGTGATCCTTGCAAAACGCCTCTCCCAATTGAACGTTATTGATTAAAACCAACCTATGAGACAACAAATCCGATGGAAAATGAAGAATCAGACTATGGCATGGAATTCTCGCAAGAAAAAAATATTCATCTCCACGCACTTTTAGAAGAAAACCAACAGATGTTGGACTACCTGCCAAGGCGCAATACGAAAAAACAATTAACAACCCAATCGAACAGAAAGAAATGAAATGACAGTTCCCAAACAGCCATCTTAAATTTCAGTGGGATTTAAAATTTCAATGGGTGATTCAAACCGAAAAATTGTGAGGAGACGACCTTAAAATTTTTGCGAAAATAAGTGCTTCACTATCATACCGAAGTTTCTCAAGTGCACTTTCAAAAAACTATGCTTCAAAAAAATACGCCAAATAAACCAGAATTTTTTACTCAAATGTCGAAAAATTTTGCCGACAAAGAGTCTGCGGTTGATGGCAAAATTCAGAGTACTGGAAAAAGCACTTATTGAACAAAATGTCGGATTGAAAACTTATAGCTAAGAGTTCCTCGTTCTCGATCAAATGAGTACTGCAATTCATGTTAACCTCTTCTTTATCAAAAATCAAACTTTTATTGGTCCGTCGAAAAAATTGCTATGGTTTTTAGATGTTTGAGTCCCAATTCCATAGGTCACGAGGAAAACCAACGGCATCATAAATTTTTTACAGTAAGGACATTTACACTGATCGGATCTATTCTGTACCGCCCCCCCCCCAATGTTTTTTTTGAACCCAGTAACAAACTATATGTTGTATGTTGTTATCATAAAAAATTTATGCTCACTAAGCGGGGGGGGGGGGCGAAACAGAATAGGTCCTACTGATCAAACGTCAGGATACTGCTTCGTCTCCAATCTCAAACCAAACATCAGATTTAACTATTTGAAGATTTTGCCAAACTGGGCCCTCATCTATATTCGAGAAAAAACAAATACTATGCGTTATCTCCTCAATAAACGAACTAAATTCACATCAAGAAAAAAAAATTGGGATTTTACTGTTACTATTTTACTGTTACTATTTCGCCACCAACCCTAGTATTAAAATTCATTTCGTAAAAGTAATCACTTTATCAAATTAAAATTACTTCCGATATTAAAAATAAAAGTTTTCGAACTATACGTTCATCGTCAGGTTAAAACTGTTTCATAAATTGTTAAAAGAAAAAATGTATATCTATTTAAATTTGTCTGAGACCACAATAAAAACAATTCTAGGAACTAATTTAAAAAATTCAATCGAAATTTTTTTCATATTTACAATATTTAGCCTATTTACACTCATATTTACATCTGTTATCAATTTTTCTAAAAGTACTCCTATTCCGGATGTTTAGATTTTGGCCAAGTTTTTGTATTTCTAGGGTAATACGGAATTTGCCCTAACCCTAATTATCCACTTTCTGTTGGTTTTGCAAATTTTGTTTTGTCATGCACAATTTGTTTTTTTGCCATATGTATCTTTCTCAAGTCAAAATCATAGTTTGAACTAATGAATAAAATATGATTTGAACTAACAATCACCAGCGGAAGCAAAATTATCAAAGACTAAAGTCAACGGGTTCCTAAACAGCAAAACCTTATAGCATGGCAAAGGTGCATAAAAACGATATATCTCTCAGACCTGTTCTTTCAATACCTGGTAGTAGTTACGAAAACTTGAACAGATTTCTGGCATCATTTTTCCAGAAATTACCGGTTGCATACATTGAAACCAACACACAAGATGCTGAAAAGGCCTTAGAGTCTCTCTCTCTCTCTCTCTCTCTCTATCTCTCTCTCTCTCTCTCTCTCTCTCTCTCTCTCTCTCTTGAAGATAACGAGTGCAGATAGCATTTCTTGACGTAAAAAATTTGCACGCCAACGTGCCCGTTGGAAAAGTTTGCTCTGATAAAACTCTATTCAGATAAATTAGCTCCAGAGATCCCAAGATCCGAAATGAAGAGTTCGTTTAAGCTAGCGGTGACAAAAGTTCTTTATAAATATAACGGGATCTGGTATGTACAATCAGATGATCTGCCTATGGGAGGATCACTGGCTGTAATACTTGCAAACAATTGGATAAAATAGGTTGAGGCATCACTGCAAGAACCTGAGTTTAGTGAAAAAATCTCTTGATCCGATCAAAACGGGAAGTGAAAAAACTGCAATTGGAGGTTGATTTTCCGAGGAAGAGGAGGAGAGTGTGAGTCATGCAAAAACTGGTTTCATACAAAAAGCCAAAAGATAAGAAGTGAGGAATACGCTAATATGCAGGATGTTGTTTGGATTTGTACGTTTTGCAGCAATCAACAGACAGAGGGGCGGTTTGAGCAGATGAAAATGATCAAAAGGTACGTGGACATGTACTTAAAATTTGCAAATTCATTACACAACAACCTGCAGTTTAGCTTAGGAAAATTTAACATAGAAGAGGTATTTGGCTTTTCTTGACAATAAAGTAGTATTGAAAAATGTGATTCAAGGGACGGTTCACCGTGTTTTTAATGCAACATCTTATTGGTTGGCCTTCGATCAGGCTCTTGAACAGAACAAAACTTGCTGGAGAAAAATCAGAATCCAGAGGAATGATCTACAAAAATAGTGAAGTAGACATCAGAAATGATAGTAAGTGACGGTAAAGATCAATTGAAGACAACACTAAAATAGCATCAAATAAGCAAGACTAGATCTCAAGGTAAACCAAATATTTTTCTACAATACAAAGGCAACCTTCCCCAAAACTTTGTGTTAGAGTATCGATCAAACTATAGTCTTAAACATAGTGAGAATTAGAAAGAAAGTTTAACTTACCAGATTAGAGAGACAAAAGCAAGTTATTTTTGATCAGAAAAATTGTATAAATGAATTGACAAGAAATGGTGGGTAGAATCGATATTTGTTTCAAATTGGTGGATCTAGATAACTAATATTAAATTGAGATTATTTGATGAAAAATCTTCCCAGCATGTATTTAATGATTATGATACCACCGGAAATGTGAAGGAACTCTTAAAAAAGTGTAAACACCTAACATCTATGGTACCCCTTGCAAATGATATCTGGGAAATTTGCGGAAGTAGACCATATTGGGTAAACCTTGCGACCCCCACTAAAAATCATGGTGCTAAGATTAGTTTTTGTATATTGATGTTCTTGCACTCATAATGGGTATATATACAGCTGATATTTGAGCCTTTTTTCATCCCCAAAATCAAATCACTCTCTTGATCTAATAATCAGATCTCTACTGTAAATCTCTAAATTTTACTGTAAAATATCATTTTTTTTATTCTCTCACTTTGAGAAATTGATTTTTCTACATAGCTAAAAACGCTTTTATTCCACTTGCGAAAACGCATAACCAAAAAGGTTATGGGCCCAGCAATTTTCTAAGTCGTAAAACTAATTTCTAAAACAAAACTAATTTGTTGTTGACGGTCTTAATCCTTTTCTGCTTAGTAGATTTTATTTTCGTTACTGTTTTGCCTGCTAAAACTACGGTGGATCAACAGACAGTGAAGCTGCAGACCTACAAAGGAAAGGCAGAGGACTTTCCAATCTGGAGTACAAGATTTGTGGCAATGATGCAGACGAAGGGACTCTACAAATCACTACTTGGGACAGAGGAGCAACTCACTAAGCCTGCACCACTAGCCAATGGGGCAAGCAATGATGAAAAGAAGAACCACAAGGTGCTGAAGGATGCATATGAGAAGGAAGTTGCAGACATCAAGGAGAAACGGAACAATGTGTGCTGCCATCTGGCACTGATACCAGATGCAAAAACTTTTATGCTGATGAGACATGACTGTGTGGGAGATGTCGGCATCGGAGATAGAGCAAAGGCTTGGAATTTTTTGCAAGAGAGATTCCAGAGTGTGGAGACGCCGACAGTGGTGACTTTGGTGGCACAGCTTGCTCGACTGCAGCTCAAAGATGTTGAGGATTTGGATGGCTTCTTCATGAGAGGACAGGAGTTGCTCACAAGGCTACAAGAAGCAAGGGGAAGCAGTCTCAGAGACCCTCTTCAAAGCCTTGGTGCTCAATGTTCTGCCAATGAGGTCTTAAAGTTTTGTTATACAGGAATGCTTTATTCCGGTAACGAATTTCACAGAGTTGAGGAAAATGCTGCAGAACTTCCATGAGAGCACAGCACAGAGGCACAAGGGACAAAGTGGTTCAGTAGCACTGGCAGTGAAGAGTGACTTCAAGAAGGGACCCAAGAAAGGAAACTGCTTTGTGGTTGGGATCCTTGGACACTTTGCCAAGGACTGCAGGAGGAAGAGGACAACACAATGCAGTAAATGTGGTGAGAAAGGTCACCTAGTCAGGGCATGCATGAGACAAAGAGATGGAGGCAAACATGAGTCTGTGGAAATGGGTCCAACATTGGTTTCACCAGACTAGGATTAATGGCAGCTCTTACCCAGTGGAAGACAGCAGGCATGCTAGTGGACAGTGGTTGTACAGATCAGATAGTGACCGACATCGATGCGTTCCTGGATTTTTTGCCCATTCAATCAGTGGTCAGAAATCCCAACGAAGAAGCTTCCAGAGTGGTGGGCAGTGGCTGTGCTAATGCGACGTTTAAACCTGAGCATTCAATTATTAAACTATCTATTTTTGGTTGCACAGTCTTCATGAGGAAGCGGGACAGAGATGTCAACAAACTTGAACCCAAGGCACTGGAAGGATAGTTTGTGGGTTACACTGAAGGAGAAAACGGATACCTGGTGTACATACCCAACACACGCAAGGTGATGGCAGTTCAAGATGTGATCATCAAGGAGTCTGAAGTGGGCTCAATCCCTGACAACAAAGAAACGGCTGACCTACTAGATGATGGGTCGGAACTGGGAATCTGGCACCCAGATGATGGTCATCAAGATGATGACAACCGAGAACGACAGGACACATCTACTGCAATAAAGGAGGAGTGGCATGACGCAGGGAGCGTGAATACTCAAGAAACAACACTGAGACCAGAGGCCTCAGATCTTGGAGAAACAGCACTAGATGAAGGATCTACTGCAACAAGAGGGAGCTACAGAGACTCAGAGTCACTGGAAGACAGTGACACAGAAGAGTTCTCACAGTTAGAGACAGTTGGTTTCAATGAAGATGCACTGGAACACGCGGACAGAGCAGAGCCCAGACAAAGGGACACGAGCAAGGAATGTTCCGCAATTTTTTGAAGAAGTCAGGACCCATGTAGTTGTGACTCAGGGCGACTATGTGGAACCCAAAAAAATTTACGAAGCCAAGCATGATGACGATTGGGACCAGTGGCACCGGGCAATGAAGGACGAGGTCAAGGCACTCCAAGACGACGAGACTTGGAACCTAGTGAGACTACCCACAGACAGGGGCGTCATACCAGGCAAATAGAACTTGGGAAAGAACTTGGGAAAGTTAAATTGGGACCCAGAGGTCAAATGGACAAATACAAAGCACGCTATGTGGCAAAAAGCTTCAAACAGGTGGAAGGACTGGACTACTTTGAGTCTTTTAGCCTTCGTGTAAGCCAGAGACCTTAAGGATTCGACTTCAATTATTAGCGAACCACGGTCATGTGATGCACCAGTTTGATGTCAAGGCGGTTTTCCTGCATTCACCAATAGAAGAAGAAGTGTAACTGGAACAGCCACAGGAGTTTGTAATACAAGGATCAGATGGAGAGGAGTTAGTATGCCGACCTAATGATCCAATTTATGGTTTCAAACAGGCAGCTAAGAACTGTTATAAGGAACTGGCAAACTTCCTACTGAGACAGGGTTTTACCGGAAGCAAGAAAAGCCATTGCTTGTTCAAAAGAGCAGAGACAGAGGGTCACACCTTCATCTTGGTCTGGGTTGACGACATCATAGTGGCATCAAGAAGAATGACATTGATCTCCGATGTCAAAAAGGCACTCGAAGAAACATTTCACAAGGAAGACAGTGGGAGAATGCACTGGTTTACGGGTCTAAGAATCTGACGAGAAGAGGGCAAAGTCAAAGTCGACCAAGAACGATACATAGAAACAACGCTTGAGCGGTTTCAAATGGATCAATAAAAACCCTCAAGAGTTCCAGCTGATTTGAATTTGAAACTTCAGACAGCACAGAACGGAGACGAAGAATTGTATCAGAGGATCTACAGAAGCTTGGTTGGATCACTTCTGTATCTGGCCAAACAGACGAGGCGAGCTATCATGTTCACAGTCAACATTCTGTCCAGACACTTGAATGCACCTATCAATCAACAATGGATGTGCGGAAAAAGACTTCAGCAATATCTTCAAGATTCAAAAGGTTTAAAACTTACTTATACAAAAGAAGCTAGTTATGATTTAGTGTGGAAAGTGATGCAGACTGGTCTGGTGACGTGAACGACAGAAAATCAACGACGGTCTACTACTTCAAGCTCAACGGACGTGGCGCAGCACTCAGCTAGGGTGCCAAGAAGCAGGCCACCGTTGCTTTTTTTCATCAGAAGCAGAAAATCAGGGCATAGCACCAGCAGTTCAAGATGCATTGTATCTGGAGGATTTTGGCATCCAACAGAAACATCCAATAGCAATTGGAGAGGACAACCAGAGTTGTTTTAAATTGTGCCAAAACCTGGTCATGCACAAGAGGAACAAACATTGGGACAAATATTCACTTCATTTGGGACAAAAAGACTGAATATGGGACTATTTCAATTCATTGCGTTTCTACTGACAAAATTGCAGCCGACATCTTTACGAAATATTCACCTGCATCGAAGGTGGAAACATTCAGAACTGTTTTGATGGGAACAGACTCTACGCAATCAGCTCAAGTTTGAGTGGGGGTTTCAGAATACCGACCAAACAATACTCTTAAATTTAGCAAGAATTAGAAAGAAAGTTTAGCTTACCAGATTAGAGAGACAAAACCAAATAGATTTTGATATTTTGATATAGAATTTATATGAATGGATCGTCAAGAAAAGGTGCTTAGAATCAATATTCGTTTCAAATTGGTGGATCTAGATAACTAATATTAGAGTGAAATCATTTGAGGTAAAATCTTCCCAGCATGTATTGAATGATTATGATACCAACGGAATTGTGAAGGAATTCTTAGAAAGGTGTAAATGCATACCATCACCCCTGCGACCAATTTCTGGGAAATTTGCAGAAGCAAACGATATTGGATAACCATTGCGACCCCCACTGTAAATCATGGGTCTTAGATTAGTTTTGTATCTTGACTTTTTCACACTGATAATGGGTATATATACAGCTGATTTTTGAGTCCTTTTTCATCCCCAAATTCAAATCACCATCTTGATCTAATAATCAGATCTCTCCTGTAAATCTCTAAATTCTACTGTAAAATATCATTCTTTTTATTCTCTCATTTTGAGAAATTAATTTTTCTACTTAGTTAAAAACGCTTTTATTCCGCTTGCAAAAACCCATAACCCAACATTTTGCAAGCAAATTGAAGAAACTATGCAACTTGCAAGTGGTGTTAATAACGCAAAAATTAAGATTATCCATCCCCACGCTGAAATCAGCTTTCGATAGAGACCTGAAATCCCACGTTGTATATGGGTTAGAATGTAATAGACGTGGATCCATATATGTTGGGCAAACCAGCCGGCATGTTACCACAAGGATATCAAAACATCAAAAGTAGGATTCACATGTGGGTCAACATCTTGTTGAATGTTCTGGCGCCACGATTGACATTGAATGGAAAATTCTGGATGCCCGTCGGACAGTAGAGAAGTTAATGACTATAAACATCAACAAGCTGAAGCCGGCACTAAACACACTTGATGAATATAGGGGGTGGGGGCTAAAATATAAGTTCAAATCATGAAATTCATATTCTTGACGCCAAATCAAGCAAACTATGTTTATACTGAACCATCAATTATATTGTCGATTACAAAACATTTTTTTGTAAAAATCAAATCAACTTCTCAAATATGGTTACCTACAGAAAAAGTTTGATTCCCAGCAGCTGATAATTTTAATGACAATTCAAAGCTTAAATGAGTTCGGAAATAATTTACTGACAAGTAGAATGACAGTTGAGAGATAGAATAGAATAAAGTTAAAAACAGTTGTTCTGAAATTGAGGGAAGCTGCTCAGAACCTGCATTCGGAATAGATAGAAGAGATAAAAATTAATATTAGAAGATAAGCAGATACGGAGAAACCTCACGCTAAAGGCATGAAAATTTTAAATCGAAATGTTTGTCCCAGATACAAATTCTTCCGCGGGAATCTGATATCTCCTGTAATTGGGGATACCCAAACAATGTCTGGCCTCTTATCACTCAGTAATTAACAACAATCAGCAGCGGAAGCAAAATTAAATAGCCTCCCGGTAGCAAAATAGAGACTTCAATAAATTTATCTTAACAATTAGGTTAATGTTCGTTTGATTTTTCGATCAATTTTGTCGGTATGTGTGCATTGTAATGGTCTACTTTCATTATACGTGCCAATTAAACAGTACCGCCCAAAAGTTTCGTCGGAATCCATTACGTTTAGGTGGCTGAGGTTTGTTTACTGAAAAGGTGGAACGATGTATTAAAAAGTTGACCAGCTGTGATGCTGGTAATTTTACTTGCTCTCAACCGTTTCTTGTAGTTATATTAGCCCTCCGGTCTTTTTAAATACGGTTTTTGTTTGATCATTGTTCTTTTACTCAATATGTACTTTTAAATTTGTGGCCTCAAAGACGGGAGAAACGGGTTAAGACCGAATGCATTAAGTCGCTGAGCAGCTATCTTAGAGCTCTACTATTTTAAGTAAATAATCCATTGAAACTGCTGCGACGATATTAAATTATACTGTAAACGGCAGTTTGGACGCCTCCTCACTTGATGCACCCTTTCACTCCGTCCCCTCTTACTCCCCATCTCATTCAACGTTTAACCCCATACGCTAGACCCCGCCCCCTTGAGATCATACTGTGCTCACCCTCCCCTGCACTAGCATCACTTTAATGCACTCCCCTCGTGCTTAATGGCTGCTTGCTTAAGCAAAAGCTGGCTACTACCAAAGCTAACCGCTCGCCGATAGTTTGAGAAAAATTTGCCCGACGTTAGGTGGCTATGTTTTAATCTGATTTGTAAACTTGTTATGTACTGTTGCACATTGCCAAGCTAAGTTTAAAAAAATTAGATTTTTTCACCTTTATGATGATTTATCTGACTTTTTTGGTATTCGTTTTCAGTAATGTTTCTGTAATTTCACCCGCTTATCAATTTTAAGCGGAAGAACAATGGTTGTCCATCGTGGTAATCAAGTGCGACTGCGACAGTTTGAAACATGAATGAACGATCCGCTCAGTCTCATTCTAGTGAGCAAAACAACTCGTCAGTAAACAATTATATCTCAAATACCGCAAATCCTGTCATAGTGCCATTTGTTCAGCCCACAACGAACAGTTCTGGGCAAATTCCAGGCATAACTCAACCTTACAGTGGAAGTGCTTATCAACAGCAAAACCTTAACTCTGGTGGTAATTACGGATACTCAAGCTCAGTACCTTCTAGCATAACGTACCAAACACCGGGAGTAAACCCTGTAAGCACTAATTATACCATGAACGCTGCCAGATATCCTCTTTGTACTCAACCACCCGCTGTTGAAGGAATTAGTTACCCTGTTCAAAATATGCATGCTCCTCTTTTCAATGAGCAGATGATGTATCACCAAGGTCCGGCTACCTATAATGTTGTAGCACCCCGAATGCATCCAAACAAAACTGCCACCATGCAGTATATACCACGAACGGTGATGTATTATCCTACAGCCTCACCCCAAATTGTACTTCACCACCAGCAACAAAATATGCGAGGGGCGACAGAACCAATGGGAATGGTTCGTTCCAGCTCTATGAACATAAACAGCTCAGCTCAAATCACAGAGAAAGAGTTTTCATCTGAAATGGCAAAATTACCCAAACAGGAAAATACAGCTCCCCCAATATGTAGTACAATGTCAACGCCTGCCAGTAAGAGTGAACCGGTGAATGGATCTCAATTATCAGTTGGTGCCACTTCCTCATCGTCAACTGTTTCCTCTGGAACGTTGAGTGAGGACCAGACTTCGAAGGGATCGTCCAAATCGTCACCATCACCGGATGAATGGACGTCGGATTGTAAGTATTTTGAATTCGCGTTAGTTATTCGAAATTGATGTTTAAAAAGTTTATTTTAAACTGCAGAGAGTCTAATATGAATTTATTCAGTTGTGTCTATAGCTACCGAGAGGTATCCTAAAAATCCTCATCTCGTGAAATGACCTATATTTGCAGTAAAAATTTAAGAGGATTGGTAATTTTCATCTGCTCGTAATGTTTCAACCCTAAAGTTTAGTTATCTTAAATCGTTTAGCGTAGATGAGTGTCATCAGTTATAGATTGAACATACTTTTGTTAGAGGTATCCTAAAAATCCTCATCTCGTGAAATGACCTATATTTGCAGTAAAAATTTAAGAGGATTGGTAATTTTCATCAGCTCGTAATGTTTCAACCCTAAAGTTTAGTTATCTTAAATCGTTTAGCGTAGATGAGTGTCATCAGTTATAGATTGAACATACTTTTGTGAGAGGTATCCTAAAAATCCTCATCTCGTGAAATGACCTATATTTGCAGTAAAAATTTAAGAGGATTGGTAATTTTCATCAGCTCGTAATGTTTCAACCCTAAAGTTTAGTTATCTTAAATCGTTTAGCGTAGATGAGTGTCATCAGTTATAGATTGAACATACTTTTGCCCCTAACTAAAGAAAAACTGACCAATGAAAGACAATAAAAAACTTTCCTTATTTTTTCTAATGGTTTGACCATTTTTCCCAATCCCAATACTTGAATAAGAAATCGGAGAAAAGTGGTGATTCATGATCAAATTGTAAGTAATAAATAATAGTAAATAAAAATAAATAATTTATAAAGTAATTTTTAGCTGTCAACGAAAAAATTCTCTCAACAGACATAAGGAAATTTTAAAACCTTTGCTCAATTTGCAGTGCTTTAGCCATTTCTTATTTACGTTGTCAATATCAACCAACCAATCCATTTTGCGTGCTAATTTGATGTGGAAATAGGTGGATAGCGACAACGACATGGGAAAAAGCGGCAGCTCGTCGAAAGATAGCGGCTTGACACATAAAGTATAGCAAAACTGAGTAATTCTGGCCTCATTTCGACAAGTTTTTGATTCTTGAAACAACAATGGGCGTTTTTTAAAAAATGACTGCTAACGGGCATCAATACTCGACAATTTTTCAAAGAGAAAGAATATTTTCTTAACAATTGCCCACTGGATTTGCTTGGAAGATAGAAGGGGTTATACGGATAATGATTGTGAACTCAACAGCGACTAAAAATAGATAGTCAGCATAAATGGACTTGTAATCAAACAGATTCATGCAACTTTCTTGAAAATAATTTTTAAGGCCAATGCAGTTCTCTCACTTTTTTCCAACTAGGTTGAACACTATCCTATGTTCAACAACGGGAAGTATTTGCAGCAGGAACTATTTGCAACGGGAGGTAAATTATCTCTATAAAATATGATTTTTTGATAAATCATTATTCAGATGGCAAGAAATATTTCGCAGTTTTTGCTCAAATTCTGTTGCTTTTATCCTGCCAACGAGGTGCTTCTAAATTTTATTTTTCCCTGATATGAGTTATATAATATCAAAGTATTATATTTTTCATACGCTGATTGTATCGATCGTGTAACTAAACTTATAGTGGTACGAGATCAAAAACGTCAAAATTTTCAAAAATTCTAGCCTCGTTTCGAAGGAAGAATATTGAAAAAGCTTCAAGTATTAATTCATTTTTCATGAGTTTTTCAACGGCGTCTCATTTTTTTATCGATCGGTTATGTTATCTTTCAAAGTTATGCTATCGACTGTTGTTATCTTTTAAAGTTCCTGAACCAAGATATATTGTTAAGCTAAAAATAAGCCATAGAAAAGCAATGTGAAGGTTTGGCTTGTTTTCAGGCTTTGCAGAAATTCAGTTTAGCTTTTATTAAGAAATAAGATGGCTTGTTTAAGTTGTTTTTGACATGCCTATTGGTGGGAAATACTTGTCAATAATCTTGGGCTGTAAGAAGCAGTAAAAGATGTATCCAATTTTGGTCACATCATTGGTGACTAGAAAATAAAACAATTTAACAACAAGATAAGAACAACAAAAAACTAATTTTTGAAGGAAGTTTTACACGATAAATATGGCGAGGAGATTCACCTAAGAGACTCTTAATTTGGTATCAGGGAAATTGTGACTAGAATTGTTTTAAGAGTAGCATCATATATAGCCAACAAAGCTCTAGCTGAGGTGGCTTTGGCATTTTTTGGTCTGCTGAGTAATATCATTTCGAATTGATTGAGAAAGCAAAGACTATTACAAAAAAAAAACTGTTGAAACCGGGAAAATTTTGAATGAGAAGCAATCAGATATATTTTTAGCATGCTGTTTAAAAATATAGACGAAAATTTGCTTCAAGTGCCTCTATCTCAATGGTAACATTAGAAACGAGGTAGAGAAAGCGATTTTCTAATCAAATAGATCTTTCCTATGAAGTGTAAGTTGCATTGAAGTTTGAGAATTGTGATTTTACATGTATAAAGCCTTGAGTGCTGAATTAGAAAACGATGGTTATTTTCAGTTAGTTCCTCGTCATGTACTTAAGTTTTCCTCTTGTCTCTTTTTCAGTGTTTTTGTTTCTCGCAATGCCACAAAAAGTTTAAAATTTAAACAGGGTCCTAGGTGCTTCAAAATTATGGCGCTTTTTCCCTCGTGATACGCAACTGTTACTGACGGTAAAAAATACCCTCACGTTTATATTGCCCCATATTTTTTAAAATGCTTAAAAACTTACACATACATTTTCTTTGAAACATTTGATCCCTCTGCTTTGTTTTTTTTTTTGAAAAAAAAAATTTAGCCAATGATTCAATTAATTGCTCTCAAACAAGGTTGGTAGCAATTTTAGTAGCATGTGGTCTTTTCTAATGCAATTTCTCGCTTGACCGATTTTTCGTAAGACCCATTTGACTTTTCGTCCTCAAAAACGTCCAGATAAACAGGTAACGCCAATTAAGCTAAAACTAGCCTCCATAAACCGTATCCAGCTACTGACAAAACCAACCACTCGTTTGAGGAGCAATTAGTCCGTCGTTATTCGGTTGTGTTTAATTGCTCTCAAACAAAGTTTGTAGCAATTATATTAGTCCTGTCGGTCTTTTTTTTATGCGATTTTTCGCTTGACCAGTTTTTCGTCTGACGCTTTTGACTTTTCGTCCTCAAAAACGGGATAAACAGGTAGCGCCCAGCGGGCATTATGTGCTCTTAGAGCCTTTCAGGTCTGTTTCAGCTCAAACTGTCTTGGAGACTTATGGTGTGAGGGGCGGTTCTTAGAGGTTGACACCCCTTTTTTGACCCCCCACCCCCACTATTGGCTCCACCCCCCCCCCCACCGCGCTTCCCCCCCCACCCAGTGCTGCCCCCATCAGCCCCCGGTGCACCCCCCCCCCCCCCGTGGCTAGCTACTGACCAAGCCAACCGCTCGCCGGTCGTTTGAGAGCGATTCGCCCGACGTTAGTCGGTTATGTTCATTGTTTGTTGTATACATAAGTACCATTTCAAATGCTGCAATTTTTGAGCATTTGAAATAATTTTTTCCTTTTGCCTCGGCAAAAAGCGCTTCTTAGCAGAAAAAAAACTTTAATATCCGCAAAAGATTTGAAGTACTGTCCAGTCGATATAGCTTCTGCAAGTAATTTAATTTAGATACTTATTTTTTGGTAGGAAATCAATCAAAAGAGCTCTTTTAAGCTTGAAAAAGTGCCTGCCCTGATAAACTCACTGAGAAGTCTCAGTGTATTGGCAAGATTATGAGCTTTGGTTTGGATGGTCCCCAAGCCTGACTATAGCAAATTTTTAATAAATTTTGATCGGGCAAAAAGATAAAAGCCAACTTTGATTCTGGTTATTCAAATTTTTTTTTGCTTTTGAAGAAATGAACTGTAGAATAATCAGAGCATAGCGCGCAATCAATGTTAGCCCTCAATATTTTTCCAAAAAATTATTCCTATATATTTAGCCATATATATTTGACGTGAGGACTTTGAAATATTCAGAGCTGTAGTCCAATTATTACAAGCAAAAAATTTGTTTCAAACTATAAGGTTCAAAAGTTGGTTTTTATCTCCGTCGTGACCGAAAAAAATGAAGAAATATATAAACTTGTGATTCTGCAGTTTTTGTGCAGTTATTGTTTTGAAAATTAAATGTTTTAATTTTTGTTTAGTCGAAATGGATTTGTCTCAGCTGCCAGCGTTCAACTTTAACCTAGAAGAAATTTGCGAGGATGTTTTGTTCCCGGAGCAAGATGACTTTGATGACATTCTAATTGATGATCTAACTATCTCCCCAAAATCATCTCTTAATGGAGGTAGCGATACCAGCACTGTCACACAAACGCCCCCTGCCCAAGTCAAGTCTGAGGGTGATGCGAGCTGCGACCACCGAACTCGATCGCCGGGCTTCCAAAACGACACAGACGGAGTACCGGGTGCACAGACCATCAGCGCCTCTTTTGGGTTCCAGAATCAGAATACCAATGATTCAGTATCATCATCTGCTGGAGTACAATCAAATTTTCAGCAGTTTAAATCGGATACTCTGCAGTTTTGCAGCACCCAAGTTCAGTCAGAATCAAGCGGTAGTTCAGTGGCTACAGTTGATAATGGCAGTGGGGTCGGAATCGTGAAAAGCGAAGAGCAGTCCAATCAGTCGGCACCCTTGCCAGTGGGTCTGGCGAGTCAGGTGCCTCTCCAACATGAAGTGGGAAATGTACAGCAGGACTCTAACACGATCCTAACATCAACTGGCAATGTGAGGAGGCGCAGAAGACCAGACAGGCCGAGTAATGTGAAAGAAGCATGCTCTATTTGTGGAGATAAAGCCAGTGGCTATCATTACAATGCCCTGAGTTGCGAAGGGTGCAAAGGTAGGAATATATGATTTAAGAACATTACCAAGTTAGTGAAATATATAATGGGGTATACGGTCTATGCCCACTCAAGTATGGGAGGGGGGGGGGGGGGGGGGGGAGGAGGGGCTAAAACGTGAAAGACCCGTAAAAGTGACCTTGAATTTTTAAACCTTAATTGCGTATAAAGTGGGGAAAGTAAGCCTTCGTCCTATTTTTGCGTGTAGGCTTCTTCCGCCGAAGTGTAACAAACGACAGGAAGTACACGTGTGAGAAGAGTGGTGCTTGCAACATTGACATCTACATGCGCAGAAAATGCCAGAAGTGCAGGCTCGAACGGTGCTATGGAGCCGGCATGCGCAAAGAGTGTAAGTGATTTCGCCCCATGTCGCGGGTTCTTTTCAAATTACGCATTTGGTCCACTTCAAATTCCGGAAGGAAGTCAGCATCGTCCGAATTCAATGTGGGAAGCTAAATGTACTGAGCTTGCAAAATGTGTTTAAAATAGCTATAGTCTGTCCCATAAAGTTGCGACGTTATCCGGCGCGTTAAAGTTCAAATTTAAAACATGCAGAGATCAGCACTTTGTTGTTCATTTGCATGCCGGGAGTTTTTCGAACGTTCGCGTGCGTTGCAAATTTATGGAACTGAATATACATGACAATTGATATTACATCAGCTGATTCTTCTGATGGAGAGTTTGGGGCGGCTGAACTCGATGGTTCTGGCTATTTCGTGGTGCTCCTCAGCAAAAGTCAGTGTTCAAGCGTCTTAATTCAGAACTAGTATTAATTGCTCTCAAAAAATTTCGTGGCTTCTTTTTGAACTACGGGATAAACTAATAAACCCGAGGGCATTAATTTGCTGAGCAGTTCTTTTAGAGCCCTGCTAGTCTCCCTTTTTTGCCCCCTAAGCTTGAGCTGGTGACTACAAATGCAACCAGTAAATCGAGCGTGAAAAAGTTAAACAGAGAATTTTATTATTCTGCGAAAATAGTTTTTTTTGTCATACACTGGGTTGGGAGAAAAATTCACTATGTTTAACTATTCCAAATTTTTGGAATTTCAATTCTTTTTGCCGTTTTTATCTGTGTTGAAGGAATAGTTCTTTACGAGGGTTTGATTGCTAGCCGAGCGTCTTTCGTATATTTCATTTAACTGGTCGATTTCAAAAGAAATTGTTTTATGTTGGACTCCGTTTTATGTTTTCAGAATAATGAAGTTCAATCAAATTTGGGCTTACTTTTTTTTAATAGCAGCAAATCGATAGTTGGGGCTACTATTGGCCGTCTCCTGGTTTTTACAATTCAGAGAATCGGGGCGCTGTCTTTTTCAAGATTTGTTCACACATTTTCATATTTGAAGTCAAATTGTAGTGATGATTTTGGTCAAGCCGAAACAGGGCAATAGGAAAATTGAGCAGAATAGCATATGGATTTGCGGCGTGAAATTTTTCACTCTAATTTTGAAGTATTGAGAAAATGGTGTTTGAGAAAAAATTAGCTTTTTTGCTAGTTTTTTGTACACGTGCGGCATTTGGCATTGTTTTTCTTTTTAATAGCCTCACAACGATAGCTGGGGCTATTATTGACCTTATCTTGGTTTTTTACAATTCAAAGAATTTGAATTGTATTGGGGCGCTGTCTTTTAAGATCTGTTCACACATTTTCATGATTTTTGAAGTCAAATTGAAGCAGTGATTTCGGTCATGTCGGAACAGGAAATGGAGCGGACAAGCGAGGGGTTTTGCGGCGTGAAATTTTTTCGCTCTAATTTAAAAGTAGATTGAGAAAACGGTGTTTAAACAAAAAATCGCTTTCTCGCTAATAGGTTTTTGTTTACATACGGCAATCTCACTTTGATTTTTACTGTTTTTTTTTTCAATTTTTTGGATCAGATTTTTGCTAAATGTTTTTCCCAATCCATTCATAGTTCATTCTAGGCCTAGTTTTTTGTTAGAATCAAGTTTACATTTCTCGCTGGTTGTTTTTTGTTCTCGCTAGCGGCATTTTGACGTTGATTTTTCTGTTTTTGTTTTTTGATCTGGTTTATTTTAGAATTGGTTTTCTGAATTCACTCATAGTCCGTTCTAGATATAGTTTTTTGTAAATGAAGTAAATGAAAATGAAAATTCTTTGAAATGAAGTAAATGAAAATTCTTTGAATTGTACATCAGGACTTGTCCTGCTATGGTTTTTGTTTCGTCATCAAGATTACGACCATATGACGTCACCACTTTTTGTTAATTCGTTCATGCAATTTCAACTGAAAGGCGTGCGTGACGTCATTTTTCGCTCTTACTGGAGCTAATTTTTTTGGCGTGATGTTCATTCGCGTGATTAAATTTTTGGTCACACGTGACTTGCCGCACTCTCAAAGATGACTTCCTCACTTTGAAAATGACTTTTGTTTACTTTAATTCAAAAATGTAAGGTCAAGTGGATGTGTCACTCCAAATTAAGGTTATTTAAGAGCAGCTGATAGAGGCAGCTATAACTTAAACAGATTCCTAATCAAAATATCTCAACCTTCAATGAAAAGACTATTTTTTTGTTCTGTCTTTTTTACTGTTTTTGGAGACTGCAGATCTACGAAGCTATTGCGGCTATTTTATGGCAATCTGCCAGCTATGTTTACTGTTTTTTCAATTTCATCTGATATTTTCTGAATGGTTTTCCCAATTAATTCATAGTCCATTCTATGTCTTGTTTTTGAATTGTGTCTATACTCTGAATTGTGTCAGGACTTGTCCTGCTATGTATTTCATTGTCGTCAAGAGTTGTGCTACGCCCATATGAGACAATTTCTATCACTTCAAATCTGCTTTTTGTTCGTTCAAACAATTTCAGCAGCATTGCGTGCGTGACGTCATTTTTCAACCTTTTTCATCTTCTTGATTAAGCTTTGTGTCACACGTGACTTCAAAAATGACGTCTCAAAAATGACTTTATCAATCTGAAAATGACTTTTCTTTACCTAATTGAAACAGATAAGTTCAAATGAGTGTTTGTCACTCTAATTGAAGTTTATTTGAGAGAAGCTAATAGAAGCGGCAATAATTCTTCATCACAATATAACATGTCAGCATTTAAAACTTCAGCAATATAACATGTCAGCAACTCTATAAGTATCCAAATTTTTTTTTTACTTTTGATATAATCAATTTTGATCAAATTAGCTATTTCGGTAACAATAGGTATATTTTTTATGGAAAATCAGCGAGAGAGAGAGAGAGAGAGGGACGAGTATTGGTCTAATTGTGTAATTTTACAGTTGAAAAACTATTCGGATTTTAATGTAGCACTGTATACGATTTTTGCATTAATTTTGCCTTTTTTGTTTTATGTTAATTGCAGATCAGAATGATTTCAAATTGAACCTGTTTTTGATCAGTCAAATTTACGTGTAATGGCAGAACAATAAACATACATAAAAGTTTCAGCGAAAAGCTAATGGCTTTTGCTTCAACGCTGTTTGCAAAAAAAAATTGGCCCTGAAGCTTGGAATAATCTGTATTCAGTTTTAATGTGTAAGTCTTTTGACTGTTTCACTGATGAATTGAACAATTGGTTTCGTAGGCAGTTAAAAGTTACTGTTTACAATTTCATAGTGAGTACTTTCGCTTGTAATGTCTTTCATTGTTGTCTCATTTAAGAGAGAGGCCGCATCATTTTTCAATTGAAATATAATTTAGTCTTATTTGCTGTTCTATTATTTAAATAATGGTTTTTTTGCATTGATGTTACTTTTTTTTAAAAGCCGCGGAGTTATGGTGGCTATTAATGGTGACATTGATGTTTTTTAATTCGTTACGTTTGTTTATTACGACCTGACAGCTTGGAATTGACTTTTAGTGACTTCTACTGCCTTGCAGTTTGTGCACGTGACGTCATTTATTCTGCTTCTGGGTCAATTGCGTGACTTACCTCTTTAAAAAATGACTTCTGAAATCACATAATTAACTTTAATTTTTATGAACATTTACTAGTTAAAGATCAAAAGTGTGCATCCAAGTAGTGCCAAACGTAATTGCCCTAATTCTTGAGTATAGAGTCTTGAGTTTTCCTCGCAAAATTGAAATAACTTTTTGATTTTGCCTGTTTTTAATTTTTTGTTGTCGTATGAAGGTATATATGAAGGTATGTTTCTCTTACGCTCTTTAATAGCAGTTATCATCGGCCCACTAATGAGTTGTTGTTTCATTTGTATAATGGTTAAATCTAAAGCAATTTTTTAAATGGATGAACCTATTACTTTTTGAACAATAAGTGATTTTTATGAGGATTTCTATCTCTTCCTCATTTGGTGGACAATTAAGTCAAACACGTGGCTGAGCGGGGTCGGAACATTATGTGCAAACGCACATTACCGATCCTCCTTGTTTAGTCTTCAAGCAAGTTTAATCAACTGAAAACAATTTTCTGTCTGTTTGATTACTCTCTTACCCTCACTACCTAACTAAACTAGAAGGCTGATAATTGGTGTGGTAATAATTTATCGTTATGTTCCACTTCAAATTAGCAGATAAGAGAATTTTGAAACAGATGACAATCAGATTTTAATGTTTTTATGGCGTACGTTTGTCTACTTTCTTCATTTTTAAGACACAGTTGTAAATTGCGGTTTTAAATTTCTTAGGTCTTGCTGTGCCGGTTCTGCTATTTTTCTCAATTTTTCTATCTTCGAGCAGCTGGCTCTGTTACTTTTCAAATGTTTCTTCAGTCTTGCTTTTAATCCTAAGAAGTGTTTTGAGAATCATTATTTTGAAGTCTCTGCTTCGAGAGAATATTGAAAATTACTGGAGATTTGTGCGACTTGTTACGTCACAACGTATTTAAAAGCTTTTTGATGCTTTGAGACGAATCAGTCGTCTTTATCAATTGTTTTTTGGCTTAAACTAGATCGATAGCCACGGCCAACCAACTACCGGACACGTTATTAAAAAAAGAGCAAAAACTCACTTCTGAGTTTCACTTCGTGCTGGCTTTTTAAAATTGTTCTGATTAAATTTCATTGTTGGATCCTTCGATTTTTATTTGTCAAAGTTTCTATTTTGAGTGCATCATTGGAAACTGATCTTCTATTGTACAACCAATTCTTTCAGATATAAATATTGATCCGATAAATAGACCAGCGCAATATACAGGTGTATTTAAGTCAAAGTGAGAGGTAGGGATAAATATTAACTCGATTATGTGTTCTCCGAATTAGATGGTTTATACAAATTGTCTCTTATCAAAATCTGCTTCCCCTTTTCGATTAGGCTCTCTTTGGCTTCGGGATAATCTCGCATTGCCTGATCTAAATCAGTTTTTGACAGTGCAAATAAATCTGTAAATCCTTGACTTCGGATATTGGCCGTGCGTCGGTTCCCGTTAACGTTGCCTTCAATTCCAAGAATACTTATTTCTCCAAAATAGCTTCCGGGCTTGAGAGTTGCGAATACTTTGTCTCCGCTATCTGAAACGACGTCCAAGTACCCTTGTTTTATAATGTACATTTCTTTCCCGATGTCGCCTTTGCGACATACGAAGTCGCCGGGGCTGAACACTTCCGGGCTTAATTTCAACACCAGTTCAATTAGGAACCCTGGCTCACAGTCGGAGAATATAGACACTCGTTTCAAAGTCTCGACGTGGATGTGAAGAGCTATTTCAGCTCTAAGTTTTGGCGGAAGAATATCAATAAGCGACTGTTCATCAATCGATTTTTGGTTCTCCCAAATATACTCAAACCAGTGAACTATTTTGCGCTCTAGAACTGGGTCTACGTGTCTAAAATGCATGTACTGCTTTACTGTATCAAGCTTGGATTTAAAGTCTGTTTCGTTTGCTTGAAAATTTTTGATGGTGGTTCCGACGTTGCCGATGACGGTTGCGAAAATGATAACTCCTAATAGGAAATCGCCGACCATGAATACATACTGAGTGTCGTTTTCTGGTTGAGGAGTTTCGCCAATTGTAGTGAGAGTTAAAGTGGACCAGTAGAGAGAATAGAGGTATTGATATGCGAATTGACATTTGATGTCTCGTACAGTGACGCCCCAAACTAGAAAAAAAACCCGTTTCCTTAAATATTTTAAATTCCACGTCGATCTGAGTTTTTTTGTTATTAAAACGCTGTTTCAGATCTGTCCTAAGGTAGTATTTATGCATTAAATTTGAAACTGATATAGGTTTTCAAATGTAGGTTTTTTTACAAAGAAAAATGGAGTGGATGAATTCAATAAATCTTATTTCAAGATTTAATTATTTGTGCAATGAAAACCGGTTTTCGTTGCTCAGGTTCTTTTTAATAGCAAAAAAATTATCTATGATGTAAACCGCTCATTGTTCCTTCGACCTCAAACGTGCTTAATTTTTAAGTTTCAGAACTTTTTTGCTTAATAAGATGAATTATAAAATTTCACAAAGAAACAGGTTCCTAGAGTGTGTCCTGTAAAAATGCCGTCAATCGTGCTGGAGTTCACGTTGAGATTAATTGTATCGTCCGAAATTGTGAGAAAAGACTCGTTACGCAGATAATCAATCTTGGGAAAGAGTTGATACGAAAGCCCCTGATTGCAAGTAAGAGAGAAGTCGATATTATCACTTAATGCAATGAAAGTGTCCCAGTAACCAACAATCGGGGCTAAACACAGCAAACTGGGGTTATTCTGACCGCAGAAAGATTGGTTCTGTGATACATGTAGTGATAGCTGTTTGAGGAGAGCGTTACTAAATTGGTTGTAAGAACTGTTAGTCACCATGCTCTGACCGCTAGCTACAGAATCAAGTAATAGGGTGTTTAGATCTCGTTCGTCGCTTCCCCCAAAAACCCACCCGTCCGAACCCAAAGTCATGCTCTCACAGATCAGGAAAAATATGCAAGCGTTCCAATGGATAATTATAGCAATGTACAAACATAGCCGCATTATTCTTACCGCATTCGGCATATTGGTCCGTTTTTCAATGCGTTCAAAAGATTTTGTAATGGTTGCGAATTTAAACAGACGATTGAATCGACAAATTAAAATAATTTGTTTGTCAAAAATTTTTAAATTTTCTGTGTCTCTGAATATTTTACATATTCCCTTTATTCCATATAACGAATAGTCAAGCGGTAAAAGTGAAATAATGTCAAGCTTGAATGCGAATGTTATGAAATAGCGATGCTTTGTCTTCGCTAATTCTACGATTGTCAATCCCTGATATAAGAATGTCGATCGCTGCTGTAGGAAAATATCTGCTAAATACAATATATCAGTGATAATATCTAATGATAACCATAAGTAGTAGTAATCATTATTGATCCTCTCAAAACAGAGTCTAGTAATGATAAAAATGAAATTGTACAATACGGCATATACGCTAATGATGCTCCAAATTGTAACGGTCTTTGAATTTGTATCCGTAAGATCCCACACCCAATTTTTCCTCTCGGATATTGCCCGGACTGAAAGTTTGATTGCATCAGAAGCTTTATTTCCGTCATTTGTATTGTTATCTTTAGCGCTGTCCATTTCGCTGTTTCTTGCTTTCTCTTGTTTGACACGTTGTTTTGTCATCGCGCCCTCTATTATACCATCAACTTCTTCCCGATCTGATCTCGAAAATCTGAGAAAAAGTTTTTCCTCGAAGTTTTGCTCTGTTTTGTCTGCAACTGTTTCTTCCGTTGCCTTCTCGCATTTTCTGTTCACTTTAGAAATTTTGTTTGGTGTTGTTTTTGAGCTATTGGGCGTTTCTTGCGATCCTGTTTCTTTACTGTGCGAAGATGTTTTGACGGTTTTTGCGTCTTGATTTAAGTTTTCCGCTTCTGTTTCTCGTCTCTTTGCGAACATTCGCTTCATCATAAGAACGAGCTTAGTGAAGGCGTAAAAACCGAGTGATTTGAATGACTCTCTAGCCTCCTCAGCTTCCACGATTTTCTAACAGTAAGCCGGGAAGTGTATTTTTCCGTATGAAAGATCTTGTTTTTCAGCTTCATCTATTTATTTCTGCTTGTTTTGATTTTGATAATTAGTCGTCCTATTTTTTGACATTTTTGCTGCTGAATTCTTTCCTGAATACTTAATCAGTTTCTTATTTTTAATAATTATATGCTCAGGAAAAGATGCTGCTGTCAAAACGTCCTAAAAGATAACGAAAGCCTGTTTTTATGCTATTTTAAAGAAATGAGCATGCGCAAAGGTGTTATTAAATCCAAAATTTTTGCTCATATTTGTTTGATTGATCGGGTTCTTATTTAACATTATCCCCAATCGTTGCCATCGATTTTTCGATTCGTTCTCATTGATTAAGACGAAATATGCTAGTCCTTTAAATTGCTGCTTTTGTTGATGAATCTAATCTCCCTAAAGGAAAAATCTCTGCTTTAACGCTCTTTAATGTGTCTGAGTCACATAGTTTGTAGCAATTTTTAGTTTTGCGGTCTTTTTAATGCAATTTTTTGCATGACCGATTTGTCTTTTTGTCCTCAAAAACGGGATAAACAGGTAGCTCCCAGAGGGAATTAAGTTCTGCTAAAACCTTTAAGCTCACTAGTCTCAAGGTGTGAGGGCAGCACACATCCCCCTCAATTCACCCCCCCCCCCCATTCCCCAACTGCTCACCGGTTATTTGAGAGCAATTCGCCCGACGTTAATCGGTTATGCTCATTTTTTTCACTAAGACGATAATTGATACCTACTTGCAGTGAAAAAACACTGTTTAAATGAATTTCTGTAATAAATTAAGGAATCAGATTACTGTAAAATTTATCATTGATTTTAGAAACTGAAGTCCATTTGGCAAAAATGGAGCGTTTTCAAAGTAAACTTCCGTGTATTTATATCTGGAAATATTTAAATCTAAATTTTATTGAACATGGACTGGTTCATGAACGGTTTTTCTACTTAATTTGTGCTCGGTTTTAATTTTTTCGGTACAGTCTGAAATCTATGCTTTTTCACCTCATAATTAGACCTAATCATTAGAATCATAATTCAAATTAATCAGATATTTTTTGAGTCAGATAATAAACCTAATCCCAATTCCGAATAGGTGATATGTACTCACACGAGTTTAATTGATCCCAAACGAAGTTTTGAAGCAATATTTGTATTAGTGTATGTCTTTTAATGCAAAGTTTGGGTTGGGTTTCATTTTATAAAATTCGTTCTCTCGCTCGAGTGATTTTACTTTTCTGATATTTTGTTTTCACTCTTGACTTGGCTTTTGCGTTATCTAAATTGCCGTTCTGAGAATTTAAAATTCAAGCAGCTTACTGAATTGGTGGCAGTTTACTACGAAGAGTAATCAATATTACGCCGATATTGGTTTTATTTTTCGTCTAAATCTTTACTAGTCTAAAGAACGCTCTAAAGACGTCTTAACAGGCTACTATCACTCGTTGATGGAGGAAGCTAAAATTTGAATCAGGCACCACCCCCCCCCCCCCCCAGCGTTCGAGAACGTTTGTCTGACATTTGTGGATTTATTTTTAAGTGTGGACATTAACTACACTTCCCTGAATGGCCTTAAGTTCCTCCATTTCGACATCTACCTCTGTGAATGCACTGCTCATAGTTGATGCACGTGAAATTGTGAACTGGACTGGGCTAATCGGTTGTTGGGTGGAAATTCTGGCCCCATTTGGCCCAGAATTGGCCTGAATTTTATCCAAGCGGGTTGATGAAAAATTGCCACGCTTTGAACGAAGTTTGAACTCTGCTTCAACTATGCCGTCAATGACTGTATCGGCTGTTGTTTTTTCGCAAAATCCTCTTTGCTGAAGAGATTTTTGACCCGTGTTGGAAGTTTGGGAGTCGAATGGCGAGCTAGGAACTGTTCGAGAGTATCCATAGTTAGTGACACCTTCTATGGAACAAGCGAAGAGTTTGAACAGTTTCCTTTTTCATGCGTGGAAACTAGTATCAAACTTTTACCTGAGCTAAATTTTAAATTAATATCAATCAATAAAATGAGTTATCCTTGCTAATGTTATATGGGTTTTTCAAATCATACAATATTTAAACCCTCTTTTTATGTCGCAACTTTGCGATGCTGCCCGAAAACTTGTTAAAAATCTGTTAGAAGATTGACAGATCAACCAAATGCCAATTGTGCATAAGATAAGCGTGGAATAGCTTAGAATAGAAACTCGACTCACTCAGCGTAAATTTGGCTCGAGAGACGAAGACTCGAAGAACAAGAAAGAACAAGAGGACGAGTTCTAAGAGATGCCTGAGTTCGAGTGCTCAAGACAAATTGGAGAAATTCTCTAATACACTAGGATTGCAAGTGAGGAGATACGGGTTCGTAACAAGTACTGTTCAGTTCTGATTGTGCTGCTTAGACACGGCGTTTCCGAAAAATCTTTGAGTTATTAAGAGAATTGCAAAAAGGAGCTAAACTGAGTTTTTGCTAGCGATTGGATTTGTAATCGACCTGACAGGTCCTAGGTTATTGAGAAAAAAGTTAGAAATTAAAGTGCTGTTAACAGGGCTACAATGAATAATAATACTGGCCGCCAAAATACGCAATGTAACAAAATTTACCCTATGTTACCCTATTAATAATGCCATGTTACCCTATTAATAATAGATTGTTACTTTTCTGTGTACAAATACATGAAGGGGTTGTTTGTTGCGTACAGAAGTAGGTACAGTCAAAATGAAACAAAAGAGCACACTTTTAGATCTCATTAAATACATTATCAAATGCCTCTTTAGAGAAACTAAGTACTATTTGTTTTTTAAAGGATCGAAAACATTATTTGAGTAATAGAGATTTAGATAGCAGTTAACAAAAGAGAAATTGTTTGTTTGCTGGAGATTAACCGGGAGGTTGATTTCAGATTGAAGATCTAGCAAAGATTAGAAAGGAAACTGTTCCTAATGTCGAGCTTGTGATAGAAGATAGTCGTTCCAAAGGGAGATTGTAGTCTGTTTTGAAGAAATCTACAGGGCTGTCAGGTCTGGGACTTTCGTATATCTCTAGCTCTAAATTGACAAAGCTTCTGTTTGAGATGTTGTGTGAGCATCGCGACTCGGCTAAGGTGTTCGAATTGCTGGACGGAAGACAGTTCAAAACGACGTCTGGAATCGTCTCCATATTCCGTTTTTGGCAGGACTCGATTGAGAACTATAAGCCGACGTTATTCTAATCCGACGTGTTAAAGTGCCGAAAAGGAACTGATTTTCGATAATGCTGAACTCGCGAAGACAATGTATTGGTCAAACAAATATCATCGAATGTTTTCAAATCAATTGTTTTTGAACCTTTTTTAATTTGCTTTTTGATGAATCAATATTTTTACAAGTGTTCGAGTATATTTTCGGCACTCTTAGAAGCGGATGGTCTCCAATATAGTTCATTTGCAAGTAAGTACCGATTCAAGTCTTAAAGTGCTTAGTAAAATTTGAGAAATCATTTTGGAAGAGTACAAATTTTTTAAAAAGAATAATGGAATTCATTACTTTCTGCAACGCGAATGATTGTTTTTGTCTGATTCATGAATGAGGTGTATTGAATGTTTCCGTTATAAGATATTGGAACTTCCTGTTATCTATCGAATTTCTCCATTTTGTGGCCCGAACTGAACCGTTTTTGTTCAAGCATCCTGGTTGCGTTGTGGGTGAAATGACATTAAGTTCACTTCTGTTACTGCGATGAACTATTTTGTGAGAATCCGTTACTGTAACTACATTTGTTAGTAACTATAACTATTTTTGGTACATTACATATACATAAAGACAAAAAATTGGAGAATTTAAAAGAATTTGGAAGAAAACGGCGAATTTGGGTTAAAAGTGCCTAACCTCATTTTATGCCAGATTGTGATTGTGATCTTTTGTTTTTCATTAACGTTCTAGTTGAAAAAATATGTGGTTAGATCTCTCATGCTAAGATTTTCCCCTTTCACTGATTTTTTTTAATGATAAAATGCGTGTTTTAGGCCTGATGTCTGTAGAGCAATGTCGATCGATGCAAGTAAGGCGCAAAAATAAATCAGCCAATCAGAGTTCATCTTCCTCGGCTTCGTCAACTCCAATCGTGTCCTCGTCTGGTCACCCAATCCCTGGCACAGCACCTGGTGTGCTGTTATCCGCATCCGCTGCACCTGGACACCAGCCGGGTATGCCACCCACGGCTGTGGATGCGAATGGGCTGCCAGTGTTTGTTGTGCAACCTATGATGGGTCGCGGTTCCACAGCACATGTGCCCTCACAGACAAATTACAGACAGCCTGGAGATCAAGGTGAACTAAAATTTAATTTAATAGATCTTGGTCTGAGATTAAGAAAATATTGATCACGGAAAGACGACCGCGGTTGTACAAAGGCTGAAAAGTGAAAGAGGACAGGAGGGCGTAGAAAATTAATGCACTAGATTTGAGATCGACTATTTGGTTTTTTAAGATGAAACTCTGAGTCTGTCGATGATGCCAAATTATTGATTTTATCGTCAGAATCAAGAGTTAGATTTTTAAAATCTCAAACTGTCAATCTCCAGCCCAATTTATTTATTTTGTCCTTTGTCTATACCCTCTTGCCCGTGTTCTTGGCAAATCATCCCTTGCGACAAAATTTGGCTTTCAATGCCAACAAATATGGGACCTATTGTCCCCTCCCCAGTGTTTTTGCTCCCCCCCCCCTTATAATTAATCCGTTATATGTATAGCTCGTTACCATGTGAGAAATAGCACGTGCCCCTGGGGGGTCGTAAAAATTATATGCCCACTAAGCTTGGGGGGGGGGGGCTTTGCAGTATAGATCCCGAATATGTTATATTCATGACCAGTGCAATTGGGTCGTGTGAAGTTGGTTTTCAAGTTTTTTAAAATTAGAGATGAATGATTTTATGGAGTTTTCTATTTCAGGCTTTTTGGCTCACGCCAGCAGTGGTGCTACACTAGCGCCCAGTGTGAACAGCAATGGGTCCACCTCTCATCGGGTGTTCAAGTTGCCTCCGTCGTATGACTGTGCTGCTGAATTGAGCAGGTAAACCAAATAGAAATTATATCCATGTCAGAAAAGCCTAAAATACTGTACAGATAATCATTGACTAAACTTTAATTCAATTTACGAGAGGTTGACTACTGACTGAGCTATTTTGCTCCCAGAGAAGGATTTTACTAAAATTTTGGTCCGGTTGGTCTTTATGCGCAATTTTTTTGTCTGACAATTTTTTTTTGTCTGACCATTTTTTTGTCTGAATATTTTTTCGGGTAACTAAAAATTCTTAGTAATTTCTCTATTTTTACGAGTAACTAAAGCTCAATAATAATCGTGAACAGGCGAACTTAGATGCGTGGTAGAGCTGACTTCAGTGTATCATTAAAAATGGAAACCAGCTTCAAAAGTGAATAAATTTATCGCAAAATTTAGTGTCGATTATTTCTAATTCGGACATATATTTTGACACCCCTTTGAATTTAAGTTTATTTCTCTCGGACTAAGTTTGAGGCAATTTTTGTGAGTGTGTGTCTTTTTTGCCTGACCATATCCTAGAATTTTTTTTGCTCGCTGCAGTGGAATGACCTTTTCACTCGACTTGATTTGTAGTGATCTAAATTGCTGTCTTCCAGAGTACAAGTCGCTAACTTAATTTGCGGCGATTTGCAACTGAAACTACAATTGGAATTTGCATTTGAAATGGGATTTTTTTCTAAATCTTAGGTCCTTTCTGTTGAGAGGACAGAAAATCATAAATATATAGACAACAAAATAATGTGTTTACATTTTAAAATTCGGACTGAGATGTTTTCAAATTTTGAGAAAGTAACTTTATTTATCCTTCTAATTTTTTTCTAAATCTTAGGACCTTTCTGCTGATAGGACAGAAAATCACGAGTAGATAGATAAAAAATAATGTACTTACATTTGAAAATGCGGACTGAGAAATTTCCAAATTTTGAGAAAGTAACGGTATTTATCCTTCTATTTTTTGTTTCTAAATCCTATTACCTTTCTGCTGAGAGGACAGAAAATGATGAATAGATAGACAAAAAATAATGTACTTACATTTTAGAATTCGGATTGAGATTTTTTCAAATTTTGAGAAAGTAAATTTATCCTTCTAAATTTTTTTTAAATCTTAGTACCTATCTGCTGAGAGGTTAGAAGATCACGAATAGATAGATAAAAAATAATGTACTTACATTTTAAAATGTGGACTGAGATATTTCCAAATTTTGAGAAAGTAACGTTATTTATCCTTCTATTTTTTTGCGTCTAAATCCTATTACCTTTCTGCTGAGAGGACAGAAAATGATGAATAGATAGACAAAAATTAATGTATTTACATTTTAAAATGAGGACTGAGATGTTTTCAAATTATGAGAAAATAACTTTACTCATCTTTCTAATTTTTTTAAAAATCTTACTACCTTTCTGCTGAGAGGACAGAAAATCATGAATGGATAGAATTACATTTAAAATTGCGGACTGACATGTTTTTAAATTTTGAAAAAGTAACGTTATTCATCCTTCTAATTTTTTCTGGCTTCTAAATCTTAGTACCTTTTCTGCTGAAAGGACAAAATCATGAATAGATAGACAAAAAATAATGTTTTCTTTTTTAAAATGCGGACTGAGATGTTCTCAAATTTAGATGTTTTCAACGTTTCGGAAGATAACGTTAGTTATCCTCGTTAGTTTGTCACAAGAGGAAAATACGGCCAGCTGCTCAATCAAAATTCGTAGCAACTATTGTTTTCCTGTCTTGTTTATTCGAACAACAAAGCTGTGAGCTAAGAGTAGCTATTTTTGTGCGTTGTGCGGTGTTTCTGGTTTTACACATATCAAAGAATTTAAATTTTATTTGGATGCTGTCTTTCTCTGAGATCTGTACTCACAGTGTTTTTCCCTCTGATTAATAGCCGCTTTCAGCTTCTCAGCCGGCTATTATAGTGCTCCTATATTTACAATTCAAAGAATTTGAATTGTATTGGGGCGCTGTCTTTTTTTTAAAAGAAATTGCACACATTTTCGTGAATTTTGAGGTCAAATTGGTGTAGTGAGTTTGGTCAAGCCGAAACATGAATTGGAACGAAAAAGCGAGTGGTTTTTCGGCGTGAAATTTTCTGTTCTAATTTTAAAGAGGAGAGTTAAAAAGCGGTGTTTGAACAGAAATTCGGTTTCTTGCTAGTGGCTTCTCCATATGCGGCAATTTCATTTTGATTTTTACTGTTTTTTCGATGTGTTGGATAGGATTTTTTTAAATGTTTTCCCGATTCTCTCTTATTTCGTTCTAAGGCTAGTTTTTTCTTTAGTCAATGGAAATCTTTTGAATTGTACATCAGGACTTGTTTTTTTATATGGTCGAATTAATTTTTTTCTGTTTACCTTAGTTCACATCTTGTTCAACATTTTGCGTGTAAATTTTCTGACTTCTCTAGGATAGTTTTACTCTTCTCTCATTCTGCTAAAAATGTTTTTGAACATCAGTTGCTCAGCAAAGCAAATCAAAATGAATAGTCAGTATAAAAAATTGAAGTCAGAAGTAGAAGCGGGATAAAACCATAAAGCCCAATTTTAGATGCCCGCTATTTGAACGTCGTTCCTATAAGTCTTAGTTACCATCTGTAATGTTTATTGGTATTGATAGTAGCCCCTGTAGCCTCTCTCTATGAAACAGAAGTATGTTCAACTTTAAGGGCTTTTTCCTTATAGAGCGTATGTGTCTCATAAAAATGACCGTACGAATCGTACAGTGCTAACCCAAAAAGGGGTCTATTAAAGGACTGGTGGTCAATATGTCTATCTTATTTCTTTACTTTGTTAATAGCCGCCCTCATCTTTTCAGCCGGCTATTATAGTGCTCCTATTTTTTTTTTACTTCGTCGAATAAAAAAATGTTTCGCTTTACCTCATTTTGCCGCTTTTTCAACATTTTGCGTGATATCTTTTTGACTTCTCTATGCTAGTTTCTCTCTTCTCTCATTCTGCTAAAAGTGATTTTGAACATCAGCTGCTCAGCAAAACAATCCAAAATGAACAGAATAAGTATCAAAAACGAAATCATAAATAGAAACGTTATAAACCCATAAAGACCAGTTTTAGATGCCCGTTACTCGAACTTTTCCCCCAGTTATTATCTCTAATGCTTATTGGTTTTGATACTATGCCTTTGTCGTGTCACTACGAAATAGGAGTATGTTCAGCTGCAAAATGACATAATGGTTCACAAAATGTTTTTTATCAAAACAGTCACAAATTTAAAATTGTGTACAAAAGTCATTTTTTTCATTAGTTGTTTCTCCTCTTTCATTTCCAATCATGTCATGGGAATCAACGGCGCTTATTTGCCGGGTATGTTTTTAAAGTGCAGTGCGAAAAAGGTGTTTGAACAAAAATTAGCTTTCTCTCTAGTGGTTTTTTGTTCAGATGGGGCATTTTAACATCGATTTCCACTGTTTTTTTTTTTTCAATTTTCTTTTTTAATTGCTCTTCGTAATCAACTCTTGTTCATTTTGAGGTCTGGTTTATTGTTTAAAAAGATTCTTTGATTTGTAGTTCAGGACTTTTCCTGCTGTTTTTTGTTTTGTCGTCTGACGTTTTTTCTTTGTTATTAATTGCTCTTGAACGAAGTTTATAGCAATTATTGTAAACGTGTGTCTTTTTTATGCAAAATTTTTGCTTGACAATTTTGACTTTTCGAGTGACGTTTACGGCCTTGACCTTTTGCGTTTCGCGTGCTCTAAAATTATCTCTCAATCACAATTTCAGGCAGCTGAACTCGATTGGTGGCAATTTAATACTAAAAGTCAAATGAAAAGTGCGCCGAAACCGGTGCCATTTTTTACTTTAAATCTTAATAGGGGTATATATTAACCTCTAATGTGGATATTTGAAGCCCACTATTGAACTTCTTAGTCCTATTTAGCCCCCCCCCCCCCCGACTGAAGCAGGCCTCAATTCATTAGAGCCCCCACTAGTCGTTCGAGAGCAATTCTTCCGACGTTTATTCGGTTATATTACATTTTTTCTCGCACAGTAAAGTTGAAAAAGGCTAATTTTATTAATGTTTTCTTCCTGTCTGGGTTAATGGGATATGCTGTTAACAGCTTTGTTTCCTGGAAAGGCGAAACTATGGTTTATAGTCTTTCCGAATACGACTATGAGAGCCACGAATTTTTGTTTCAGAAACCTCATTGTTGATTATACGAATATAGTTATTGGAGTAATTTGTTTTAGATGTGGTGTGTCTATAGCAGAGGTTGAGTTGGTGCAGAAGCTGGTGCGAGACAGATGGTCTATAGGGATGCCCAGTCCTGAAAAGACTCAACTCCTGCCGGTACCCACAAAACAAACTTCTAATTTAAATTTATTTCAGATTTGCTTAAGGTTTTTAATTCGAGTTAAATTTGCTTCTATTTTTTAACATATTTTGATAGCTCTCCTTTTATTCAATTTGTGTACTATTTACTAGTTCAGCTAATCGCATCTTGAACTCCATCTAGAACAGATTTTTGCATTGATCTTAAGAAAGTTGTTCCAGTGAACTTCAATACATTGATAGACGTGTTTTGTTTCAATCAACTTAAAAAAAAGCTTAAATCGTCACTTGACTTTAAATTGATCCCAGACTTTACAGTTGAATTACTGCTCGGCAATTAGTTCAGGCAGAGCATTTTCCCTAGGCCTTGTTTCCTACGAATGGGTTTTATTGTTTATTCAGCCTTGGCCTGGGCGCACTGGAGATCCGGGTCTGATCTCTCTTCCACAGGACAGACAGAGACAGATGAAGTTCCAGCACATGACACATGTCACCCGTATCTGCATGGAGGGCGTGATCCAGTTGGCCAAGCGCCTCCACAACTTCTCCCATCTCGACCAGCAACACCAGATCAAACTGGTCAAGCCCGCCTGTATTGAGGTACCTGGGTTATATTTAATATGCTGTCTGTAATTGATTGAAAATGAGATCTACCCCCCCTCATTTCTGTTGGTATGCTTTTTATGACACTGTTGCAAAATAAGTGTTGGTAAAATTTCAAGAAGGTGGAGGGGTGCACAATTGATGCTGACATTGAATGAGATGTAAATGAACGATTAACACGATTTAAAGAAAACTAATTTGAAACAGTAGATTAGTTAAACTGCTTCCATTCTGCTAGGGCTGTTTCTGTGCTAAGCTACAATTGCTCGTGCAAGTGCAACGCTACTCTTCAATTATTGCAGCCGTTTGTCTTATGCAACATTTTGTCCTAGAATATTTTCTTTCGCTTCAGGGATTTGACCTCTCGAGTTACTTTTTTGCGCTTGACAGCTTGATTTCTGCGTGACCTTAATTTCACCCTTCCAGAATTTAGTTCAATAACTTGGTTCGCGGCGGCACTTTATTATTAAAACTGTTATCAAAAGTGCGCCGAAGTGGTTTCATTTTTCTTAGTCTAACGAAAGCTCTGCTCTAATGAAATCATATTGGCCCCAACCCCCCTCCCCTGCTGAAGCAGACTTCAATTAAATCAGTACCCGCCGGTGGTTTTGGAGAAATTCTTCTGAATTTATTCAATTTAATGTTTTATACAAATTATCTCTTTAAGGGCCACGAAGCGCAGTGCAGTTAAGACCTTAGGGGAGACATGATTGTTACAGAGTAAATAAAGCAGGCGCTATTTTCAGAGATAAACACGTTCTTATATATGTAGAATGGTCGGAAAAAGTTATTTAACATCATTTTATGTAAACCTAATTATGAAACCTAATAAATAGGATAAATAGGACGTTTTTAGGATTAACAATTTTTAGTTTTTGAACTTATCGGTATATAATAGTGAAAGGCTTCGAACTGATCAGTAATCAGGCAAAAAATGTTGAAAAACATCGAAAAAAATTCTGCGGTCTAAACCGCTAGTTGCTCTCATCGGATGTTAATAACGTGCGAACCCTGTACGTCTTATGGTTTGTTGCTTGCTATAAAACCTCTTGATAGTTGAATGATGAAGTGAGTTCACCTTTAAAAGTGGTTCACCTTTACAATGATTTTTCACCAAAAATTTGGAGCAAATGTTTGGCAAAGCTCTTTCCAATTTTGATCATTTTCTAGGCTATTATAACTAAAATTTTGTGTTAGTATATTGGATTGGAAACTAAAAAAAAACAGGTGTGAAAGTCTTCCCGAGTGTTCTTTTTAATAGCCGCACAGCGATAGCTGGGGCTATTATTGGCCTTCTCTTGGTTTTTACAATTCAAAGAATTTGAATTGTATTGGGGCGCTGTTTTTTTTAAGATCTGTTCACACATTTTCATGATTTTTGAAGTCAAATTGGAGTAGTGATTTTGGTCACGCGGAAACAGGAAATGGAGCGAAAAAGCGAGTGGTTTTGCGGCGTGAATTTTTTTCGCTCTAATTTGAAAGTAGAGTGAGAAAACGGTGTTTGAACAAAAATTCGGTTTCTCTGTAGTAGTTTTTTCACTCTGATTTTTACTGTTTTTTCGATTTTTTGGATCGGATTTTTTTCTAACTGGTTTTCCTAATCCATTTACAGCTTATTCTAGGCCTAGTTTTTTGTTTGAATTAAATTTTCATTTCTCCCTAGGGGTTTTTTTGTTCACATGCGGCATTCTGATATTGATTTTCTGTTTTTTTTTCTTATTTTTTTGTTCTGATTTTCTTAAAATGTTTTTCTGAATTCACTCATAGTCCATTCTAGGTCTAGTTTTTCTGTTTAATCAATGAAAATTCTTTGAATTGTACGTCAGGACTTGTCCTGCTATGTTTTTTATTTCGTCGTCATGATTTTTGTTACAACCATATGACGTCACAGCCACTTTTTTCATTCGTTCATGCAATTTCAACTGAATTGCATGCGTGACGTCATTTTTCGCTCTTAGTGGAGCGAGTTTTTTTGTTCATTCGCGTGATTAAATTTTTGGTCACACTTGACTTACCTCACTCTCAAAAATGACTTCCTCACTTTGAAATTGACTTTTATTTACTTTAATTCAAAGAGATGAGGTCAAATGGGTGTGTCACTCTAAATGAAGGTTATTTGAGATCAGCTAATAGAGGCAGCAATAACTTATACAGATTTTTAATCAAAATATACCAGATCAGCCTTCAATGAAAAGAGGAATTTTTTGGTCTGTCTTTTTTACTGTTTTTTTTTAGACTGCAGATCTACGAAGCTATTGCGGCTATTTTCTGGCAATCTGCCAGCTATGTTTCCACTTTTTGCAAATATTCAGAAACCTTCGGTCGGAGAACCTAAATTTCTTTTCTTGGAAGGAAGACATTCACCGTTCTCCGCTCGACAGAAAACTGATATATTTTTTGCCGGCTTAGCCCTCAATGATAAATTGAACCCATTTTAAAAGGTTGCGAAGTCATCGCAAAATTTATGGATTTGTAAATTCAGAAATCCTAATGCCAGGATTAGAAACCTTTTTGGTCGAGCCATAAATTAGAGCAATAGAAACAAAATGTTACTTGAAAAAAAATCATCAAAAATTTCCACCATTTTGCAGTTACTCTCCAAATAGTTGAGAGGTCTTTTTTGTTAAAATATCTCAAACGCCAACGGTCGGAAGACAAATTTATCTCAATTGAAAGATATTAAAAAATAACTTTTTGTTAAAAGAGGGTTTGCTGTAATTGTATGAGATTAGAAAAGTTTTGTGCGCAGTGGTGTCCATCATTCCTAAAGTTGAACAAAGTAATACGAATTCTGCACTTCCAATTAAAACCTCAGGAATATATATCCTTTGGAAGTTGCATTTGGACAATTCTTTTGATTGATCTAGTCCGATTTGACCCGTGGAGTTGTGAGTTTTTTCTTAAAATTGCTCTAGAAGTTATTTCCTATCAAAAGTGAAATTGGGATTTTTTTATTTTCATTTTGAAAGCATGATTTTTAGTTGTAATCGAACGAAGCTGGAACCAATCATTGTAAACGTGTGTCTTTTTTTCACTGGACCGTTTTCTTCTGCGTCGTGGTCGATAACACGGGTCAAAGAATTCAATAAGTTGAATTTTAATTTAAATTCATTATTAAACTGAAAATATACAAAATCATTAAACTTCATCATTAAACTGAAAATATACAAAAATTAGCTTGTATATATAGTAGTTATTTATGCGAAAAGATACAGGGAAAATTTAGATTAGCTAAAAATATTTTACATGATTGGCATGTGAATAGATCTTAACTCCGAATCCCGGAGGTGATTTTCTATTTTCATCAACATTTCATGAGAATCATATATGGCTTGGGTACAATCGAGTTCATTAGTTGGATGTCGGTGGATGTTAGATCAGGTTTCTGTTGGTGGGAGAATTTACTTCTGACGTATGATTGATAGGTCAATAAGATAATGATGGCGCCAAAACAAAATTAGAATTGAGTTTAGTTTTGTGGTCATTACTTATCGACACAGCAATAAAGTTCGTCAGGTAAGTTCTTCTTTCGTTCTTTGAAACTTTAATAAAGAAAACTTCTAAGTTTCTTGATGTTTCTTTGAAACCATCACATTCTGGAACATTCTTTATTGCTCTCAAACAAAGTTGGTAGCAATTATATTAGTCCTGTGATCTTTTTATGCGATTTTTTGTTTGACCAATTTGACTTTTCGTCCTCAAAAACAAGATAAACAGGTATCGAAGGGCATTAAAATCTATTGGAGCCCTAAGCCTTACTATACTCTAAGAATACGATTCACCAAAACTTTTGAGGAGGCAATTTCATGGTGCAAAGGGCTGTTCTTAATCTTGAAAGTTTGACCCCCCCAACGCACCCGCAGTCCTCCCTCCTCTACATGGTGGTTGCGTCCCCCCTCTCTTCCAGTCCCCCCAACTGTAACCCCCCTATTCGCTTCACCCCCCCCCCCCCCTCAATGCAGCCCCAGCTGGGTACTATCAAAGCCAACCGCTCGCCGGTCGTTTGAGAGCAACTCGCCTGATGTTAGTTTTTTATTAATAGCCGCACAGCGATAGCTGGGGCTATTATTGGCCTTCTTGGTTTTTTACAATTCGAAGAATTTGAATTGTATTGGGGCGCTGTCTTTTTTTTTAAGAGCTGTTCACACATTTTCATGATTTTTGAAGTCAAATTGGAGTAGTGATTTTGGTCACGCCGAAACAGGAAGTGGAGCGAAAAAGCGAGTGGTTTTGCGGCGTGAATTGTTTTCGCTCCAAATTTAAAGTAGAGTGAGAAAACGGTGTTTGAACAAAAATTGGCTTTCTCGCTAGTGGTTTTTTGTTCACATGCGGCAATTTGACTTTGATTTTTACTGTTTTTTCGTTTTTTGGATCGGATTTTTTTCTTAATGGTTTTACCAATCCATTCATAGTCCGTTCTAGGTCTAGTTGTCTGTTTAGTCAATGAAAATTCTTTGAATTGTACGTCAGGACTTGTCCTGCTATGTTTTTTTATTTTGTCATGATTTTTGTTACGACCATATGACGTCACAGCCACTTTTTTTATTCGTTCATGCAATTTCAACTGAATTGCATGCGTGACGTCATTTTTCGCTCTTAGTGGAGCGAATTTTTTTGTTCATGCGCGTGATTAAATTTTTGGTAACACTTGACTTACCTCACTCTCAAAAATGACTTCCTCACTTTGAAATTGACTTTTATTTACTTTAATTCAAAGAGATGAGGTCAAATGGGTGTGTCACTCTAAATGAAGGTTATTTGAGATCAGCTAATAGAGGCAGCAATAACTTATACAGATTTTAAATCAAAATATACCAGATCAGCCTTCAATGAAAAGACAATTTTTTTTGGTCTGTCTTTTACTGTTTTTTTAAACTGCCGATCTACGAATCTATTGCGGCTATTTTCAGGCAATCTGCCAGCTATGTTGTTTTTGATTGCTCTTCTCTAGTGACCTTTTCACGCTTGACTTTTTGGTATTTTGAGTGATTGCAATTGCGCGCATTCAGAAATTAAGTCTGTTGCTAAAATAAAACCAATTGGGAGCGATGACTGTACTTCGCCCGTAGAGAGTAGTGGAAAATGTCCCGACTCCAACCCGAGAGGACGCGGGTTTGAAACCCTCCCAAGTCAGAAGTTTTTTCACCAATAAAGTTTCTCTAGCCTATAGATTGTTTGCCTTGCGAGTTGTTCGAGAGCAATTTGTCCGACGATAGTCGGCTTCTGTTAGTTAAGTTGTAGCCTCCGTAGAGTTTATACTTGCTTGGTTGATAGGTGCTAATGATCAACTCTGCCCAGTACTTTGACGTGGCAACTGATCGTCTATTGATGGCAACTGGCCACTGGACAACCCACGAGCAGATGGAGGACGGACTTCTCAAGTATGGCTTTGGAACCCAAATGTGGCAATTCGTTCGCCAGCTGGCCCTGATGAACCTACACGACATTGAATTTGCCCTACTCACTGCTATCTGCATCCTGGCTCCTGGTGAGACACGTCACATACTTCCCTTTTCTAATTAATTACGCTCTTAAGGAAGTTTGTTCCCGATAATAATAAAAATTGATCCTCGAAAATCACGAATCTGTCAAAATTGTGACGAAACGAATGAGCTGGCAATCTATTACGTTGCTGTCTCGCCCAATGAGCCGAGACCTAAAAACAAAATTTGGAGACCCAATTGCATCGGACATGAGTAATGTAATGCAACATTGTTTGGCAATATTTTTCATGTCTTATTGCTTTATTCCGCTCTTCAAAAAGTTGTTCCTCATTGTAATTGTACAGGTAAGTGAGGGTAACTTTCCGGCTGTCGCGTATTGTAAAATTAAATCTTGGTTGTTTTTCAGACCGTGAGGGATTGTCGTCTGAATGTCAAGAAATGGTGCTGAAATCGCAGGAGCCATATTTACACAGTCTCCGTCTCTTTTGCCAACTGAACAGTCCCCCGAACTCAAACAGACTCAACGAGCTCCTGGACAAATTGATGGGTCTTCGCTCAATCAGCTTCCAACACCGCAAGTACCTGTTCGGAATCCAGCTGAACAAGTCTAATTGGGAACCCTTGCCTCAGTTGTTGGGTGAGATCTTTGATCAAAGTGCAACGTCGTCCGCCCCTGACTGCCAAATCCACCACCTCCATCACAATAACTCCACCTCTGTCTCCCCCAAAGCAGCCGCCTCCTCCGCCCAATCTGAAAGTACCCTAGGTGGCTGTGGTGGCATGGGTACCCCTGCTATCAACTCCTCGTTCTCGGCCCCGGGGACAACGCGTTTACCCCTTCAAGATGTCACTGTTGGAGCTAGTATTATTGCGACTAGTAGTAGTGGCTGAAATGATGGGGTTACTGTTCTCTTGAGAACACACGAAGAATGGTCACGTGAACGCAAGCATTCTATGCATTCTGATTAAGTTTGTATACAATTGAAGAAAAACAAAATTTGAACAAAGTTCCGAAATAATTGAAAGGTGCATTTGATTGATTGATTGATTGATAATGATATTGATGAAAACCATAAAATGTAGTGGTTAGTTTTGCTGATTGAAATCTATAGTTGTTATTAAGAGTTGAGGCCTCTAACACAAGTCTAAAACCGCTCAAATACCTTGGCTTAGTTCGCTGCTATGAAACTAATGTGTAAATTAATAAATTAAATCATTGTTTATATAGCAAAATCCTATAATTTATAATCCTATAGAATTTTTATCCCCTGATCAGTAATCGTTCGACACCTTCCGAAAATCCTTCCTTTTTGCCAAAAATAGTATCAGTCAAAACGCTACCCTTAACCCCGCCTCTCACTAACACAACCCCCCCCCTCCCGAACCAGAATTAGCTTCAGTTATGTTTGGAATGTGATAGCATTGATCCATTATCTCTGTTTCCACTAGTCGTTCTCTATTTTATGCTGTAACTTCAACAAGGTGTATTTGCTTGTGTGCCTTTATTAAATTATGTTTATTTTCCCTGAAACTGTAAAAATATTTCACAAAATTGATTCACTATATATGTTAATTTGACTTGCTTTAGACGAATAAACAACTAAAAAAACATTGAGAAACAAATATTGTCACAATGTTTAGAAAACAAGAATTTGTCTTCTTGATGCACAGAATTTGTTGAGAGCATGTCGAAATGAATTTAGCATTTCACTACTCATACGTGAATGTATATTTCCCATACAAATGGTTTCAAATCACGGATCTATTCTGCCTCCCCTCCCCTTACCTCCCCCTTTAGTGCTGTTTATGACTCGCATTAATTTATGGTCATATAACATAACAGATTGGTGATCGTAAGCGGGGGGGGGGGGGTCTACAAGAATAGGTTGCAAACCTGAGTGGGAACGTTGAGCACACTATCCTTTCTCATAATAGTTGTGCGCTCTATCTGAAAAAAAGTACTTGCTAATTTGGAGATGTCGGTTGGCTAGAAACGAATTTGTATTTTTGATACAAAGTTTACAAAACAGAGATTTTAAGCCAAATTAGAACAAAATCCAAATTTTTCAATTCTTTATTTCGACTTTGTATTCAAGGAATTTGAATTGTTTTTCTTTAATTTTCTTTGAATCTTTATCAATTCAGTTATGTCATTAAAGAATGAGGCTTGAAAACTGGAATGATCTTATTGGTATTGTGTCGTATCATTGAGTGAAGCAAGATTTTATTAGCACGCTTCCAAAAGTTACTCTGTTTATGGTCTGTTTTTGTTTGGCTAAATCTCAATTACCGTAGAACCTGTTGTACGGCAATTTATAATGAACCTCCCCCATCGTGTTAAACCTCAACCTATTTCCTACCTCATCTAAAAGCAGTTCATCTATCTATCTATCTATAAATTTCAACAATTATAGCCATCGCCAAAATTGCTTAAAAGACGCTTTAATGCTTCGATTTTTTCGTCCATGATTTTGTTTTGAGTTTTTAACAATGCGTCTTTTAATGCTGAGCAATTTATACAGTGCACAGTTTAGCAGATCTATCTTTCCCTACTAAATACCAAATATTCACTGCTTGATTGAGGAAGCTTAATTATTTATTAATGTACTTCAATGAAGTAGAGCGATTCTGCCCGCCGCTTGTTCACAAGGCTAACACAGTAACATATGAATCACGGCAACTATGATCCATAAGGTGGGAGCAGTGAACTTGTCTGAAAAATACTCTTTAGCAGTCTGATTGCTTTGAAGAGAAGAACTATGGCAAAATTGTGGGAATTATAGCAGCCGAGTTTTGCTGAATTGCTACTGGAGTCAAAAAATATTTCGTGTTGTTTCCACCTGCCGTCGCGATTTTCCCTCACCTCATTAATATTGAATTCCTAACTATTTTTTGCTCTTTTTCTAGTAGAGTATTCTAACTAGTACTATAACTATTGTTCTATATTCTAATACATTCACTGCTACCACTGCTAGTGGTGGTAGCTGAGTTGAGCTTGTGCGCATTATTTTGATGATGTTAATATGTATAAAAGTTGGTATCTTTAAGTGTGGTGCTTTCTTTTTCTTCTTGATAGTGAAGCGATTCAAAAAGAGACTATTTTTCATTGCTTACATCCTAATTTGATGCTTGAATAATGTGCGATAAATAAACAAGTTTCAAATGATACACATTATGAACAGAAAAAGTTCCGAAGGGGTTGACACTGTCATTTTTATAAGGTGATCTTTGTCTTCTTCTCTTTATACTTTAAATTGCTATTTTACAATTAAACTATTCAAATCTATTAATTTTTTTAATTGCTCTCAAACGAAGTTTGTAGCAATTATATTAGTCCTGTGGTCTTTTTTTTGCCATTTTCCTCCTTTTTCGTCTGAGCATGTGACTTTTCGTCCTCTGAAACGGGTAAAGAGGGGAGGGCATTAAGTGGCCAAGGAGCGTGGCCAAATTCGTGGTGAAGAACGGGGTTTTTAATCCTAAATCTTAAAAAAGTTAGATTCCCCTCTGTCCCTCTACTCCACCGTGACATTTATACTCATCGTTAAGCCCCACCCCCCCCCCCATCGCTTGAGCGACCCCCTGAGACCACCACTCTTCTCACACCCCGCCCCCCAAAGCTAGTTCCCTAAACAACATGTTAATACCAAAGCCACCCGCTCACCGGTCGTTTGAGAGCAATTAGCCCGACTTTAATCGGCCATGTTCCATATTTGCTCTCGAAGGAAGTTTGAAGCAATTAATGTAATTGAATCTTAACGACTGGAAAAGAAGAGTCAGTATTCCACAGTTCTTTTTTTAGCTGAAGCAAGTTTGGTCATGACCTGAACTTTCGACTTTGGTTTTGAACAATACCTTTTGTTTAGAACGTTGACTTCTGTTTTCGAACTGTGGACTTCAACAGTAGCGTAGTCAATAAAACATAGCATCAACTGCTGGTCACATTCAAGGTGCAAAGGACGTTTTCAGAAATATTCTTTCCGTAGCTGTAACTCCTCACTGTCAGAACTACAAATACAAACCCCCATCTGCGCTACCCACCCCCCCCCCCCCTCTACCAAACACATACCTACCTCAACTTCTCGTCGTCGTCCCCCCAACACCCCTAAAATTAAGTTCACACATTTTCATGATTTTTGAAGTCAAATTGCAGTGGTGATTTTGGTCACGCCGAAACAGGAAGTGGAGCGGAAAAGCGTGGTTTTGCGGCGTGAAATTTTTTCGCTCTAAATTTAAAGTAGAGTGAGAAAACGGTGTTTGAACAAATATTTGCTTTCTCGCTAGTGGTTTTTTCGTTCACATGCGGCAATTTCACTTTGGTTTTTACTGTTTTTTCAATTTTTTGGATTGGATTTTTTTCTAAATGGTTTTTCCAATCCATTCATAGTTCATTCCTGGTCTAGTTTTTTGTTAAGTCAATGAAAATTCTTTGAATTGTACATCAGGACTTGTCCTACTATGTTTTTTTATTCGTCGATCAAAAAAATGTTTCGCTTTACCTCATTTTTCCGCTTTTTCAACATTTTGCGTGAAATTTTTTTGACTTCTCTAGGCTAGTTTCTCGCTTCTCGCATTCTGCTAAAAGTGATTTTGAGCATCAGTTGGTCAGCAAAGCAATTCAAAATGAACAGAGTCAGTATAAAAAATTGAAGTCAGAAATAGAAACGGGATAAACCCATTTGTTGGTCGGTCCATGTTTAACTGTAGTTGTCCGAGGCTTGCTGTCAATGCGAATTTCCTAATTGTCAGAAGGTTTATCTCATCCAAAGTGATCTTGAAATACGATTAGTAAATATGTTGATAGATTGAAAGCGTCTACACCTTGAGTAGGAAGCATTAAAATATTAATCTTGTCAAGATTTCGCCATATTCGATGAAAAGTTGTTTTTTCAGTATGCGCCTTTTTTCATAGTTTTTGCGCGCCTTTTTTTAATAATAGCAGCACAACGATAGCTGCGGCTATTATTGGACTTCTCTAGTTTTTTTAAATTTCGTCGTCGCGATTGTTGTTACGACCATATGACGCCACAACCACTTAAAATCTGCTTTTTGTTCATTCGTTCATGCAATTTCAATTGAAGTGCGTGCTTGACGTCATTTTTCGCTCTTAGTGGAGCGAGTTTTTTGTTCATTTGCGTGATTAAACTTTTGGTCACACGACTTACCTCACACAAAAATGGCTTCCTCAATTTTAAATTGACTTTTATTTACTTTAATTCAAAGAGATCAGGTCAAATGTGTGTGTCGCTCTAACTGAAGGGTATTAGAGAGCAGCTAATAAAGGCAGCAAAAACTTATACAGATTTTTAATCAAAATATAACTTGTCAGCTCTCAATGAAAAGACAATTTACTTTTTTTACTGGTTTTTGGAGACTGCAGATCTACGAGCTTTTGCGGCTATTTTCTGGCAATCTGCAGCTATGTTATAGTTTTTGCCGTATCATTCAATGTCAATAATAGCAGATAACATCTGTGTTCTACGACGAAGCCTAATGACAGCTATTTCACAGTTTCAACTCATTGTTAACGTTTTTAATTGCTCTCAAACAAAGTTTGTAGCAATTACGTTAGTCCTGTTGGTCTTTTATGCAAAATTTCGCTTGACCAATTTTTCATCTAACGCATTTGACTTTTTGACCTCAAAAACGCGATAAACAGGTAGCGCCCAGCGGGCATTAAGTGCTCTGAGAGCCTTTCAGCTCACTAGTCTTTAATTATGCGATTCACAGAATCTGTTTTGGAGACTTTTACTTATTGTGCGAAGGGCGGCTCTTAAAGATTGACTCAGCCTACTGTTGCCCCCCCCACTGTTGCCACCACATCAGCCCAACGTTACACCCCCCTCCCCGCTGAGCTCACTTACGCCCCGTCAATAAAGCTAAAACTAGCCTCACTAAACCGTGCCTAGCTACTGACAAAGCCACTCGTTCGCCCTTTTTTTTGAGAGCAATTCGCCCGACTTTAGTCGGTTATGTTTAAGGACTTTGGCACTACTTAATTTCAAAACTATATTTGAGTTTTTTTCTTGGCGCGTTTTTCAATTAATAGTGTTGTCCTGTCTTTTAATGACCTTAATGACAAGTCTTATTTGGTCTCTGGTCAAGCACTAAAGTTCTTTAACGTTTTAGGAGACTTTGATGTCACATGGTTCCAAAATTTATCAGATCAGTATATTTGTCAGTTTTGGCCGTTTTTATAATTCTTTTTGTCCTATCAATTAATGGCAGATCCCGTTGGCTCTCTGATGAAGCTTAATTAAAGCTAAATAGCCTTTTTGTTAATTTTTTCCTATCATTTAACTTTGTAAATTACTTTGTTTGGCTCTCTCTGGAGGTTTAAAACAGAGCAATTTCAAGTATAACCGTTTTTATAACTTCGATGTGATTAAACAACATGATTTCGACTTGAAAAAAATACTTGTTATTTTTTATAATTTTGTCTGCTTGTTGTTACTCTGTCTCAGTGATGACGGGCCATAGACTTTTGATTACACAAAATTGCAGTTATTTTATGTTTAATTGCTCTAAAACGAAGTTTGTAGCAATTATATTAGTCATGTCGGTCTTTTTAATGCGATTTTTCGCTTGGCTGATTTTTCGTCTGAACATTTTGGCTTGCCGTCCTCAAAAACGGGATAACAGGTAGCGCGCAGAGGGCCTTAAGTTCTCTAAGAGCCCTTCAGCTCACTAGTCTCGAAATTTGCGATTCACAGAAACTGTTTTGGAGACTTACACTTATGGTGTGAAGGGTGGTTCTTAGAGATTTCTCTAATTCTATGCTAAACAAGGATCTTTTATTCGAATTTTTTAAACTATGAGATCTGCTTTATCAAAATGGACTCAAAAATTGCTCTGAATTGGTAAGATTCACCAAAACAAAATTTTCCACTTTTCTCGCTTGTTCACTGTCAAAACTGAATTTTCTTAATTGAAATTACACATCTAGTCACCAGTAAGTATTAACCAATAAATTAATCATTAACCATTGATTGGATGTGTTCTCTCGATTTCGACGTCTCTCGTTATTTTGTTCAACTCAACAGATTTCCAGATCTGCCGATTTTCGCTAATATAAATCGATGTTCATTATTTTTCCATAGAATTTCAGTCAGTTCTTAACAATAAGATTGCATTCAGAGTGGCGGATTCCTCGTTTTGAGGAAAGTTGATTCCACCTTCCGCGTTCAGGTCGTTAAAAAAGAGGGGAAATTGTTTTAAATTGTTTGTTCACTCGTTTTTAACGGTGGATACGTCGAAACCACTGCAAAAGTTTATAAGATGAATGTCAAACTAGTTTTGTGGAATTTTTGGCCTCATCCAATTATTTAATGGCAGATTCAGATAAAAATGGCTTTTTGAAGTATTTATTCCACCTCATCACTAACTTGATCGGTGAAATAAGAGCAACTTCAATCCAGGTATGAATTTTGTAGCCCACATTTTCTTCTCTACGTCATTCGAACTACGTCTTTGAATTTTGTACTACGTCGTTCTAACTCCGGAATTGCAGCACCAATCGCTTCCTTGCTGAGGAAATATCCCAAATTTTTGTTAGTTGCCTTGAATAGGAATGTTTTCAGATTAAATTCGCTGTGAGTTCTTTGAAAGCTGCTACAGCAGAGAAAGAGCGTTAAAAGTAACAACATTTCATCATAGTTTGATGAAGTTTAAAAATACGAAATTAATGAATGGTTTAAGTTTTAATTAGAGTAGCGGGCTGATGCGATGTGGTAAAACGATATTATAGCATCTATGACGTGCTCTGTTTAGGGATAGAAATGTTTTGTTTTAAAGCTCCAAAATATCACTGCCTCGCAAACAATTAGTAAAAAATACTCTCAATATAAAAAATCAGCTATAAATCAGCTTGTTATCAATGTAAAGCAAACTGCTTTTGTCCTTGAAAAGTCTTGAAAAATGAGGGCAAAAGAGATGAAAAACATTGTTACATTTTATTCTCATGGAAACTATCAAAGACAACAGCTTTCTACCATATTTAATCTATATATGAAAACTCCTGAAACTGTAGAATTGAAAGAAATTCAGTTTTTCTCAAGGGGGCGTTTATACTTGAGAGTTTTCGAACATATAAAATATTTTTGCGCAAAAAAACATGAATTTTCAGAAACTTCAATGCAGTTCGCCAAAATCATCGCCAAAAGTGTCCGAAAACAAACGGAAGCTTCGTATTGACATCAGCATATTATCCGAAATTAAGCAACCATTTGAAAATCGACTGACATATAAAAATATGAATTAATTGGTACTGGAGCAAAATTCATTTTAAAAACCGTTTGATAATACAAGAAAAATTAAGACCTCGTATTAGTATTGAGGAGAGTTTAATGAGCTTACTTACTAGTACCCAATTTTAGTATGTTCTAAGAACTGGAAAATAAAACGCCTCAATAGCATCTCATCATTGCCATTTTACCTCAAATATTACGCACTCATTTGAAATTAAGTTTGTGAGTGTGAAAGACTTTTCAGTCAAGTGGATCAAGGTGACCTTGTTTCTTTTTTTTGTCAAATACTTGAACAAAATCAACACGGTAAGGATACGAAAAAACTCTTAGAGAATTAATCTCATCTACAGTAGGTAGCACTAAGACATCTGCGCTACAATAGTTCAACGTCAAAAAAGAGGGTTAAATTGCAGAGGTCAGTTGCGCATTTGAAACAGTTTTTTGAACTTCATTCAAAAAGACCATTTTGCATACCATCATAGCACTCAACAAATTTATGGTTGAATTTTCATCAAAACCTAGTTCTTACAAATTGTTTAAACTTTAACACAATCAAGGTGTTGTTGAATCGCGAAGACTTCATCAGCCAATCAGAATGCCAAAGGATCAGTATTAAGCCAACGATACCGTAGTAAATTTTGAGAGTTTAAAAGTGTCAACGATAAAACAACTTGATAGTCAGCAAGCTTTAATTGGTAACCTCACCTTTCCAGAAACCTGAGCGCCTTTTGTGCTTCAGCTCAAAGCAATCCTGGAGGAAACAAAAATTTTATTGATTGGCTCCAGAATCTGCTCAAGAATTGCAGTCAGCGAATTACCAAAAGACAGTAATTAGTTTTTTTTCGGGGTCAAAGCAAGGCAGAAAGCTTTTGTTTCAAGGAAATTATTTATGATGGGGATCGTCTTCAGTGTGTAACTTTGCAGGATGGAACTAACTCTTTGATTCGAGAAATTAATAAATATTTAGACAAAACTTTTGAGGCTTTTCGTAAAGTTGTCGACTTGTTTTTCCTAAAGTTCTGCCCAGAAATGTCTCATTTATGCCTAGTAACCCCCACGTTTGTTTATCTGTTGACAAGTCAGATGGCGCCCTGCGAATTCTAGGTTCTATGAACTAACGAAAACGAATTTTGCAAAAAACAAGATTATTGTGCTCTATGGTAAAATTGTTGCTATCCTGAATATCAAAAGTCGTTCCATGATCAAGTACCTCCCTCAGACAGTCAAGGTAGTAAACCTGTGCATAAGTGTTTGATAAAAAAGTTTTGTCAGAATCCTAAATTTGATATTGCGTGGTAGGATTTCCCCTATACCCAATAGTTCTTGCAAGGGTTTCACATATAGCAATGGCTTCTCATGGCACCCATTGCACCTTTGTGACGCGTTTTAAGTGCCAATTATAACAGTCGATTTCGACATCGAGATAATCCAATGCAGCAAAACCTATAAGTACAATAGAGGAAGTGGGAAGTTGCGCTATGGCTACGGCAATTACCTTACTTCGTGTAACTCTTGCAGCGTTGCGACACCGTTATATGAAAAAAAACCTGCTCCAACCATGCAAATACATAACAAAATTAATTACTCCGGCTTTACCAAAAGTGTACCAAAAGCTGATTTGCAAACAAATACCTGAACATCCTGATGCATATGAGCTGTTAAACTTGTAATTTGGGATTCAGAACAAAATTCTACAAAATTTTCTATGATGTGTCACCAAATACATTCGAAAAGAAGAAGATATTGGCTCATTTTTAGCGGATGCAATTTTAGATCTCGTTAAACTCCTTGATCCCATCTCGCACAAAAAATCCCTAAAAATTTTTTGATCTAAGTTTGTGAACCGATTCAGAAGAACTTTTGAAATCCTATCTTACCCAAAGAAATGAAAAAGGAAAGTTATTTTGATACTATATCATCTGATTGGCGTTGTATTCACCAGGGATTTGGGATCACTATCACTAGACCTTGGTTTGATTTACAAAATAAGCTTGATAGACAACTAAAATTGGCTGGTAGAGTTGGCTTGCCTGTGAACAAACAGGACTCTGTTTCGACTATAGGATACAAAACAGATGTAAAACCAGGCATCGTATCATTTAGATCCATGCAATACTTTTCGCCCCGGGCATTCCAAAGTAATTTTTTATTGATAATTTACCTACCATCAATCTTAGGTCGAACAATAGAACGACAACATTGTTTTTCTCAAAAACTAAACGCAGAATTTTTAAAAAGCAGCTTCGTTTTTGTTCAATTTTTGACATCAAAAAGAACATCAAAGCTTAAGGTTCGATGAACCTAGCAATATGTCAAAAAGTTTTTGCAATAGGCCTATCAAAAAACTTTGCTAAAGTTTGATAGAAAAATGTACTCTGAAAATCAGAAAAATCATATTCTGTCTTTGTTCAATTAAGCTTTTTGCATTGTTATATGACACTGTTTTCTTGTAGTTCAGTTTATGTTACTGTCAACTACTTGAACAGATTCACTCTGTATTTTCTCTTTCTCTCTCTCTGTACGCAAAATGTCCACAATCATTTCTCTAATTAGATTACTTCTGAGCGCTGGACTTTAAATTTTTGCAGAAATCCAACCTATTTAATTTTTTTTTCAAAAATATTTTCCGGAGCAAAAAAGCAGTCTGGCATAACTAGATCTGAGCAAGTCAAGTTTGAAAACTTTTAAATGTGTTTCCACAGCAAAAATTCTTTTCTATTTCCGAAGAAAAACAAACTGGATGAATCAATTTTTCAACTAGGTTCAAGTTTGAGACAGTAATGGCAAATATTATGAGATGAAAAGTAGTAAATTTTACTAAGCATTATTTAATTTAAAAAATTGATTGAGAAAACTTTGATTTTTGTTGCAAAGCTTGCTAACTGATTGCTTGTTGCTTGGTCCAACTAAAGCTCAGCTGATGTTCAGCTGACAATTGAGCCGAGTTGATGTAGCGCAGAACAAAAATTGGATCGTGCTAAAGTGCAACAGAAAAAATTTGAATCGAGCTGAAATCCAGCTGCAAAAGCTTCGTTCGAGCTAAACTCGAGATGACCATAAAATTTATCTTAATTCTTTTTTTGGACTGATACCACCTTATGGTCACAAAAACTTTCGCAAATCCAGGCCTAGACTATGGGAGTAGAGACCCAACAATTTGTTGTTAAAAATTACACAATTGGCTATTTGCCTCTAAAATCTGCAATATCGTGAATATATTTAACTTCAGGGCTTAAAATCTCGCAAGATTTTTTTGAAGGGTTACCGGTTGGCAGTTTGTCAGCGGATTTCTGCCTTTCCTTATACAAATGTCAAAAAACATAACCAGGAAGTCACAGTTTGAGTAGACTAAATTATTTTGTCTATGAAAAAGACGATTGGTGAAAAATTTTTTATTGAAAACTTATATTGAAAACTTAAAGATTTTTAATCTTTAAGTTTTCAATATTATTTTATCTCAAAAACGTTTCTCGAAACGAAAGGACTCATTGTTAGGAAGTAGTGTCAATGTCATTTTACCCAATACCAAATTTAATTTACCTTCTTGTTAAAATTACCGGAACAACTATTTAGCCGACTGTATTATTAAATAGCCCGTGGGACTTGATATGAAAATATCACAACTTTAAAATTAGAAACTTTAAACTGTCAATTTAATTGGTCAACAAACTTGTCAATAAAATAAACTTTGATCAAAAAAGGGTTTCATCTAGTTTTGTATTGCGAATAGCAATTGCATACGTTTTCAACATTTGATATGTAAAAAACAGAAATTGATATGTAAAACAATTGATATGTAAAAAACATTTGATATGTAAAAAATAGAAATTTACTGAATTTTGATTGCTGAAGATGAAATATTTTGAGTTTTTGAAAAAAATACATTTTCCTCTAATGTGACCCTGGGTCCGTTTTTTATGCTCTAAAATGAAGTTCATATTGTTATGACCCACTTTAGTGGGGGTGAAGAACTAAATAATCAAATGGGTTTTGTTTTGTTCAATCAACTTTGGGCGATCGATAAAACCATTGTAGAGAGTTGTGAGTGGTATCATTAGAAAGCCCGTCCAGCGTAGAATATGGAAATAAAAAGATTTGTTTGACTTTCGTTTTTTCTTACTGGGAATTATCGAGGTTTAAAATTTCGTGAATTAGAGACAATATTCCTTTGTTTTATTCACATTTTCTATATTTTTGACCAAGTTTTTCTAAATTATTGCAAATTTATGTTAAAATTGGTAACATTAGTGGGATTTATTTTATCTTAAAAATGAGGAGGGTTGCCTCATTGTTCGATCTAAGTTTTTTGGCTAAAATTTATGCACAATTTCTCAAAACTCAGACTTTTTTTGTCAAAAATGGGACGGACCAAATATGTTTTTAGCTTACTGTGTTTTAAGCTCACAAATATGATTTTTTAAAAAAAAAGATTTGCGGGAAGTAGACAACCTAAAACTGCGGTCTTGTTCTTTGTAAGCTACAGCTATACTTGCACTGCCCTGAAGGGTCTTCTGCGATTATAATTTAGCCAGTTTTTCGCAAGTTTAAACTTGTTGATTATAAAAAAGCATTATTTATTTTTGATATACTGAAAAATTTTATTTAAAAATTGGTCTATTTTGCAACCATTTGAACGATTGAGTATTTTTGGCGACGCGCAACAATATCAGTACTGCTCTTGATCTCTCCGTAGATCCTAACGGTAAACAAATCTTTAGATTTTAATTGGGCGTTGATTTTTTTCAAAATTTTTTCGCATTTAGACATTTTATGTCAATTACTGACAAGAACTTGAAATCAGAACTCAATTACTGACAGAAATTATTTACAAAAAGTGAGTTCCAACAATCATATATATTAATTTCAGAGTTAAGTTCAAGGTTTTTGTGGCTCTGAAAAAATGTTTTCGTTAACTTTTATTAACTTCTTATATTCTGCTTTCTTTTGTAATTTTTTTTTAAATTCCAATAAATTATTACCCGAATCAAAGATCCAATTGGTTTTTTTTTGAGAGGTATAGGGAAACATAGACAATGATTTCAGTTGTTATCTAATGTCTCTTATGGGTTTAAATATATGTTTTAAAAAAACTATCGGTGAATTTTTGAACTTTGCCACTATTTTATCTTATGTCCAAAGAAAAACAGGCGGTAACTTTCCTGTGAGTTATAATTTAATATCTGTAAAGTTTTCAAAATGGTTTCTTGGTTTTAATACTACCAGTTTTCAAAGTTTGTTCTATTTAGGTTCGTTTTGTCTTCTTGTAGAATTATAACCTTTTGGACATGTCCAATTGAGGGAAAGCATATTTGGGTAACAGCACAGCGTTGAAAAAATGCGTATCTGAATAAGTCAATTGTTTTTATCTTTAAGCTTCACCTTTTTTATTTTTTTTTCTTTCTATTTGTAGCTTAGTCTCGGTAAAGACAAGCCCCAACCCGATTCAGGTAACCTATAATTTAATCTTTATACCAGTTTTAATTTCAATCATTGCTAGGCTTTTTTAGAACTGTTCAAAAAATTTGAGATTTTTGTATATTTCTACAGTTTAAAGAATATTTATTTGATTTTTAAATTAAAAAATTGATGGTAGGTCCCCTTGGCTTTGAAATAATACGCAATTCAACATTTTTTAAACTCTCTTTGTCACGGGTTTATGGTTTTAACGGCTTCATTTCCACTTACCCGCAAGGTTGAGTTGAGCTTTTTAGTTTTGCAAGTAGTTTTTCTTGTTTTTGTAGTCGTATGAAATACACTTTACAATGACAGGTCTCAATTGTTTTCTATAAAGAAACGAATTAACATTTTAGTGATTTCAGATTAATAACTAATAAAAAAAACTTTGAAATTAATTGTTTTTAAATACAGAAACTCATTTTTGAACTTCGCTCTTTTTTGCTCTGTTTTGTCGACCTGTTACCAAGCTTATTGACATGTCCCATATTTGTTCTAGTGAAGTATAAGTTACTTTGTTTTTCTTAGATTTTATCTGATGCAAGTTTATTTTTTGAAAGATTTTTGTAACATATACATCGAGTTTTGGTCCGAATTAATGCTTTTATGTGGTTTTCATTACTGATTTTTCTGGTAGTCCTATTAACAACAAGTTTCATCGGCAGCCTTACGTGGCATTGTTTCACTGTATTAGTGTTTTTTGAACGATGTGTATGTTTTTGAAAATTTTTTGCCCCTTCATCATTTGGTAGTCAATTAAGTCAACAATGTGGATGAGCGGGTTTGGAACTTTATGTGCGTAGGCACATTACCGAGCCTCCTTGTTCACCTAATAATTTATTTTTGTTTATGAATATATGTAAAGTGATTTTGTCAAAGTTTTATACGTTATTTATTGAGACAACAGATTCAATTACATAAAAAATGTGACTGCTGGCTGGAAAGTCATAGCTGAAGTCTTATTGGTTGACTCTACGCCTAGAAACGTGCTAATAGAGATAAACTTAAAAGTCACATCTAGAAAAGGATAAGCCAAAAAATCTAGCCTATATTATACATTACGTATAGGGTAATGTGTTTGTCAACTTTTCCGTTGAAGTTTGAAACGACAAGGCCTGGAATTAAATGAGCATAAAGTTTGGTTTCTAACAGAAATTGAGGTGTTCTAATTTTGTCTCACTTTTCTTTTTACCGTCTAAAAGGTTAGTTTTCCATAACCTAATATTTACAGTTCTTGCAGATAACATCTTATAAACATAGTGCCTTAAGCACTGTGATGTCGTAAAATTGTTTTTGAAATTTTGACTTCTGCTGGTATTTGCTGCTCTTTAATAATCTCAAAACTTAGTCTCAATAATAACAGTCCCAATTGTTTTTTGAGGTGTTGTAATTTGACCCATCTCTTTTTGTTGAAAGCTTGTGTCCGTAATGACTTTTGAAAACATTTGTTTTCAAAAAGTTATTTGGATTTTTGAGCTTCGCCGTTTTTTTTCGTTCTAATTGTAGTCAGTCTCTCTAAAGACAGGCCAAGAATCCGTTTTTAGTAATATATAACTTAATCTTCATACTGGCTTTAATTTCAATCATTGCTAGGCTTTGTTAGAACTGTTCAAAAAATTTGAGATTTTTGTATATTTCTACAGTTTAAAGAATATTTATTTGATTTTTAAATTAAAAAATTGAAGGTAGGTCCCCTTGGCTTTGAAATAATACGCAATTCAACATTTTTTTAAACTCTCTTTGTCACGGGTTTATGGTTTTAACGGCTTCATTTCCACTTACCCGCAAGGTTGAATTGAGCTTTTTAGTTTTGCAGGTAGTTTTTCTTGTTTTTGTAGTCGTATGAAATACACTTTACAATGACAGGTCTCAATTGTTTTCTATAAAGAAATGAATTAACATTTTAGTGATTTCAGATTAATAACTAATAAAAAAACTTTGAAATTAATTGTTTTTAAATACAGAAACTCATTTTTGAACTTCGCTCTTTTTTGCTCTGTATTGTCGACCTGATACCAAGCTTATTGACATGTCCCATATTTGTTCTAGTGAAGTATAAGTCACTTTGTTTTTCTTAGATTGTATCTGATGCAAGTTTATTTTTTGAATGATTTTTGTAACATATACATCGAGTTTTGGTCCGAATTAATGCTTTTATGTGGTTTTCATTACTGATTTTTCTGGTAGTCCTATTAACAACAAGTTTCATCGGCAGCCTTACGTGGCATTTTTTCACTGTATTGGTGTTTTTTGAACGATGTGTATGTTTTTGAAAATTTTTTGCCCCTTCATCATTTGGTAGCCAATTAGGTCAACAATGTGGATGAGCGGGTTTGGAACTTTATGTGCGTAGGCACATTACCGAGCCTCCTTGTTCACCTAATAATTTATTTTTGTTTATGAATATATGTAAAGTGATTGTGTCAAAGTTTTATACGTTATTTATTGAGACAACAGATTCAATTACATAAAAAATGTGACTGCTGACTGGAAAGTCATAGCTGAAGTCTTATTGGTTGACTCTACGCCTAGAAACGTGCTAATAGAGATAAACTTAAAAGTCACATCTAGAAAAGGATAAGCCAAAAAATCTAGCCTATATTATACATTACGTATAGGGTAATGTGTTTGTCAACTTTTCCGTTGAAGTTTGAAACGACAAGGCCTGGAATTAAATGAGCATAAAGTTTGGTTTCTAACAGAAATTGAGGTGTTCTAATTTTGTCTCACTTCTCTTTTTACCGTCTAAAAAGTTAGTTTTCCATAACCTAATATTTACAGTTCTTGCAGATAACATCTTATAAACATAGTGCCTTAAACACTGTGATGTCGTAAAATTGTTTTTGAAATTTTGACTTCTGCTGGTATTTGCTGCTCTTTAGTAGTCTCAAAACTTAGTCTCAATAATAACAGTCCCAATTGCTTTTTTAAGGTGTTGTAATTTGATCCATATCTTTTTGTTGAAAGCTTATGTCCGTAATGACTTTTGAAAACATTTGTTTTCAAAAAGTTATTTGGATTTTTGAGCTTCGCCGTTTTTTTTCGTTCTAATTGTAGTCAGTCTCTCTTAAGACAGGCCAAGAATCCGTTTTTAGTAACATATAACTTAATCTTTATACTGGCTCTAATTTCAATCATTGTTAGGCTTTGTTAGAGCTGTTACTACGAGATTTCAAAAAATGTTTGAGACTTTTATATATCTGTACAGTTGAAAGAATATTTGTTTTCTTTTTAAATTATAACATTGATGGTAGGTACCATTGGCTTTGAAATAATACGCAATTGAACGTTTTTTTTTTAAATTCTTTTAGTCACGAGTTTATGGTTTTAACGGCTTCATTTCCATTTTCGCGCAAAGTTGAGTTGATCTTTTTAATTTTGCCGGTATTTGTTCTTTTTTTGCAGTCGTATGAAATACACTTTACAATGACAGGTCTCAATTGTTTTCTATAAAAAAATGAATTAACATTTTAGTGATTTCAGATTAATATCTAAAAAAAAAAACTTTGAAATTAATTGTTTTTAAATACAAACTCATTTTTGAAATTCGCTCTTTTTTGCACTGTATTGTCGACCTGATACCAAGCTTATTGACTTGTCCCATATTTGTTCTAGTGAAGTATAAGTCACTTTGTTTTTCTTAGATTGTATCTGATGCAAGTTTATTTTTTGAATGATTTTTGTAACATATACATGGAGTTTTGGTCCGAATTAATGACTTTATGTGGTTTTCATTACTGACTTTTTTGGTAGTCCTATTAACAACAAGTTTCATCGGCAGCCTTACGTGGCATTGTTTTACTGTATTAGTGTTTTTTGAACGATGTGTATGGTTTTGAAAGTTTTTTGCCCCTTCATCATTTGGTAGCCAATTATGTCAACAATGTGGATGAGCGGGTTTGTAACATTATGTGCGTAGGCACATTACCGAGCCTCCTTGTTCGCTTAAGAATTTATTTTTGTTTATGGTTATATGTAAAGTGATTGTGTCAAAGTTTTATACGTTGTTTATTGAGACAACAGATTCAATTACATAAATGTGACTGTTGGCTGGAAAGTCATAGCTGAAGTCTTATTTTTATCTCTTCGATAATATTTAAAAAATCATCAAGGGTTGACTCTTCGCCTATAAACGTGCTAATAGAGATAAACTTAAAAGTCACATATAGAAAAGGAGAAGCCACAAAATCTAGCCTATATTATACATTACGTATAGGGTAATGTTTTTGTCAACTTTTCCATTGAACTTTGAAACGACAAGTCCTGGAATTAAATGAGCATAAAGTTTGGTTTCTAACAGAAGTTGTTCTAATTTCGTCTCACTTCTCTTTTTACCGTCTAACAAGTTAGTTTTCCATAACCTAATATTTACAGTTCTTGCAGATAACATCTTATAAACATAGTGCCTTAAACACTGTGATGTCGTAAAATTGTTTTTGAAATTTTGACGTCTGCTTGTATTTTTGCTGCTCTTTAGTAGTCGCAATACTTAGTCTCAATAATAACAGTCCCAATTGGTGTTTTGAGGTGTTGTAATTTGATCCATCTCTTTTTGTTGAAAGCTTATGTCCGTAATGACTTTTGAAAACATTTGTTTTCAAAAAGTTATTTGGATTTTTGAGCTTCGCCGTTTTTTTTTCGTTCTAATTGTATTCAGTCTCTCTAAAGACAGGCCAAGAATCCGTTTTTAGTAATATATAACTTAATCTTCATACTGGCTTTAATTTCAATCATTGTTAGGCTTTGTTAGAACTGTTACTACGAGATTTCAAAAAATGTTTGAGATTTTTATATATTTGTACAGTTTAAAGAATCTTTGTTTTCTTTTTAAATTATAACATTGATGGTAGGTACCATTGGCTTTGAAGTAATACGCAACTGAACGTTTTTTTAATTCTTTTAGTCACGAGTTTATGGTTTTAACGGCTTCATTTCCATTTTCGCGCAAAGTTGAGTTGATCTTTTTAATTTTGCCGGTATTTGTTCCTTTTTTGTAGTCGTATGACACCGGATAATGACAGCTCTCAATTGTTTTTATGGAGATATGATTGAACCTATTGGCGATTTCAGATAATATCTAATGAGAATAATTACTTTAAAACTAATTGCTTTTAGATATAGAAACGCAATCTTGAGGTTCGCAGTTTTTTGCTCTTTTTTGTCGACCTGTTACACGGCCGATTGACAGGTCCCATTTTTTCTGATGAAGTATAGGTTAATGTATTTTGCGTAGGTTGTATCTGATTTTTACATATACATCGAGTTTTGGCTTAACGTTTGTTTGGTTTTCATTACAGTCTTTACTAGTAGTCCTATTAACAACAAGTTTTATCGGCAGCCTTACGTAGCATTATTTTTATTGCATTAGTGTTTTTCGAACGATATGTATGGTTTTGAAACTCTACTGTCCCTTCATCATTTGGTAGCCAATTGAGTCAACAATGTGGGTGAGCGGGGTCGGAACATTATGTGCGTACGCACATTACCGAGCCTCCTTGTTCGCGTAAAAAATTTGTTTTGTTTATTCTTATATGTAACGTAATTTTTTTAAAAGTTTTATACGTTATTTATTGCGACAAGATTCAATTACAAAAACTCTAGCTTTTGGCTGGAATGTCATTGCTGAAGTCTTATTTTTTATCTCTCCCATAATATTAAATAAAACCTCAAGGTGTGACTCTTCGCCTAGTAACGTGCTAATAAAGATGAACTTAAAAGTCACAACTAGAGTAAGAGAAGCCAAATATAGCCTATAATATACATTACGTATCGGGTAATGTTTTTATCAACTTTTTCCATTAAACTTTGAAGCGACGCGGTCTGTAATTAAATGCTCATAAAGTTCGTTTTTAACAGAATTTTAAGTATTCTAATTTTGCCTCACTTCTTTTAACGTCTCAAAACTTAGCTTTCCATAATCTAATATTATTCATAACATTTCACATTCATCGCGTAAATATTGAGAACTGATATTTTTGAAGGAACTAACGATGTCATTTTTATTCTCAAAATACTTCCATATTTAGACAGTTAAAACAGACAGTTTTGATGATAAAATCACTAGTATGAGTTCTTTGTTGTTTTGTTTACTTCTAATTGGTCTGTAATGTTGGTTAATTTTCCCAAATTGATGTCCGCTTGTTCACATGAGCTCACATGTTTTCAGACTAATATCTGGTCTCGCTCAAAATTATTTGCTGTTTTATGATTGCGCTCGTGTTCTTTGCTCGTTTTGTGATCTCTCTCGTGTTTATTGTTTGTTTTATGATCTCTCTCGTGTTTATTGTTTGTTTTATGATCTCTCTCGTGTTTATTGTTGTTTGTTCTGTGATCTCTTTCGT
>NC_134473.1:67693249-67756906 GCF_964194025.1 Convolutriloba macropyga | reverse complement strand
CAAATATTTGCTTTCTCGCTAGTGGTTTTTTTCGTTCACATGCGGCAATTTCACTTTGGTTTTTACTGTTTTTTCAATTTTTTGGATTGAATTTTTTTTCTAAATGGTTTTTCCAATCCATTCATAGTTCAGTCCTGGTCTAGTTTTTTGTTAATTCAATGAAAATTCTTTGAATTGTACATCAGGACTTGTCCTACTATGTTTTTTATTCGTCGAACAAAAAAATGTTTCGCTTTACCTTATTTTTCCGCTTTTTCAACATTTTGCGTGAAATTTTTTTTGACTTCTCTAGGCTAGTTTCTCGCTTCTCGCATTCTGCTAAAAGTGATTTTGAACATCAGTTGGCCAGCAAAGCAATTCAAAATGAACAGAGTCAGTATAAAAAATTCAAGTTAGAAATAGAAACGGGATAAACCCATAAAGCCCAATTTTAGATGCCCGCAATTTGAACGTCGTTCCTATAAATCTTAGTTACCATCTCATCTATGCTTATTGGTATTGATAGTAACCCCTCTCTAAGAAACAGAAGTATGTTCAACTACGAAATGCCATCAAAATAAATCGGACTTGAAAAATGTTTTTGTACAATTTTTTTTTCAATATCTTTTTCAATCCCAACCATGCTTATTGGAATCAACGGCGGCTATTTTCCGGCAAATCTGCCGGGTATATTTTTGTTATTCACTTAATTTTTTTTCTCTTAAAATTTTTCGAGTTTCAGGTATTTTACTGGCTATTTTTTTTGCAGGACCGTTTATGCGCTTTTGTTCCAGAGCATTCTTCGAATTATTGGGTGACTTTCAGGCTTGAGCTCTTCATTGTTGACTTATCGGGGGGGGGGGGGGGGGGGGAGGGGGGTCTACAAGTATAGATTGCAAACCAGAGTGGGAACGTTGAGCGCCTTATTCTTTCTCATAATATCGACGATCTTAGTTGCTCGCTTCCTGAAATAAGCTCTGTTGCTAGTTTAAATGCGATTGTGAGCGAAGAAGTATCAAAGCCAGCATTGCTTAGTTGTTAAGATAATGCAACCGGGCGGTCTTGGTTTGCACCCAAGTGATTTGTTGGTCGGTCCATGTTTAACTGTAGTTGTCCGAGGCTTGCTGTCAATGCGAATTTCCTAATTGTCAGAAGGTTTATCTCATCCAAAGTGATCTTGAAATACGATTAATAAATATGTTGATAGATTGAAAGCGTCTACACCTTGAGTAGGAAGCATTAAAATATTAATCTTGTCAAGATTTCGCCATATTCGATGAAAAGTTGTTTTTTCAGTTTGCGCCTTTTTTCATAGTTTTTGCGCGCCTTTTTTTATTAATAGCAGCACAGCGATAGCTGCGGCTATTATTGGCCTTCTCTAGTTTTTTTTCAAATTTCGTCGTCGCGATTGTTACGACCATATGACGCCACAACCACTTAAAATCTGCTTTTTGTTCATTCGTTCATGCAATTTCAATTGAAGTGCGTGCTTGACGTCATTTTTCGCTCTTGGTGGAGCGAGTTTTTTTGTTCATTTGCGTGATTAAACTTTTGGTCACACGACTTACCTCACACAAAAATGGCTTCCTCAATTTTAAATTGACTTTTATTTACTTTAATTCAAAGAGATCAGGTCAAATGAGTGTGTCGCTCTAACTGAAGGGTATTAGAGAGCAGCTAATAAAGGCAGCAAAAACTTATGCAGATTTTTAATCAAAATATAACTTATCAGCTCTCAATGAAAAGACAATTTACTTTTTTTACTGTTTTTTGGAGACTGCAGATCTACGAGCTTTTGCGGCTATTTTCTGGCAATCTGCAGCTATTTTATAGTTTTGCCGTATCATTCAATGTCAATAATAGCAGATAACATCTGTGTTCTCCGACGAAGCCTAATGACAGCTACTTCACAGTTTCAACTCATGGTTAACGTTTTTAATTGCTCTCAAACAAAGTTTGTAGCAATTACGTTAGTCCTGTTGGTCTTTTATGCAATATTTCGCTCGACCAATTTTTCATCTAACGCATTTGACTTTTTGACCTCAAAAACGCGATAAACAGGTAGCGCCCAGCGGGCATTAAGTGCTCTGAGAGCCTTTCAGCTCACTAGTCTTTAATTATGCGATTCACAGAATCTGCTTTGGAGACTTTTACTTATTGTGCGAAGGGCGGTTCTTAAAGATTGACTCCGCCTACTGTTGCCCCCCCCCCCCACTGTTGCCACCACATCAGCCCAACGTTGCACCCCCCTCCCCGCTAAGCTTACTTACGCCCCGTCAATAAAGCTAAAACTAGCCTCACTAAACCGTGCCTAGCTACTGACAAAGCCACTCGTTCGCCGTTTGTTTGAGAGCAATTCGCCCGACGTTAGTCGGTTATGTTTAAGGACTTTGGCAGTACTTAATTTCAAAACTAGTTTTTTCTTGGCGCGTTTTTCAATTAATAGTGTTGTCCTGTCTTTTAATGACCTTAATGACAAGTCTTATTTGGTCTCTGATCAAGCACTAAAGTTCTTTAACGTTTTAGGAGACTTTGATGTCACATGGTTCCAAAATTTATCAGATCAGTAAATTTGTTAGTTTTGGCCGTTTTTATAATTCTTATTGTCCTATCAATTAATGTCATTAATGGCAGATCCCGTTGGCTCTCTGATGAAGCTTAATTAAAGCTAAATAGCCTTTTTGTTAATTTTTTCCTATCATTTAACTTTGTAAATTACTTTGTTTGGCTCTCTCTGGAGGTTTAAAACAGAGCAATTTCAAGTATAACCGTTTTTATAACTTCGATATGATTAAAAAAAATGATTTCGACTTGAAAAAAATACTTGTGATTTTTTATAATTTTGTCTGCTTGTTGTTACTCTGTCTCAGTGATGACGGGCCATAGACTTTTGATTACACAAAATTGCAGTTATTTTATGTTTAATTGCTCTAAAACGAAGTTTGTAGCAATTATATTAGTCCTGTCGGTCTTTTTTAATTCGATTTTTCGCTTGGCTGATTTTTCGTCTGAACATTTTGGCTTGCCGTCCTCAAAAACGGGATAACAGGTAGCGCGCAGAGGGCCTTAAGTTCTCTAAGAGCCCTTCAGCTCACTAGTCTCGAAATGTGCGATTCACAGAAACTGTTTTGGAGACTTACACTTATGGCGTGAAGGGTGGTTCTTAGAGATTTCTCTAATTCTATGCTAAACAAGGATCTTTTATTCGAATTTTTTAAACTATGAGATCTGCTTTATCAAAATGGACTCGAAAATTGCTCTGAATTGGTAAGATTTACCAAAACAAAATTTTCCACTTTTCTCGCTTGTTCACTTTCAAAACTGAATTTTCTTAATTGAAATTACACATCTAGTCACCAAACCAATAAATTAATCATTAACCATTGATTGGATGTGTTCTCTCGATTTCGACGTCTCTCGTTATTTTGTTCAACTCAACAGATTTCCAGATCTGCCGATTTTCGCTAATATAAATCGATGTTCATTATTTTTCTATAGAATTTCAGTCAGTTCTTAACAATAAGATTTCATTCAGAGTGGCGGATTCCTCGTTTTGAGGAAAGTTGATTCCATCTTCCGCGTTCAGGTCGTTAAAAAAGAGGGGAAATTTTTTTAAATTGTTTGTTCACTCTTTTTTAACGGTGGATACGTCGAAACCACTGCAAAAGTTTATAAGATGAATGTCAAACAAACTAGTTTTGTGGAATTTTTGGCCTCATCCAATTATTTAATGGCACATTCAGATAAAATGGTTTTTTGAAGTATTTATTCCACCTCATCACTAACTTGATCGGTGAAATAAGAGCAACTTCAATCCAGGTATGAATTTTGTAGCCCACATTTTCTTCTCTACGTCATTCGAACTACGTCTTTGAATTTTGTACTACGTCGTTCTAACTCCGGAATTGCAGCACCAATCGCTTCCTTGCTGAGGAAATATCCCAAATTTTTGTTAGTTGCCTTGAATAGGAATGTTTTCAGATTAAATTCGCTGTGAGTTCTTTGAAAGCTGCTACAGCAGAGAAAGAGCGTTAAAAGTAACAACATTTCATCATAGTTTGATGAAGTTTAAAAATACGAAATTAATGAATGGTTTAAGTTTTAATTAGAGTAACGGGCTGATGCGATGTGGTAAAACGATATTATAGCATCTATGACGTGCTCTGTTTAGGGATAGAAATGTTTTGTTTTAAGGCTCCAAAATATCACCGCCTCGCAAACAATTAGTAAAAAATACTCTCAATATAAAAAATCAGCTATAAATCAGCTTGTTATCAATGTAAAGCAAACTGCTTTTGTCCTTGAAAAGTCTTGAAAAATGAGGGCAAAAGAGATGAAAAACATTGTTACATTTTATTCTCATGGAAACTATCAAAGACAACAGCTTTCTACCATATTTAATCTCTACATGAAAACTCCTGAAACTGTAGAATTGAAAGAAATTCAGTTTTTCTCAAGGGGGCGTTTATACTTGAGAGTTTTCGAACATATAAAATATTTTTGCGCAAAAAAACGTGAATTTTCAGAAACTTCAATGCAGTTCGCCAAAATCATCGCCAAAAGTGTCCGAAAACAAACGGAAGCTTCGTATTGACATCAGCATATTATCCGAAATTAAGCAACCATTTGAAAATCGACTGACATATAAAAATATGAATTAATTGGTACTGGAGCAAAATTCATTTTAAAAACCGTTTGATAATACAAGAAAAATTAAGACCTCATATTAGTAATGAGGACAGCTTAATGAGCTTACTTACTAGTACCCAATTTTAGTATGTTCTAAGAACTGGAAAATAAAACGCCTCAATAGCATCTCATCATTGCCATTTTACCTCAAATATTACGCACTCATTTGAAATTAAGTTTGTGAGAGTAAAAGACTTTTCAGTCAAGTGGATCAACAGACCTTGTTTCTTTTTTTGTCAAATACTTGAACAAAATCAACACGGTAAGGATACGAAAAAACTCTTAGAGAATTAATCTCATCTACAGTAGGTAGCACTAAGACATCTGCGCTACAATAGTTCAACGTCAAAAAAGAGGGTTAAATTGCAGAGGTCAGTTGCGCATTTAAAACAGTTTTTTGAACTTCATTCAAAAAGACCATTTTGCATACCATCATAGCACTCTAACAAATTTATGGTTGAATTTTCATCAAAACCTAATTCTTACAAATTGTTTAAACTTTAACACAATCAAGGTGTTGTTGAATCGCGAAGACTTCATCAGCCAATCAGAATGCCAAAGGATCAGTATTAAGCCAACGCTACCGTAGTAAATTTTGAGAGTTTAAAAGTGTCAACGATGAAACAGCTTGATAGTCAGCAGGCTTTAATTGGTAACATCACCTTTCCAGAAACCTGAGCGCCTTTTGTGCTTCAGCTCAAAGCAATCCTGGAGGAAACAAAAATTTTATTGATTGGCTCCAGAATCTCAAGAATTGCAGTCAGCGAATTACCAAAAGACAGTTTCTTTGTTTTTGACAGCTTTTGTTTCAAGGAAATTATTTATGATGGGGATCGTCTTCAGTGTGTAACTTTGCAGGATGGAACTAACTCTTTGATTCGAGAAATTAATAAATATTTAGACAAAACTTTTGAGGCTTTTCGTAAAGTTGTCGACTTGTTTTTCCAAAAGTTCTGCCCAGAAATGACTCATTTATGCCTAGTAACCCCCACGTTTGTTTATTTGTTGACAAGTCAGATGGCGCCCTGCGAATTCTAGGTTCTATGAACTAACGAAAACGAATTTTGCAAAAAAAAAAACAAGATTATTGTGCTCTATGGTAAAATTGTTGCTATCCTGAATATCAAAAGTCGTTCCATGATCAAGTACCTCCCTCAGACAGTCAGGGTAGTAAACCTGTGCATAAGTGTTTGATGAAAAAGTTTTGTCAGAATCCTAAATTTGATATTGCGTGGTAGGATTTCCCCTATACCCAATAGTTCTTGCAAGGGTTTCACATATAGCAATGGCTTCTCATGGCACCCATTGCACCTTTATGAGACGCGTTTTAAGTGCCAATTGTAACAGTCGATTTCGACATCGAGATAATCCAATGCAGCAAAACCTATAAGTACAATAGAGGAAGTGGGAAGTTGCGCTATGGCTACGGCAATTACCTTACTTCGTGTAACTCTCTTGCGTTGCGACACCGTTATATGAAAAAAAAAACCTGCTCCAACCATGCAAATACATAACAAAATTAATTACTCCGGCTTTACCAAAAGTGTACCAAAAGCTGATTTGCAAACAAATACCTGAACATCCTGATGCATATGAGCTGTTAAACTTGTAATTTGGGATTCAGAACAAAATTCTACAAAATTTTCTATGATGTGTCACCGAATAAATTCGAAAAGAAGAAGATATTAGCTCATTTTTAGCGGATGCAATTTTAGATCTCGTTAAACTCCTTGATCCCATCTCGCATAAAAAATCCCTAAAAATTTTTTGATCTAAGTTTGTGAACCGATTCAGAAGAACTTTTGAAATCCTATCTTACCGAACGAAATGAAAAAGGAAAGTTATTTTGATACTATGTCATCTGATTGGCCTTGCATTCACCAGGGAATTGGGATCACAATCACTAGACCTTGGTTTGATTTACAAAATAAGCTTGATAGACAACTAAAATTGGCTGGTAGAGTTGGCTTGCCTGTGAACAAACAGGACTCCGTTTCGACTATAGGATAAAAAACAGATGTAAAAACAGGCATCGTATCATTTAGATCCATGCAATACTTTTCGCCCCGGGCATTCCAAAGTAATTTTTTATTGATAATTTACCTACCATCAATCTTAGGTCGAACAATAGAACGACAACATTGTTTTTCTCAAGAACTAAACGCAGAATTTTTAAAAAGCAGCTTCGTTTTTGTTCAATTTTTGACATCAAAAAGAACATCAAAGCTTAAGGTTCGATGAACCTAGCAATATGTCAAAAAATTTTTGCAATAGGCCTATCAAAAACTTTGCTAAAGTTTAATAGAAAAATGTACTCTGAAAATCAGAAAAATCATATTATGTCTTTGTTCAATTAAGCTTTTTGCATTGTTATATGACACTGTTTTCTTGTAGTTCAGTTTATGTAGCTGTCAACTACTTGAACAGATTCACTTTAATTTTTTGCAGAAATCCAGCCTATTTAATTTTAAATATATTTTCCGGAGCAAAAAAGCAGTCTCGCATAACTAGATCTGAGCAAGTCAAGTTTAAAAACTTTTAAATGTGGTTCCACAGCAAAAATTCTTTTCTATTTCCGAAGAAAAACAAACTGAATGAATCAATTTTTCAACTAGGTTCAATTTTGAGACAGTAATGGCAAATATTATGAGATGAAAAGTAGTAAATTTTACTAAGCATTATTTAATTTAAAAAATTGATTGAGAAAACTTTGATTTTTGTTGCAAAGCTTGCTAACTGATTGCTTGTTGCTTGGTCCAACTAAAGCTCAGCTGATGTTCAGCTGACAATTGAGCCGAGTTGATGCAGCGCAGAACAAAAATTGGATCGTGCTAAAGTCCAACAGAAAAAATTTGAATCGAGCTGAAATCCAGCTGCAAAAGCTTCGTTCGAACTAAACTCGAGATGACCATAAAATTTATCTTAATTCTTTTTTTGGACTGATACCACCTTATGGTCACAAAAGCTTTCGCAAATCCAGGCCTAGACTATGGGAGTAGAGACCCAAAAATTTGTTGTTAAAAATTACACAATTGGCTGTTTGCCTCTAAAATCTGCAATATCGTGAATATATTTAACTTCAGGGCTTAAAATCTCGCAAGATTTTTACGATGGGTTACCGGTTGGCAGTTTGTCTGCGGATTTTTGCCTTTCCTTATACAAATGTCAAAAAAACGCATAACCAGGAAGTCACAGTTTGAGTAGACTAAATTATTTTGTCTATGAAAAAGACGATTGATGAAAACAATGAAAATAAGTTTTTAATCTTTAAGTTTTCACTATTATTTTATCTCTAAAACATTTCTCAAAACGAAAGGACTCATTGTTAGGAAGTAGTGTCAATGTCATTTTACCCAATACCAAATTTATTTTACCTTCTTGTTAAAATTACTGGAACAACGATTTGGCCGATTGTATTATTAAATAGCCCGTGGGACTTGATATGAAAATATCACAACTTTAAAATTAGAAACTTTAAACTGTCAATTTAATTGGTCAACAAACTTGTCAATAAAATAAACTTTGATCAAAAAAGGGTTTCATCTAGTTTTGTATTGCGAATAGCAATTGCATACGTTTTCAACATTTGAGATGTAAAAAACAAATTGATATGTAAAACAATTGATATGTAAAAAACATTTGATATGTAAAAAATAGAAATTTACTGATTTTTGATTGCTGAAGATGAAATATTTTGAGTTTTTGAAAAAAATAATACATTTTCCTCTAATGTGACCCTGGGTTCGTTTTTTATGCTATCAAATGAAGTTCATATTGTTATGACCCACTTTAGTGGGGTTGAGGAACTATATAATCAAAGGGGTTTTGTTTTGTTCAATCAACTTTGGGCGATCGATATAACTAACCATTGTAGAGAGTTGTGAGTGATATCATTAGAAAGCCCCCGTCCAGCGTAGAATATGGAAATAAAAAGATTTGTTTGACTTTCGTTTTTTCTGACTGGGAATTATCGAGGTTTAAAATTTCGTGAATAAGAGAAAGTATTTTTTTGTTTTTTTTTTTCACATTTTCTATATTTTTGACCAATATTTTCTAAATTATTGCAAATTTATGTTAAAATTGGTAACGGTAGTGGGATTTATTTTATCTTAAATGATTGAGGAGGGTTGCCTCATTGTTCGATCTAAGTTTTTTGGCTAAAATTTATGCAAAATTTCTCAAAAGTCAAGACTTTTTTGTCAAAAATGGGACCAAATTTGTTTTTAGCTTACTGTGTTTTAAGCTCACAAATAAAATTTTTTAAAAAAAGATTTTTGGGAAGTAGACAACCTAAAACTGCGGTCATGTTCTTTGTAAGCTACAGCTATACTTGCACTGCCCTGAAGAGTTTTCTGCGATTATAATTTAGCCAGTTTTTCGCAAGTTTAAACTTGTTGATTATAAAAAAGCATTATTTATTTTTAATATACTGAAGAATTTTATTTAAAAATTTGTCTGTTTTGCAACCATTTGAACTATTGAATATTTTTGGAGACGCGGAATAATATCAGTACTGCTCTTGATCTCTCCATAGATCCTTACGGTAAACAAATTTTTAGATTTTAATTGGGCGTGGATTTTTTTCACATTTAGACATTTTATGCCAATTACTGACAAGAACTTGAAATCAGAGCTCAATTACTGACAGAAATTATTTACAAAAAGTGAGATGCAACAATCATATATTATGATTTCAGAGTTAAGTTCAAGGTTTTTGTGGCTCTGAACAAATGTTTTTGTTAAATTTTATGAACTTCTTATGTTGTGCTTTCTTTTGTAAATTTTTTTAACTTCCAATAAATTATTCCCCAAATCAAAGATCCAATTGTTTTTTTTTGAGAGGTATAGGCGAACATAGACAATACTTTCAGTTGTTATCTAATGTTTTTTATGAGTTTAAATATGTGTTTTAAAAAAAACTGTTGGTGAATTTTTGAACTTTGTCACTATTTTATCTTATGTCCAAAGTAAAACAGGCGGTAACTGACCTGTGAGTTGTAATTTAATATCTGTAAAGTTTTCAAAATGATTTCTTGTTTTTTATACTACCAGTTTTCAAAGTTTTCTATTTAGGTTCGTTTTGTTTTCTTGTAGAATTATAGCCTTTTAGACATGTCCAACTGAGGGAAAGCGTATTTGGGTAAAAGCACAGCGTTGAAAAAATGCGTATCTGAATAAGTGAATTGTTTCTATTTTTATGCTTCAACTTTTTTATTTTTTTCTTTCTATTTGTAGCTTAGTCTCGGTAAAGACGAGCCACAACCCGTTTCCGGTAACCTATAATTTAATCTTTATACCAGTTTTAAATTCAATCATTGCTATTATTTGTTAGAACTAATCGAAAAATTTGAGATTTTTATATATTTCTACAGTTTAAAAAATATTTGTTTGATTTTTAAATTGAAAAATTGATGGTAGGACCCCTTGGCTTTGAAATAATACGCAATTGAATACTTTTTTTAACTCTCTTTGTCACGCGTTTTTGGTTTTAACGGCTTTATTTCCACTTACGCGCAGAGTTGAGTTTTTTAATTTCGCAGGTAGTTTTTCTTGTTTTTGTACTCGTTTGAAATACACTTTACAATGACATGTCTCATTTAATTTCTTAACATTTTGATTTCAGATTAATATCTAATGAAAAAAAACTTTGAATTTAATTGTTTTTAAATACAGAAACTCATTTTTCAACTTCGCTCTTTTTTGCTCTGTTTTGTCGATTTGTTACCCAGCTAATTAACAGGTCCTATATTTGTTCTAGTGAAGTATAAGTTACTTTCTTTTCTTAGATTGTATCTGATGCAAGTTTATTTTTTGGATGATCTTTGTAACATATACATCGAGATTTGGTCCGAATTAATGCTTCTATGTGGTTTTCATTACTGACTTTTCTAGTAGTCCAATTAACAACAAGTTTCATCGGCAGCCTAACGTGGCATTGTTTCACGGTATTAGTGTTTTTTGAACGATGTGTATGTTGTTGAAAGTTTTTTGCCCCTTCATCATTTGGTAGCCAATTAAGTCAACAATGTGGATGAGAGGGTTTGGCACATTATGTGCGTAGGCACATTACCGAGCCTCCTTGTTCGCTTAAGAATAGATTTTTGTTTATGGTTATATGTAAAGTGATCGTTTCAAAGTTTTTTACGTTATCTATTGAGACAACAGATTTAATTACATAAAAAATGTGGCTGTTGGCTGGAAAGTCATGGCTGAAATCTTGTTTTTATCTCTTCGATAAAATTTAAAAAATCATCAAGGGTTGACTCTTCACCTAGAAACGTGCTAATAGAGATAAACTTAAAAGTCACATCTAGAAAACGAGAAGCCAAAAATCTAGCCTATATTATACATTACGTATAGGGTAATGTTTTTGTCAACTTTTCCGTTGAACTTTGAAACGACAAGGTCCGGAAATAAATGAGCACAATGTTTGGTTTCTAACAGAAGTTGATGTGTTCTAATTTCGTCTCACTTCTTTTTTTACCGTCTGAAAGGTTAGTTTTCCATAACCTAATATTTACAGTTCTTGCAGATAACATCTTATAAACATAGTGCCTTAAACACTGTGATGTCGTAAAATTGTTTTTGAAATTTTGACTTCTGCTTGTATTTGCTGCTCTTTAGTAGTCTCAATACTTAGTCTCAATAATAACAGTCCCAATTGGTTTTTTGAGGTGTTGTAATTTGATTCATCTCGTTTTGTTGAAAGCTTATCTCCGTAATGACATTTGAAAACATTTGTTTTCAAAAACTTATTTGGATTTTTGAGCTTCGCCATTTTTTTCGTTCTAATTGTAGTCAGACTCTCTAAAGACAAGCCAGGAATCAGTTTCTGGTAGCATATAACTTAATCTTTATACTGATTTAATTTCAATCATTGTTAGGCTTTGTTAGAACTGTTACTACGAGATTTCAAAAAATGTTTGAGATTTTTATATATTTGTACAGTTTAAAGAATCTTTGTTTTCTTTTTAAATTATAACATTGATGGTAGGTACCATTGGCTTTGAAATAATACGCAATTGAACGTTTTTTTAATTCTTTTAGTCACGAGTTTATGGTTTTAATGGCTTCATTTCCATTTTCGCGCAAAGTTGAGTTGATCTTTTTAATTTTGCCGGTATTTGTTCTTTTTTGTAGTCATATCACACCGGATAATGACAGCTCTCAATTGCTATTATGGAGATATGATTGAACTTATTGGCGAATTCAGATAATATCTAATGAGAATAATTACTTTAAAATTAATTGCTTTTAGATATAGAAACGCAATCTTGAGGTTCGCAGTTTTTCGCTCTTTTTTGTCGACTTGTTACACGGCCGTTTGACAGGTCCCATTTTTTTCTGATGAAGTATAGGTTAATTTATTTTGCGTAGGTTGTATCCGATTTTTACATATACATCGAGTTTTGGCTTAATGTTTGTTTGGTTTTCATTACAGTCTTTTCTAGTAGTCCTATTAACAACAAGTTTTATCGGCAGCCTAACGTGGCATTATTTTATTGCATTAGCGTTTTTCGAACGATATGTATGGTTTTGAAACTTTACTGTCCCTTCATCATTTCGTAGCCAATTGAGTCAACAATGTGGATGAGCGGGGTCGGAACATTATGTGCCAACGCACATTACTGAGCCTCCTTGTTCGCTTAAAAAATTTGTTCTGTTTATTCTTATATGTAACGTAATTTTTTAAAAGTTTTATACGTTATTTATTGAGACAACAGATTCAATTACAAAAAATCTAGCTTTTGGCTGGAATGTCATTGCTGAAGTCTTATTTTTTTATCTCTTCCATAATATTAAACAAGGCGGCTCGGTAATGTGCGATGGCACATAAGGTTACGACCCCGCCTATCCACAATTTTGGCATAATTGTCTACCAAATGAGGAACAGATAGAAAAACCTAAAAATTATTTTTTGCGAATCCCAAAAAAGCAAAGTCCTTTTTGCGAATCCCAAAAATTCCCAAAAGTCTTTTTCAAAAACTTCTGTATGAACGATAAGATAGCCTCCAACGCAAATAACTCAGTGGAGTAAAAATGGATGCATTAGATTGCTGTAGTATGTCAACATTAGGAAAGCGAGTCAAGACGAACAGCAAAATCAAACAAAAACAAACATTAATTACATCAAAAAATTTATGTCGCTCTTAAAAACTAAAATTAATAACAAAGTCAACATACTGTCAGATAAACCTAAAAGTAAACAAAAATAGCTTATAAATCACCAGGAAACATTTGCGACCAGTCCATAAAAAGGTTTGGTAACAATTATACAAAAAAGAACAAAAACGGTAAAAAAAATCAACTTATTTTTTTGAAACAGTTAACTTCAAAGTAATAAATACCATTAGGAATCAATTAAAATTACCACAAATTTACGATTACCACTGCTTCTATAGAAAGGCATTAGGACCTGTATTTATTCATTTTTTAAAGCGGCTAAAAAGAACAACAAAGAACAAACATAATTTCAATTAAAACTTGCCAGAAAACGCTGTCAAAACCGTCAAGCCAAATTTTGGCACTCAAAATATATTTGATTGCGCCTTCTCCAAACAGCTATAATGTACTTGGCCATTCATTAGTAAGACTAGGTAACAAGTAGACAAAAAAGCGAAGTGCTAAAGTATGTAATACTTTTACTTTTTTTTTTCGAAACAAAATTACATTCAATGTCATGAAAGGCATTAATTACAAAAAGAGCTATTTAAATGGGGTCGTTTATTCATGAAAAGGAAGCCCTCGACACCTGTAATTATCCAGAATATTTCTTGCATCTACAAAGAGAACGTCAAATATGACAAAAATCAAATTAATTTACTTTTTTGTTGTGAAAAACCGGTGTCGAAGCCAGTAAGGTCATAACAAATTCTTTAAAAAAAGATTTTGCGACGACAATCCCTTTTATTCCCTTGACACCCATAATGTCATATTTGACCTGTAATTAACTAACGAGATTAGGTAACAAAAAGAAACATAAAAAGAACAAAATTGCGAAGTTAAAAAGTTTTTTCTTTAATTTTGGAAAACGATTGTTTTCAAAGTCATGAAAGCCATCAGCTATCTACTAATATCAGAATATCGGTTCTTCTATTTTTCCATGAAAAACCAATGAAAGCTATCACTATACAGGAATTTTTATACGACCGAAACGACAAAGTATAAATGACAGTTAGAGACAAAATTAAAAAATTCAATTGATTTCTTCAAGAAAGAGGCGTCGAGGCCGTTAAAACGATGATATCTATATTTAGGATTTTCATATGTTAAATTGTGCCTTATTCTGAATGCTAATAAGGTGACATGAGAACTGTCAATAATGTGATAATGTGACAAAATTAGAAAACGTGAAAAACTGGCAAATATCAAAACAAACAAAAATCTGAAATCTTGTAGTATCAAAGCCAGAAAACAATAACTTCAGGCTTAAAACTGCAACCGAGAATAAATGCTAAAATAGTAGAAAGAAGAAGCAGTCTTTCTTTGCTGACACTAAACTGGAAGTTGAACAAATTAAGAAAAAAATAGAGGAAAAGTTAATTAAGCCATTATTTATTGAAAAGTCAATTTTTTTTTAAAAAAAGAAACGACCATAAACTTTCAATTAAAAAACTAAATGCATTAGCTTGGAGCTGCTTAGCAAGCAAAATGGTTGGACCTATCACTCCTGAGCTTTGATTTGATATGTTCTGTTCTTTATTATTAAAGAAAAAACTTTTTTTTAAAAAAAAAAAGACCGGCTGATTACAACCCGATTTTTTTTGGATTGTAACAGTCCAAGAATGGCCCAAAACTAGCCCTGCTAATACTTAGTGTCCGTTAGGAACAATTAATTTTTCGAATGTTGTAGATAGAGATAATTTGTTAGTTGAAAACTCAAAATAAATTCTGCATTTTTGATAATCAACGAGTAAAGTTAGCAAAAAACGGCAAAGTTTTAACTACAGCGCACTCTCAGCGGACTCTGAAGTAGAAATAGCCCCCTCTGAGTCTACAAAGATTGTATGAGTGTTGTTTGGGTGTGTACTGTCGGCAAATTTAATCAAAGTGGACTAAAGTAGCTTATTTCGTGCTGTTTTTGATGAAAAAGACTAAATTTTGAATTGTTTATCTAGATTTTTTGACCAAAAAATTAAATCAAAACAATCAACAATGCTTGTTCGTCTTCAAAAATAAATTCAACGACACTATTCTTAAAAATTATAACAAATTTTAGCAAAATTGACGAAAATTTAGGCAAAAATTCCGGAAAATGTGAATAAAAACAACGTGAATCCTCGATAACTTCTTGTAGAAAACGAAAATTAAAAAAATCTTTTTTTTCCACATTTTACGCCGGACGAGCTTTCTAATGATACCAGTCTCAACTCTCTACGATGAATATATCGAGCGGCGAAAATTCACGGAACAAAAAAAAACCCATTTGAGTATATAGTTCCTCCCCCCTCAAGAGGGTCGGAACAATAAAACATCAAGGTGTGACTCTTCGCCTAGAAACGTGCTAATAAAGATGAACTTAAAAGTCACAACTAGAGTAAGAGAAGCCAAATATAGCCTATAATATAAATTACGTATCGGGTAATGTTTTTGTCAACTTTTTCCATTAAACTTTGAAGCGACGCGGTCTGTAATTAAATGCTCATAAAGTTCGTTTTTAACAGAATTTTAAGTATTCTAATTTCGCCTCACTTCTTTTAACGTCTCAAAACTTAGCTTTCCATAATCTAATATTATTCATAACATTTCACATTCATCGCGTAAATATTGAGAACTGATATTTTTGAAGGAACTAACGATGTCATTTTTATTCTCAAAATACTTCCATATTTAGACAGTTAAAACAGACAGTTTTGATGATAAAATCACTAATATGAGTTCTTTGTTGTTTTGTTTACTTCTAATTGGTCTGTAATGTTGGTTAATTTTCCCAAATTGATGTCCGCTTGTTCACATGAGCTCACATGTTTTCAGACTAATATCTGATCTCGCTCAAAATTATTTGCTGTTTTATGATTGCGCTCGTGTTCTTTGCTCGTTTTGTGATCTCTCTCGTGTTTATTGTTTGTTTTATGATCTCTCTCGTGTTTATTGTTTGTTTTATGATCTCTCTCGTGTTTATTGTTGTTTGTTCTGTGATCTCTTTCGTGCTCTTGAGCTGTCTTATGACCTCTTTCGTGTTGTTTGGCTGTATTATGATTGCGTTCTTCTTCTTTGATCACTTTGTGATCTCTCTCGTGTTCCTTAGCCGCCTTATGATTTTTTTCGTGTTCTTTGGTCAATTTTCGATGTCTCTCTTGATTTTCGGCTGATTTATCTGTTTTGTGACTTCGCTCGTGTTCTTTGAACTTTTCTTGATCTTTTTCACGTTCCTGTTCAGATGTATGGTGCCTCTCGTGTTCTTTTACTGTTCTGTGATCTCGTTCGTGTTCCTTTCCAGTTTTGTGTTGTCTCTCGTGTTCGGTGGTCAATTTTTGATCTCTCTCGTGTTTTTTGGTTGTCTTATGGTCTCTTTCGTGCTCTGTCGCCGACTTGGGATCTCTCTCGTGCTCCTTTGTCAATTTGTGATCTCGTTCATGTTCTTTTGCAGTTTTGTGTTGTCTCTCGTGTTCTGTTGTCAATTTTTGAGCTCTCTCGTGTTTTTTAGCTGTCTTATGGTCTCTCTCCTGATCTTTGGGTAGTAAATGATTTCTCTCGCGTTCTTTCGTGGCTGCCATTTTATTATCTCTTTCGTTTTCTTTGGCAGTTTTATGGTCTGTCTCGTATTTGTTTTCCAACTTATGATCTCTCTCGTGTTCTTTGGGCAACTTATGATCTCTTTCATGTTCTTTGGGCAACTTATGATCTCTTTCATGTTCTTTGGCAGGTTTATTGGTCCGTTCGTGCTTGCTGGCTGAATCATGACTCCTTTCGTGCTCTTTAGGCGAACTCTGGTCTCGTTCGTGACTTGCAGATTTGTGATAGCCCTCTTCATGTTTTGACGCCCGCTCAGTTTCTGAATCTTTGCTTTTCCAATTGTCTCGTTTTGTTTTCAAAAATCCTTCCCTTTCTGCGCCCCGTTCCGTCTCTATTAGGTTAATGTTGTCCTCCTGTCGCTCTAACTTGGAGCCCTCGCTTTCTTGTTCCTCAGTTGGGACCCCAAGTTTAAGTTGCATGCCATTAATTGCTGCCCCTTGAATAGAATTGTTCATGTTCAAAATGTGCTCCAAAAGATCATCCACATTTGTGCCAACTTTTTCGCCGGAATCCTCGTCCACAGCCTCAATTTCCAGCGTCATTTCCGCTTCAAATTTGATATGATGCTTTTTAGGAGCGGGTTTTGGGGTTTCCGGCTCAGGCTCCGGTTCCGGTTGGGGCACTGGCTCCGTCTCCGGCTCAGAAATCGTGACATCGAGAGCTTCTGGGCTGAAAAAATGACCTAAGTTATGTTTGGTTCCCTTCAATAAGAGGATTTTTGGATGAAACGAAGGTTCAATAGTTTGAGAAATGACAAAACAGTTAAAGAACACGAAAACTAACAGCATTTTTGAGCAGTTTAATGAAAATGAAACCGTTGAGCACAAAATTAACCGGGAAAAATTTAAAAAAAACCAGGACGCGACAACGTGATATTAAGCAAAAATGTTCAATTAAATGGTGTTTTTGAGCTTTTGACATCAGTTTCGGATAAAATCGAGTTTTGTTGAAGAGAAGAGAATTTTCAACAATCAGTCTCTAACTCGGCTCGGCAGCTGTTTGAATTACAAAAGCGAAAAGTACTACCAAATTGAGTGAATTTTTACTACCAAATTGAGTGAAAATTTTTTACTGACGTTTTCATGCAAGAATCTATTGCTGAGAAAGAAAGCTGCTAAATTACTACAGGTCAATGTAGACGGGCGATATGGCGTCTTTTATTTACGGGCCAATATACGGCAGTAATTTAGCAGACTAGCGAAAAAAAATTCCATTTAAGAGCTTGGCAAAAACAACTGAAACGCCTTGCTTTTTAAGAAGCAAAAATTTTGCAGCAAAAATTTTGTAAGCAACAAAATGGGCGCTTTCTTTTGCAGGATACGAAATTGATACTGCAATATTTTGCAAGATAGGTTATATTCTACGCCTAGGTCTTTGCTCATCATTTTTTAATGAACTGAATCATTATTTTCTGAAGTATGAAATTGAACAATCTTGTGTAAGCAAAATTTTCCGGCAAATTTTCAATGCCCCAGTTTTTGTATTTTTTCCCAATTCGCTGAAACTAGGACTACTTTAATAAACGTGGCCAAACAGTCGAATGTGAAATATAGCGACTGGTTTAGAAGTGCTGAAACATTTGGCATCTTTTTCTGCTTCACGGATAGCTCTGCCCAATTTTTTGGTTGTGCGTTCCATTTAGTTTCTGGAAAATTATACAGATACAAAATGTTCCTCTTCTCATAACTTTTTAGGAAGGCCAATTCTAATTTTTCCAAGGTTCTGTATCAAACCTGCTAATATTGTATACAGTTTTTTCAAAAAGAAGGACTATTACAGGATTATGCAGTCCGTTAAAAGCTCCTGCTCGAACCTTATAAGCAAATACAAGGAGGCTCCTTAATATGCGTTTGCATATAAAGTTCCGACCCCGCTCTACCGAAATTTTGACAAAATGGTCTAGCAAATCCGGAAAAAATAGAAAACTTTAAAAATTCATAAATTGTTCAAGAAACCACTAAATGAATAAAGTGGTTCCTCATTAGAGGGCCGTTAAAAACTGCTAATAATGAATCTACGAGATAGACAAACGCAAAAGTCAAACCAAAACAACCAAAATTACACTCAATACTCGATGACTATATTTATAAGAAAGCACAATCAAAATGGCATCCAACAACACCTAAACTAAACAAATTAACCTTTGCATTACTAAAAAAGATGTGAGACCTGTGCCTAATGAGATTCTGTAACAATTTGAAAAAAAAGACAGCGGAAAGGACAAAGTATAAAAAAAGCTTCAATTTTTGAAAATTGATACTTTCTAAATGATTACAGTAATTAGGTAAAAAACTGCAATCATTAAAAGATTCTTTTTTACCAATTGATGTATAAATTAGAAAGAAAATAAAACCTGTTAGCTTATGCATCCTAAAAAAGGAACTCAGTGCTGTAATTATCCAGACTTCTATTACCATAGATAGACAAACCGTTAATCATAAAACAATTTTTGAATTCCGTCGTTTGTACATTCAAAGGAAGTTTTTGGGATCATTCATAATCTGAAAAATTTTGAAAATTTGAAAGTTCTAATAAATTATGCCATAAAATGAAAGTATTGAATTTGTTCACTTGTACTTTCAAAATATGTAATTGAGATCTGTTATAATCTAGAATATTTTGAACGAATACATAAATAACAACAAACAGATCAACACTGACAATTTTAATAGGTTACGAGAGAGAACAACGTCGCAGCCGTCAAACTATTAAAACATTTTCGGAGGAAAATAAATGTTTTCAAGTAACGTTATAATTTGTCAAGCATTCCAGGAAATTTTCTCACATGGTAAAATGATTGATTAGACTTTGCTGAAACTAAGCTACAGGTTGACAGAAGTATGATATAAAAATTTCATAGTTCGAAAATTCATCAGTTTTTTAAAAAAAACAGACGTATAGAAAGTCATAAGAGTCATAAGATATCGACTAGAAACAGGGTGTGCTTTTAATTGCACCAATTAAAAAAGTCAATAAGAATTTTCGATTAGTGAGCCTATTTCATGAGACTGCATAAAAACTACAGGCAAAAGACAAGAATTCAGTTTAAGTTTTGGAGATCTTTTTGACAAAGACTTGAATACCATGAGCTCATAATTAAAGCTAATATGTCATGTTCATGGGAGCGTACTTTCTTGTAAACGGGACTTGCGTTAATTGAATCGTGATTACAGCCATTTGGGCCATTAATTAACATTGAAGCAATAATTTCAAAAAAATTTTGAGTAAACATGGGACTCAATACAATCTGAACAGTTTTTGACATTAAGGGTCCAATAAGACAAGAAAACGGGACTTGGTATATCTGCGCATCCAAATAAAGCTCCTAATAACCCATATATTTACGAAGTAAATAAATGGTCAAATTAAATAGTTCAATTTTTCAAAACCAAATGATTAGTTTTGGATACAGATGAATTAAATTAGCAAAGGCGGTCAGTGTTATCATTCAAGAAGGTTCCTATAAGAAATGGAACCAAATTGATGCTTTATGTTGCATATGAAAAGATTGTTTTAGCAGTTTCCAGATTTATACTTCTGGCAAACTAAAAAACAAAATGGGCTAAAATGCATTTGGCACCTTTTCTGCTGTGAAAGTCTGAAATTTATAGATTTTTCAACAATTTAGCAAAAAAACTGCGATGAAACGATTCAGCAGCCCTCCTTTATTTTTAGAGGTAATACCTACAATACTATTCTTGACAATTTTGACAAATACTAGCACATTAACAAAAACTTGGATTAAAATTAAGGAAATCGTGAACAAAATCAACGAAATTGTGTCTAATAGTTAGAAAACTTTATTCCTCGATAAATCCCTGAAAGAAAAACAAAATTAGAAAGATCTTTTAAACTATACGTTCTAAGCTGGACGGGCTTTTTTAATGAAACCACTCCCAACTTTCTGCAATAAATATATCGATCGGCCAAATTTGACTGAACAAGGAAAACCCATTTGAGTATATTGTTCCGCTATCCCACTAAAGTGGGTTTGGAAAAATAAGATAGATTTAATTCTAACGATTCAAGTTTTGACACAACGGTTTTCAATGATTATGAGTAGGTATAATTTTAATTTTCTTTTATCTTTTACATAATGCCAATGTTCACTATTTATTCACAAGAGATTTCCAGATTACAATGAATTGCTAAGTTGCACAAGTGGGTAAAACATATAACCCGCAAACTTTACAAATCAAAACAAATCAGAAGTCATCAATCAATCAAAACAAAATAAGGAAATCAAGCTTGTGCTCAAACACTCCGCGCCGCGTGCATGAGGATAGAACTGCTGAAAAGTTTCGGCTTTCAATTGTTGGCTGCCTAAAATTATGAGCAAAGTGCGTTTTGCAGACTGAATTAGTCTTTCCCATATCTCACCGAAGTGAGGGGCTAGAAGTGGATTCAATTTCCATGTAATGTTTTGCTGCTGTAACTGGGACTTGATGTAGTTGTTGTCAACACTGATTTTGTTCAGATCCAACACATTTTTTGCAGATGTGAAGTTTGATCCATTGTCAGAAATGATGAATTCTGGATATCCTCGTCGCGATACAAAGCTTCTAATAGCTAGTAGGCAACTATCTGTGTTAAATGTCTGACAAACCTCCAGATGCACAGCTCTAGTGACAAGACAGTTGAAAAGACATACACATTGTTTTTCCAATTTGCGATTTCGATGCTCTATGTAAAAGGGTCTGAAAAAGTCTAACCCAACATTTAGAAAAGGATATTGTTTTTCTGCTTCTGCGAACCGGAAACTGGGGAGGTCGGTCATTAGGGGGGTAATATTTTGTTCTGTCCATCGTCGGCAAACTAAACCAGGGCCACCAATGTTCATTACTTATTCACAAGAGATATCCAGATTACAATTATCTGCTAGGTTGCACAAGTGGGTAAAACATAAAACCCGCAAATTTTACAAATCAAAACAAATCAGAAGTCATCAATCAATCAAAACAAATTAAGGAAATCAAGCTTGTGCTTGAACAGCCAATATGTTGACGCCTTTAGGGTGATCAAGCGACAGAATTAACTGGTAACGTATAGCTCTGTAATCAACCTAACTTTAATCAACTCTGGTTAATCTGGTTCCCATTTCAACAGCTGCATAACTTAACGAAGAAGTAAATGGTTTACGGCCAATGGACAATTTAAAAATTCTGAAACAGTAGCGTAACTTTGGTTCCGGATTGGGCTATCTTTCTGTGCCACTCTTTTATGTCAGTGCTGTTATATGAGGAATGGCTAGAAAAAAATGGCGGAAAAATAGTCTGATCAACTACAAAGTGACGTAAGTAACAATTTTTGTTTTCTCAATAGGAGTTGATTGATCAAATACCTTACCAGAGATATCACACGGTTGTTATCACCATATTGAAGGTTTTTCATCAACCTACCGTTGCCTCGGGGTGTGATAATTTCTCAGGAGCCATAAAACCGTGTGGTAATAATATCTTTTTTGAACATAAAATAAGTTCAAAAGTGACAAAATATTTGAATTGAGATCTTTTTTGAAGGCTTAGGGGGCGAGTATTTTGACAGTGCGTAGACTAATCGAGCAATTTATCGATCAAATGCAATCTTGATTTGATAATAATATCTACTTCCATGGTAGTCTTACATTAGTAACAAAAGTAAATGTTCGGTTTGTGGTTTGCTTACAACAATTATTAGGCATTGATGGGCTCACAATAAATTTTATGTCGAAAAGTGTAGTATAATCGTTATAGCAAAGTACAGCAAGTAATCAAAATTCATACAACTGGAAAATTACATCCAAAATTTCACAGGAAAGGCTTTGGTATGCCTTCATGTAAATTAGGAGAAAAAGTCCGTACTTTCTCGAAGTAAAGCTTATGATGTTAGGAAGTAAATAAGTAAGCGAGATATTTTTAGCCCATCAGAATCGAGTATTTAAATAGGAATTTATATGCGTATAAAACGTTCTAATATGCGTAGAAAGTTCCGAAAAAGTTCATTTAACCTAAATTTAAGTAAATATAACCGCTATATGTATCGATTAAGCCGGCTTTCGGCTTAATGTTTTTAGGTTTTCTAGACAATCGCTGAATGAATACGAACTGATTTGACGTCAATGACATCAGACGAAAAAACCTGTTAAATGAGCATAAAAAATCGTGCCGTCTAAGTTCCACTTGTTCCTTTGTACGTCTTAATGCTCACACATTACTTACACGTTGCCTTATATGCTAGTAACACGTTGCTATAGTAAGTCCCATAAAGTTGCAACGCAAGCGAACGTTCGAAAAGCGAGACTGCCTGAAATTGAGCAATGAGAGGCAGACGTGCGTCTGACGATTTTGTTAGTTTAGTTTATAAAATTTTTGATTCATTGGCGCCTGAAATCACTTTTGAAGAATTAGCACAAAAAGTTTTGAGTAATCGGGGCACAGTTTGGAGGATCATCAAGAGGCGCATAGGTGGGACCTTGCGCCAGCGCAAAATTGATCTTGGCCCCCCTAGAGTTACATCAACCCAACAAGATGATGCCATTTGCCGCGATGTACAAAGAAATTCACAGAAAACCATTCGACTTCACAGTCAATTTTACGGATTATCCAAGTCTACCCTGCAAAGACGAGTGCGAAATGCTGGTTTTTTGTACCGCCGAGCTTCCCCAAAATTTCCTAACGACCATTCAGAGAGAAAAACGGATCCGTTTTGCTGAAACGTACCTCGATTTTGATTGGAGCAGAGTTTTTTTTCTGATGAAATGGTACTGAAATTGCGAAAAGGACGAAAAAACGGCGAGATTTGGATGTGGCGGCGGCATTGTGAACGCTTTGAGCCAAGTTTGGCTATGAATGCATTAGTTCAACAAGCTGGAAATATTACGATATGGGGCTGTTTTAATTTTTTTTGGATTTGGATGCTTGGAAATTTTTGAATCAACCATGGACGCATCACATTATGTTAATTCCACCTTACCTAATTTTCTCATACCAAGTGTTGATTTGCTCAATCCGCCTAATCGGATTTGGGTCTATCAACAAGATAACGCATCTCCACATACTGCTCGAGTTACAAAATCTTTTTTACGGGAGCACGATATTCCACTTCTGGAGTGGCCGGCATACAGTCCAGATTTAAGCCCTATTGAAAACGTCTGGGCAAGGATCAGAAAGAAGTTGGCTGATCATCCTCCCACAACGCCGCAAGATGCTGCTTCAAAAAATCATGACATATGGATCTCATTTCCCGAAAAATATGCCCAAAACTTAGCTTTGAGTATGCCAAAAAGACTCCGAAAAACAATAGAGAGAAGAGGATATAGACTATAGATAATTTATTTTGTTCATAGTTGTTCTTTTTATGCCTAATTTAGTTTGAACTCTGACCTTTTCTCTTTTCGAACGTTCGCTTGCGTTGCAACTTTATGGGACTGACTATATATGTCGATTATAGAGTTGAATTGAAACCTTATCGGTAGACTGTTTTACTTCTCAGCTACATTTTTGGTGCGGCTCCAACTGAACACAAAGGACAACACTTTTTTACATGACACAATTTATTAACGAACAGGAAGCCATACTACTATTGTTAGACTAATTGTTGTGATGAATAGTCTGCAAACTGATGTCAATTTTACTGCGCAGATGATCGGGTCATGAAATTTTGTCTCTGCATGCCTACGAGCGAAACCGCCAGACATTTCGCCAAGCAGCTTGATCGTTGGAGACGCATTTCAAAAAGTTTTGTTTCGAATTCCTCTTTGCTGATGCGCCGCACCAAATTCACTATCCAATGTTCGAACCTGGAAAACTAGCCTGGAATTTTGTGAACAATAGTGGCCGGCTTCCTGGATCTCCAGGCAGAAAAAAGACCGAGTGGAGATCTAGATGCAATAGTACACTGACTTAGTGAAAGTGACGACGCAAAAAGATGACAATGTACGAACCTAAGAATCGCATCGGACCAGAAGGAAACTGTAAGACACAACCAAAGCAATACTCTAAATTTTTGCTGTAAATTTATATTGAATTTAGACGGCAAACTCCAACCCCTAACGGACGCTGTTGATAAATTTTTAGAGATAGCGCCTTAACAAGATCTTTAACGGTATCAGCTGATAATATAGATAATTGGTCACCATTAAGCCCCACAAACATAATTTTTGGGACGAAAAAACATCGATTTTGAAAATTTTTGTTTGCTTTACCAGAAATTCGAAAAATTTGATACAGTCGGTTCGCATATCAAAAAATCACTTCTGATATAGAGAAAATCGAGAAAACATTATGATAAATTGTTCAATTTTGAATTGTTTTTGGTCAATTTTGATGCAATTCTAAAAACTTTTGAAAATCAATACCGAATATTGATTAACCGTTTTTCAAGCTTAAAACCGTCCAGTTTACTGCATTAACGTTCCGTAATCAAGAATTTGCAAAAAATTGACCAAAACTTGAAAAAATTGGACAAAAGCAGAAAATTTTGACAAATTTGTCAAAAACCGTTTTTCTCAACAAGAAGGTTCGTAAATTGAGTGAAACTCAATACACAGAAAAAGTTGTGAATATTTTCACAACCTGCGGCCTAAAAAAATTATCGAGTTCCCATAATTTTTCTCATCGCTCAATTATGTACAATTTTTCGTCCGCGTCCTTTTCGTCCTTTAACTTTTCAATTCTCCGTGTTCCGTTTTTCTGTTCAATAACGTCGCTCTCCCAAAACGTTGCTTTCCGTTTTCTTCCGCTACTTTTCCAGATTTCGTTGTAGTATGTCATATGTGATGAAGTATGTTGTTGTTTTTGCTGTAGTATGTTGAGTATGCTAGTAGTCTGGTTTGCTGTTTAGGTCTTATTGCTTTCTAGGGTGTGACTTAAGTTTATTCTAGAGTTACGGCTGGATTGTCCTTTGACTTTTCAACTTTACTAATTTACTAGCCCTCCTGTTGTAGTATATTGATTTTGCTGCTGTATGTTTGTGTGTACTTGTATGATTGCTAGTTGGTTTGACCTTGTTGCCTTCTAGGATTTGACTTAAGTTTATTCTCGAGTTACGGCTGGATTGTTTCTTGACGTTTCCAACTGTCTTAGTCTACAAATACACTTTTGTAGTTTGTTTAACTTTGATGCAGATTGTTTAATACCGTTAGTATGCTGATTGTTTGTTGTGGTTTGGGCTTTGCTAGGATGTGACTTAGGTTTATTCTGTAGCTACGGCTAGTAATTTTCTCGACCTTTTCAACTGTCGCCGAGTAAATTGAATTGAATAAATTATATCATTAGATAGAGAATTTTTGTGCGTATTATATCAAAACTTTTGCTTAGATTTTGCGTTCTAAATGCAACATACGTATTATTTCTGAGAAATACCAAGGCCGATTTCCCACTAAGAATAACTTCCAAAATTGCTCAAAACTGATCGCTTAGCCTAACAAATTCGGTTTTTTGAACGGATAAGTTTAAATTGGTGACCTAGACTAAGACCTGCTAAAAAAGATCAAGCTAGATTTGCCTTCAAGTAAACGATGCTTTTGCCTTAATACGTTGTTGAATACAGTTGTTTTTCTTGCTAAAACGTTGCTTTATACGATTATGAATTGAAACTCCGAAAGTCTGAGTTTATCAGCTTTATGCTGGTGCCGCGAACCGGGACAAAATGTACAAGAGGAAATTATTGCAGTTAATAAAGAAGGGAGCTTGTTTACACTCAAAACATCCACAGGATTTGATTCTCAACACAACTGGTTGAAAGTTGTTATCATAACCCATTTCGCCATTTAGCACTTTCACAAAAGTTATAACATAGTTAGTTATAATAACTTTGGCCCGTTCGGCAATAGTTTGTGATTAATTGTGGGTAATCATAACACGCATATTTCCCAAGTAAGATTTCTTACTTAATAAACACCGAACCTTCAATTGCTACGAATCGAAGTTTAGAAGGCATATATTGCAGCATCGATCGTTGAATCCCTAATTTTAATATTGATAAAAGTGCCAATTATTTGATAGAGCAAACAATCCAGTATTCGCCGAAATTTACTTTGATGAGAATTGTAGTCGCGGCTGTTGGTCAAGTAAAGTCATTTTCTTTTTCTCCTTGTTTACCATCAGTGTGACCTACACCCAGTGGAACCTACTCTTACAGTACAAACAACTTGGACTGACTGAAGTTTCAAATTGATCAGGAAACGAGACTTAGTTGACATTCGAAAAAAACGAGGACACCCAAGGTACTCAGTTTTACCCCAATGCCGGTCGAAGTGGGACATCAGGAAAGAGTTTGAACCTGGATGTTGCAGATTTTAGCGCTATCAGAGAACCCGAGGAGGAAAACTATAGGTCAACCGAGGGACCATAGTAGCAGACAAAAAACTGTAAGACTGCTCCAAAAAGACCTATAACTTCAACTTTGTGATAAATTGATAAATCTAAACCGGCAAATCTAGTCAACCCCACCTCCATAGTTATCATCTCCATATATATAAGTAACCTTTAATTTGAAATCTTGAGTAGGTTAGTACGGTCACCGATAGTCCACTCCATATATTTTTTTTGTGCAAAAACATCGAATTTCAAAAATTTTGGTCAAAATTATAGAATTGACCAAATCGAGATAAACGCTAGCATATTGACGGGTAAAGTCTTATATGTTTTAAATTGCACGAAGCAAAAAAGTTTGAAAAAATTGACCAATTGTGAGAAAATTCCTTAGCATGTTATAAAAAACTAATCCGGGATGCAATAATTGCAAAAAGTTGTAAAAAAAGAACAAATTGGTCAAGTTTTTCAAATTTGGAAAAAAAACTCAGTTTTTATTCAAATAGGCGCTCATTCTTGGAAGGTCGTGAAAATTGTGCATTCAACACCAAGGTTCGGAGTTTGAGCAAAGCTCACATCAATTATGTTGTAAAAACATTATATGATTTTTATATTAGCTGCTAGCTCACTGCATCACGCCATAAAAACTGCATCATGCCTCAAGCGTTACAAGACCATTTTAAAAAGGAATTTACGCCTTACCTGGCCGGAAGTTCAATCCTTACGCGGTGAAAGTACGAAAAACTGCTCAGTTTCAATTGAGTCATTTCTTCCGCGATAAAAATAGGCTAGATATATGGCATGATGTGAACAAATCATCGTCCCGTCATCGCAGTAACAACAATAAGCCTTTAACACCTTCGCAGCTTATTGCAGTGCTTGAAGAGTATCAGGAGCGCATAGAAGCTATAGTGTATTGCCCCAGAGAGGGAACTCCTGATATTTACGATCAGCTCAAGCGTAGTACTCTAGTTACCATCCACATATTGAGAGACATTGTGTCTAAACGTAAACAGAAAGATCCTAGTTTACTTAAAGAGTACAGAGCTTTACACCAAAGGCCTGCGCTTGAGCTGAAAACACTCACTATAGTGTTAACACATAAGAGCAACCTCCGGTCCCTGATATCACGCTCGCGACCGAAAAAGCTCTCTAAGCGCCGTCGTAAAACGCTTCGCACCCGTCATGCGTTCGAGGAGGCGGAACTCACTCAAGCCTTTGATAACCTGAATCTCACGTAGTCTTTCGTTGTTGTGGGAGTCTACCCGCTGACTGGCGGTGTGAATTAGTTTACTCATGAGTTACGGGTTAGTTTGTGGTTGGTTCTCTCCAATGGCGCTTCACTAAACGTTTCGCTCTCCCCATTTGTTGAGTTATTCACAACCGTCCGTTTTCCTCAGGTTATCTGTTTTCATTTCACGTTTCTGTCTTTTTGTTTCAGTGTTACTGTGTTCTCCTCTAATCCCCGTTTATCTGTTGTATGATGTAGTATTTTGAGTTTTTGCTGTAGTAAATTTTTTTCTGCTAGTATGCTGGTTGGTTGTTTAGGCTCGTTGCTTGCTAGGGTGTGACTTAAGTTAATTCTGAAGTTACGGCTGGTTTGTTCCTGACTTTCACCACACTTGGTTGCTAGCAATTTGTTGTAGCTTGATTATTTTGGTAGTATGCACTTTTGTTGTCTGGGCAGTATGGTTTGCTAGGGTGTGACTTAAGTTTGTTCTGGAGTTACGGCTAGTAATTTCCTGGCCTTTTCGACTTATGGTTATACTACTTCGTTGCCGTAAGTTGTTTGATCTTTCGATGTTTTGATGCCGTAGATAAAGCCCCATACTGTTTTGTGCTAATTTACCTGGCAGTAGCTTCTCTCCTTCTTTCTAGGGTGTGACTTAAGTTTATTCTGGAGTTACGGCTAGTTTGTTTGGTTGATTTCATTGCTGTGGTCTGCTAGCATTGATCTTTCCGCCTCCTTGCCTGTGGTTTACCGTCTCCCACCCGTGCTTTCCTTCTGGTCCGTACCGTTTTCCCGTTTCGTTGAGCGCCGTCAGCCCGACATTTCCACCCCCCCCCCCCCGTGCCATTTTCCCGCTTCGTCGCGCGCAGTTCGCCCGACGCTCCCGTTTGTCCATCCAGTTTCCCGTCGCGTCGTGCGTTAGTCGTTCGGCGTATCTTCCCGTCCCTCCAATCTCCCGTTCTGTCCTGTGTCGCGCCTTCAGCGCTCACATTTCTTTCTTTCTTTCTTTCGCCGGGTACTAATGTACTCGACGAACAACTTTGCTCTTTGGCGGTTTGCTAGGCAAACCGTCACACTAGGGTTGGGTTCAACCCATTTGTGTTGTGCTGTTGTATGTGTATGTGTACTTTTGTATTAGTACCAAATTAAACTTTTGGTTCCTGTTTTCATAAGATCATGGCAACATTGCAGGACAAATTTAACAAACTTTATAGTGCGAGGTCAAAATTAGAGGCTGAACTTAATAACATCTATGGTGAAAATAACAATGCTGTTGATAAGCAAGACAGGAAAGTTAAGATCGAACGTCTGATTTTGAAGTGCAAGGATGCTTTTACTAGAGTAGTTGATAAGAATGAAGAGCTCTTTGATCTGGCACAAAAGACTGAAGATCCAGATGCTGCCTGTAAGAACCTTGAAAAACGGTTAGAGCCTGTAGCAAAGAAAACTGATGAGGTCATTGCTGCTGCTCGAGCGTATATCAATTCGGTCCATAACAAAGAGACAAAGCAGAGCTGTATACCTCTCACCATTCAAGATCAGATTCACATATGACTTCCTCAAAAAGATCAAGTCAGCGTCAATGAGACCTAGAACTATCAAAACTCAAAAGGGAGGAACTCAAGAAACTGCATGAGGCAAAGCTGCGCATTGCTAGACAGCGTCTTGAAATTGAAAAACAAACGAAATTGCGGGAATTGGAAATTAATTGAGCAGCTTGAGGAGGTTCATCGCAAGGAAATAGCTGCTGCAGCCCTTGAGAAAATTGAGTTGATGACCAAATCATCAGCAGACGGGTCTGGTACAGGCAAAATAGGTGGGCTCTTTACGGAAAGAAGTTCAGTCAAGAGCAAGAAACTTGTTCAAGATTGGGTAATTTCGTCACCGGCCGGGAACATGGCTGATGTTGCAAACGAGCCGAGTTTGCACTTTTCTGGTTCCATCGCCCAATCCAACCAAGCAATTGTCCACCGACCTTCTTCAGCTCAACTTCCAAACTCACACTTCAATCTCAATACACATGGTCCAGTTGAGGCCAACATCAACCTCCCTGTCCATGAGCCGCAAGAACCAAGTAGTAGAACCAATGTAACCAATGATGCACATGTTGCAAACAACATCATGCAAGAGCCGCGACAGCCTCAATATACGCCTCCATCACCACCAATAAACTTTGGTATGCCAACTCAACTAAACGCCCCAAACACAGCCCGATAACTGTCTCAAGCAACAATGCACTTCGATGGTTTACAGTTAGATCATCAATTCCCTCAAAGGTCGAGCATGCCGGGACAGTTGAATTTAGTCAGCCCTCCGCGTTCACCACCTTTAAATACACTCGTTAATGCTCCGCTAGCACTTAATCCGCAACAGGCACACGTAAATGTACCAGCCCCTCCATCCCCCGATCTAAACCCCGCACCACCGCAGTTCCCGTTAATCCCACCAGCATTCCGCTTTCCTCCTTCACCGCCACAAGCACTCCCACTACACGCCACTAACCCCGTAGAGAATAATGTCAATCTGTTACCCCATTCTCCGCCTGAACCGTTCATTTCCTCGGCAAACGTTTTTGTACCTCAATTAATTCATCCACCACCCCCACAAAAGAGTTTTCAGCCCCAAAATTTTGTCCCTATAACCCACGCACCTCCTGCTCCTCCGAATCCAAAAGTCTGGCTTTTTCCGGCAGCAGTCCCATCTAATGCAGTACCACTTGTTTGTATATCTGCAATCTTATACACCGCACAACCGGCCCCGTTAATCAACCCTCATATCACTACATGGCTCCGCTCTTCTCATATACAAGCAACTGCAGGCGCTCAAAATTACGTAGCCTTAGACTTCATGCAAGCGAATGCATTAAGTTCTTCCACAGGTACCGCCCCCACCTCTGTAACTCCGATCATTCCGCCAACGTATGGAGCAACCGTTCCGAACCCGTTGTGTTCGGGTGGCCCGCCGCATCCCACACCTTCGGCTCCTTCTTTGGACTCTGCGGATTTGATAAAGCAGTTGGCGGACGCAATTACTTGTAAGAAGAACGATCCACTGCCCGAGTGGAAGTTGTCACAGTACAATGGTGATCCCCTGCAGTGGCACGAATGGTTCGGACAATTTAAAAGCGCCATAGACTCACACTCCTTCACTGATGATGTCAAGTTAACATATTTAAAAACTCTTGTAACTGAAAAAGATGAAACCGCCATCACTGGGTTCGCATACTGTGGTGTAATGTATAAGGATGCACTTAGGACACTTGAACGTAAATTTGGCCAACCAGAGGCAGTAGTCAGTGCACACTTAGACAAACTTAGCTCTTTTCCTCCGTTAAAGATGCACAATAGTGATAACATCATAAACTATTCTGCAACAATTTCAAGTCTTGTTGGGGTCTTTAAATCACTTTCATATGACTCAGATCTGAAGAGCACCTCACTTCTTAACACGGCTGTGCAAAAGTTGTTGCCCAATCTGAAAGAGTCTTGGTCACTCTTCACAGTGAAGAAACAATGGGTTAAGCCAACACTCCTTGACTTCAACGATTGGTTGAAGGAGAAGGCCGAGGCACATGATTTAAGGAAACAAACTTCATCAAAGGCAAGAACTGAGGATAACTGCAACTCAGTAGTAAAGACTAAAGATTCCTCAAGAACCTTTGCTGCTAATACGCAATCTAAGGGCACACAGAGACCAACCTCAACATCGGCAACACCTCCAACCCCTCGCTGAATTGTGTGTAAAGGTAACCACCGCATCTGGGAGTGTAGGTTAATTAAAGAAATGTCTCCCACTCAGCGAGCAAAGGTAGTGGCGGAAGCAACATTGTGTTTCTCATGTTTTAGAGAAAAGCATATGTTCAGGCGATGCCCAAATCCCAGGAAATGCAGGAAGGATGGTTGCAACAGCTCTCATAATACACTTCTTAATGAAGCTGAGAGGGTTTATCCATCAAAATCTCCTTCAAACAACAATAGTAATTCTAATGCTGGCGCAAATCAAAGTAAACTTTCTAGTGCTCAATCATCGATTAAGACCACTACTTTGTCATCTGTGAGTAATGTGAAAGGCCTCCTTCAGGTGACTGAATTACAGTTGAATAGCTCTTCTGGTAAAGATACCACGGCTTTAGTTTTGTGCGATACCGCTTGCAGTAATTCTTGGGTGTCCAATGATCTTGCAAACAGACTTTGTTTGCACGGTACAGCACTGAAACTAACAGTCAAGGGTATAAATACCGAGAAGGCTGTTGACACTAAGTTAGTTGAACCACGTGACAACCAAGCATTTGAACCATTTAAAGTCTGCCCTTACGTAAAAGAAGATTTGATTGTAGGCGCCGATTTCATTAACAAGCAATTCAGGAAGCATACCCGCACCTAGCAGTTCTAGACCCAGTTAAATATTGCCATGGAAACATCGAGATAATACTTTGACAGGATGTATATCAAGCCATCCGCCCGTTAGAGTACTTTGCTGCCGACGAGATGTCCTCGCCCTTCGCTGTTCGCTTGCCCATAGGTTGGGTTATAAGCGGCCCTCTACCGTCGTCTTCAGGTTTAGTCTCGACTTGTTTCAAAGCTAATATGGAGCAGGATTTTGAACTCGCTAGTCAGGTAAAATCTTGGTACGACATGAAGTCGTACGGCGCACTTAAGCAAGTGGACCCACGATCCTCCTCGGATGCACGTGCGCATGAAATTCTTGAAAACACCATCGTGCATAAAGGAAAAAGGTTCAATGTCGGAATGCTATGGGCTGAAGATAACATCGAACTGCCCAACAATTATTTCTCAGCGCTTGTTCAATTAAAATCTTTGGAAAAGCGGCTTGCGAAAGATCACAATTTAAGGGAAAAGTACTCGAATACCATCAAAGAGGACTTAGACAAAGGTTACGTAGTAAGGGTCAAAGATGCTCATAAGGTGGAAAGTCGGTCGGAACGAGAGTGGTACCTACCACACCATCCGGTTGTTAACCCGAACAAGCCGAGCAAGGTCCGTAGGGTACTAAACGGAGCAGCTAAATTCCACGGCGCATCTCTTAATAAGTCATTACTCACCGGACCTGACTTACTGCAAAACCTAATCTATGTACTCCTACGGTTCAGACAACATCCATTTGCCGTATCCGCCGACATCGAGGGAATGTACCATGTGATCAGCCATCATTGCGCTTTTTGTGGCGGGAGGACCCCACATCAAATGTTGTGTACACCAGTATACACGCCACATCTTTGGGGAAAAAGATTTGCCCACCTGCGCCAACTACGCACTTCAACGCACGGCAAGTGATAATGCTAAGGAGTACCCAGAAGCTGCAAAAGCCGTCCCTGAGAACTTCTACATGGACGATTACTTAGACTCAGTGGAATCCCACGAGAGGGCCCTCATAAGGTCGAAGGAATTGGTACATCTTCTCCATCTATGTGGGTTCAAGCTTACTAAGTTTGTAAGCAATGTACCAGATCTGGCTGACCGAATTGATGAACCGAATGTCATCGTTTCATCCAAGGTGGAATCAATGCACGTGCTTGTGCTTAAGTGGGATCACAAGAACGATACTCTGGTTGTGAGTAGAGGTACTAACAGCACCATCGCAAAAAGTCTAGCACAGCGCTAGGTTTTGAGTCTAGTGTCAAAGGCCTACGACCCAATTGGTCTTGTCGCACCGTTTACTGTTGGTGCTCGTTTAATCTTGAAAGACATCTGGCGTGTCAATGGACAAAGTTGGGATGACGAGTTGCCTGGTGTGTAGAACTGCCGCGGTTAGCTGAGATCACTATACCGAGAAGTTACTTTTCAGGATAAATCCAACATCTTGAACTCCACATGTTTGGTGACAGCTCGCAAGACGTATTCAGTGCAGTAGATTTTCTTACGGCTCAAGTAACTTGCACCTCCGGGGAGTTTTTAACAGAGCTGGCGTTTGTCTTGGGTAAGGCCCGTGTTGCACCTATGAAGGTAATGACAGTTCCTAAGTTGGAAGTACAAGCCGCTCTCCTCGCTGCCCGTTTAAAAAGGGAATTCTGTCGAGCATTAACGGTTACTGCGGACAAAGTCTTTATTTGGACAGATAGTACCATCGTCTTGCAGTGGTTAAACTCAACAAACAAACACCCCATCTTCATTGCAAATCGTGTTAGTGAAATCCTGGAGAACACCAGCGTTGACCAATGGAACCACGTCGCCACTTGTGATAATCCGCCAGATGCTGGCACGCGTGGTATATCCGCTGAAGTTTTGCAATCAAGTAGCTGGGTGAGGGGTCCTGACTTCTTGAGAACTAAGCAATTCCTTTTTGTACCAAATACTGACGTCGTTAATAAGGTCAAGATCGGCGTTAAAACTAAGGAACAAGATGATGACTCCATCTCATCTCTAGCCGCATCCGTAACCAAGCCCCCTAAGGAACAAAGCATTAATCTAATCCCGTTTGATAAGTTCAGTTTTTATCAAAAAATTACTTTGTGTCACCGCAAATGTGCTCCTTGGTTCAGGGAGAGTCCTTTAATACTGAAAGACAGGATCTTCTTGACAACAAATCCGTTAAGAAGAGCAGCCACATTGCTCAGTTTACTCCTTTTATTGGGCCTCATGGTCTCATCCGTTCTTCTGGTCGACTCCGACGGCTAGTGGAAATTGACTTTGACGCTAAGCATCCTATCGTGCTGGATGCGCGTCATACTTTTGTTAAACTGTTTCTCTGGCATACTCATTTGAAGAACCATCATCAGGGCATCGATTACTTAGGGTCAAAGGTACAGGAACGTTATGCTATCCTTAAACTACGTTCAACACTGCGTTCCATCAAATCAAACTGCGTTTTGTGTAGAAAGTTCCGTGCAGCAACCATTCAACCGATCATGGCAGACCTCCCAAAGGAGAGACTCGCATACCAGTCTCCTCCTTTTACCAACACCGAGGTTGATTACTTCGGCCCATTCTACGTCACAGTTCGTCGGACTACCGAGAAGAGGTGGGGATTTCTCTTCACTTGTCTCACTACTCGTGCTGTCCATGTTGAAGTTGTTCTGTCAGTGGACACTAGTTCCTGTGTAATGGGACTGCAGCGGTTCGTCTCCCGTCGTGGTACTTCTGCTATGATTTGGTCGGATAATGGTACGAACTTCATTGGAGCGGAGAAAGAGCTCCGTGAATGTGTGGAAAAATGGAATACGCTTAACATTGCCACCGAACTTGCACACAAGGGCATTTAGTGGAGGTTCAATCCACCCAGTGCGCCACACCAAGGTGGCATCTGGGAGAGGTTAGTTCGTAGTTTTAAAAGAGTACTGTACACTATCCTCGGTACGCGTCGCCTCACAGATGAGGTGTTGAACACAACCTTTCGTCTGGTCGAATACGCACTAAACTCACGTCCCTTAACTCCCGTAAGCGCCGACCCGTCCGACCTAGGCGCAATAACACCTAACCAGTTTCTACTCGGTAACCAAGCAACCGGAAATCCGTCTATCGTTGGCGTTGACAAGTTCGATCATCGTAAGCGGTACGCCCGTGCACAGTCCTACGCCAATGCAATTTGGGCACGTTGGCTTAAGGAGTATGTACCTGCGCTGAACCGTAGATCTAAGTGGCAGGCGCCTGCCGAGCAGCGTCTTAAGGTTGGTGATTTGCTTTGGATCGTTGAAGATAGCAACCCTAGGAGGTACTATCCAACTGCTCGGATTGAAGAATTCCGTTACGGCTCCGACAGCGTCGCCCGCTCCGCCGTCGTACGAACGTCGTCCGGATTGCTCGTCCGCCCATTTGTTAAGCTTGTACCAATCCTCCCAACATCTTCCGGGCCGGAGGATGTTACCGAGTAAATAGAAATGAATAAACTATATCATTAGATAGAGAATTTTTGTGCGTATTATATCAAAACTTTCGCTTAGATTTTCCGTTCTAAATGCAACATACGTACTATTTCTGAGAAATACCCAGGCCGATTTCCCACTAAGAATAACTTCCAAAATGGCTCAAAACTGATCGCTTAGCCTAACAAATTCGGTATTTTGAACGGATTAGTTTAAATTGGTGACCTAGACTAAGACCTGCTAAAAAAGATCAAGCTAGATTTGCCTTCAAGTAAACGATGCTTTTGCCTTAATACGTTGTTGAATGCAGTTGTTTTTCTTGCTAAAAAGTTGCTTTATACGATTATGCATTGAAGCTTCGAAAGTCTGATTTTATTAGCTTTATCACCCTTTTAGTTTACTACTGTAATGCCGTATTTTAAATTGTTGTTATATTAAGCCCCATAATGAACTATGCTAGATTATCTTACAGTAGCTTCTCTCCTTCATCCTAGGGTGTGAGTTAAGTTTGTTCCGGAGTTACGGCTAGGCTGTTTGGTTGAGTTTTTTTGCTGTGGTCTGCTAAAATAGTTCTTTCCGACCTCATTTTCCTCCTGTTCTTTCCCACCGTCACATTTCGTTGCGTTGCTCGTTTTTCGCCCGACTTCCCGTTCGTCACGTTTTCGTTTCGTCGCGCGTTCCTCGCTCGACTTCCCGTGTGAGCTTTAGTCTCCCCCCGCATTGAGCGCATAGCGTTCAGCGCTCCACTTCTGTTTTTGTTGGGCACTGTGTGCTCGACGACCTTTCCTGCTCTTTGGGCGGTTTGTTTTACAGACTGCCTACAGTGTGCTGTGTTTGGTGCTTTTTGCGTTGGGTTTGTTCAGCGTGAATTTGGTTTGTTTGGAGTGTGCATATAATAGATAACCGTTTGCAGTGGTAGTTTTGCTGGTCATTGGAAATAATAACATTGTGACGTCTAATAGTCTTGATCAAAAAGTCAAAAAATTGTACGCTGCCAGGTCAAAGCGTGAAGCTGAATTGCATGCTATACATGAAGATATCCTTCATTGTACAAATAGTCAAAGTAGGCGAGTGAAAGTTACTTTCTCAGCTACATTTTTGGTGCGGCTCCAACTGAACACAAAGGACAACACTTTTTTACATGACCCAATTTTTTAACGAACAGGAAGCCATACTACTATTGTTAGACTAATTGTTGTGATGAATAGTCTGCAAACTGATGTCAATTTTACTGCGCAGATGATCGGGTCATGAAATTTTGTCTCTGCATGCCTACGAGCGAAACCGCCAGACATTTCGCCAAGCAGTTGATCGTTCGAGACGCATTTCAAAAAGTTTTGTTTCGAATTCCTTTTTGCTGATGCGCCGCACCAAACTCACTATCCAATGTTCGAACCTGGAAAACTAGCCTGGAATTTTGTGAACAATAGTGGCCGACTTCCTGGGTCTCCAGGCAGAAAAAAGACCGAGTGGAGATCTAGATGCAATAGTACACTGACTTAGTGAAAGTGACGACGCAAAAAGATGACAATGTACAAACCTAAGAATCGCATTGGACCAGAAGGAAACTGTAAGACACAACCAAAGTAATACTCTAAATTTTTGCTGTAACTTTATATTGAATTTAGACGGCAAACTCCAACCCCCAACGGACGCTGTTGGTAAATTTTTAGAGATAGCGCCTTAACAAGATCTTTAACGGTATCAGCTGATAATATAGATAATTGGTCACCTTTAAGCCCCACAAACATAATTTTTGGGACGAAAAAACATCGATTTTGAAAATTTTTGTTTGATATACCAGAAATTCGAAAAATTTGATACAGTCAGTTCGCATAACAAAAAATCACTTCTGATATAGAGAAAATCGAGAAAACATTATGATAAATTGTTCAATTTTGAATTGTTTTTGGTCAATTTTGATGCAATTCTAAAAACTTTTGAAAATCATTACCGAATATTGATTAACCGTTTTTTCAAGCTTAAAACCGTCCAGTTTACTGCATTATCGTTCCGTAATCAAGAATTTGCAAAAAATTGACCAAAACTTGAAAAAATTGGACAAAAGCAGAAAATTTTGACAAATTTGTCAAAAATCGTTTCTCTCAACAAGAAGGTTCGTAAATTGAGTGAAGCTCAATACACAGAAAAAGTTGAATATTTTCACAACCTGCGGCCTACAAAAAATTATCGAGTTCCCATAATTTTTCTCATCGCTCATTTATGTTCCGTTTTTCGTCCGCGTCCTTTTCGTCCTTTAACTTTTCAATTCTCCGTGTTCCGTTTTTCTTTTCAATAACGTCGCTCTAACAAAACGTTGCTTTCCGTTTTCTTCCGCTACTTTTCCGGATTTTGATGTATTATGTCATATGTGATGAAGTATGTTGTTGTTCTTGCTGTAGTATGTTGAGTATGCTAGTAGTCTGGTTTGCTGTTTAGGTCTTATTGCTTTCTAGGGTGTGACTTAAGTTTATTCTAGAGTTACGGCTGGATTGTCCTTTGACTTTTCAACTTTACTAATTTACTAGCCCTCCTGTTGTAGTATATTGATTTTGCTGCTGTATGTTTGTGTGTACTTGTATGATTGCTAGTTGGTTTGACCTTGTTGCCTTCTAGGATTTGACTTAAGTTTATTCTCGAGTTACGGCTGGATTGTTTCTTGACGTTTCCAACTGTCTTAGTCTACAAATACACTTTTGTAGTTTATTCAATTTTGATGCAGTTTGTTTAATACCGTTAGTATGCTGATTGTTTGTTGTGGTTTGGGCTTTTCTAGGATGTGACTTAAGTTTATTCTGGAGTTACGGCTAGTAATTTTCTCGACCTTTTCACGCTTTTAGTGTACCACTGCATTGCCGTAAATTAATTTGTTGTTATTTTAAACCCCATAATGAACTATGCTAGATTATTTTGCAGTAGCTTCTCTCCTTCTTCCTAGGGTGTGACTTAAGTTTGTTCCCGAGTTACGTCTAGGTTGTTTGGTTGAGTTTTTTGCTGTGGTCTGCTAACATAGTTCTTTCCGACCTCATTTCCCTCCTGTTCTTTCCCACCGTCCCGTTTTGTTGGGTTGCGCGTTTTTCGCCCGACTTACCGTCCGTCCCGTTTCCGTTCTGTCGCGCCCTGCTCGCACGATTTCTCGTCTGTCCCGCTAACGTTGCGTCACGCGTTGCTCGCGCGACTTCCCATTCGTCACGTTTCCATTTCGTCGCGCGTTCCTCGCTCGACTTTCCGTGTTTCCTTTTGTCTCCCCCCGCGTTGAGCGCATAGCGTTCAGCGCTCCACTTCTGTTTTTGTTGGGCACTGTGTGCTCGACGACCTTTCCTGCTCTTTGGGCGGTTTGTTTTACAGACTGCCTACAGTGTGCTGTGTTTGGTGCTTTTTGCGTTGGGTTTGTTCAGCGTGAATTTGGTTTGTTTGGAGTGTGCATATAATAGATAACCGTTTGCAGTGGTAGTTTTGCTGGTCATTGGAAATAATAACATTGTGACGTCTAATAGTCTTGATCAAAAAGTCAAAAAATTGTACGCTGCCAGGTCAAAGCGTGAAGCTGAATTGCATGCTATACATGAAGATATCCTTCATTGTACAAATAGTCAAAGTAGGCGAGTGAAAGTTACTTTCTCAGCTACATTTTTGGTGCGGCTCCAACTGAACACAAAGGACAACACTTTTTTACAAGTGGCGACTCCAACTGGTGCGGCTCCAACTGAACACAAAGGACAACACTTTTTTACAAGTAGGCGAGTGAAAGTTGAACGCCTATCAACAAAGTGCAACGAAGCATTTATGACTGTTGTAGACACAGATGAGGACCTGATTGCATTTGTTGGAAAAACGGAGGATCCAAGTGCACTTGTTCCTTCATTAGAGTCTTACTTGGAAGCAATGACAACTAAGAACGACAAGATACTCACTTCAGCACGAAACTGCATCAACTCTGCTGATGATAAAGTGAATGACTTCCAGGAGCCAAGGGCTTCCCTTCGTTCTAGACTTCCCTCAATTATGGCCTCGTCACAAAAGCATCTAGTCAGCGTAAACATGATTACGTAATTGCTAAAATGAAGCGCGAAGAAATTGAAAAACAGAAAGAGGCAGCCATTCGCCTTGCTAAACAGAAAAAACAAATGGAAATAGATGAACTGGCGGAAAACAACAGAAAACGGTTGGCAGAGGCAACTCTGCAAGAGTTTGAACTGCTGGACGCCGTTTCTAAAGGTAGCCAATCTGAAACAACTGCAAGTGCTAGGAGCTCAATGAGAAGTGAAAAGGCTGTCTAAGATTGGATCAACACCTCACTTGCTTTAAGTTTTAGCAATGAGGAGAAAACTAGTGAACCAGAGGTTACGATTGACCCTCCAGAATGTCCTAGCCACAACAACGGCAAAACAGTGGAAAGACAGAACACTGAAATTTCAAGGCATTCCATTCCAAAAAATTGTCGAGGCAATTACTTTTTAAGCAATGAGACCTTGCAGCAACTCGACCCTTATTATACTCCACCTGAAACTTTTTTGGCTGCTGCTAGCACACAGGCGTTGTACCAGGCGCGCCTACGGGCGCAAATGAATGAAACATGCCAACAAGGCAAGCCGTTTTCAAACATAACTAACCAAGGAACCGCAGATAGTCACCCGCCTTCTGTTCACGCCCCAGGGGCTTCTTCACCGCCCATTCAACAGCCCATTCCACCACAGCCGTTCGCACCGCAAGTAAACCAAAATAATGCATCCGAGTTATTTTCCAACGCTCAACTTCAATTTTCACAAGCAAGGGGACCTGAAACATCAAGTCTGCATAAAAATAATTCGGTCCAGCGTATATGCTCCCGACAACAAATTAATTTTGGTCCCCGAGCACCAAACGCCACCCTTCCACCTTTTCCGACAACAAATTATCCAGCTCTCGCAATAAACGTTCCCTGCACCCAGGCGCCCCACAAGGTCCAAACACTCAACAGCAAAACTCCAAAACCGTTCATCCTAATGACCTTCCCATTCTGAACCCAGTTTTCGCACCTAACCTCACTGCTCGAATTCCACACTCCCCCTTGATCAATCAGCCTCCCGTCCACAACACTTTCCAAAATAATACTAACCAAGTACACAAAGTTGAACGTTCCGTTGCTCCTCCTGTCCCAAATATTCCCAATATCCCTCTTGGCCAACACTTTGTGCCAAATATGCGTCATTTGCGTTTTCCACAGCACAGACCGATATTAGTCAACCAAGACATTACTACCGTAAATGATGTTGCTCCAAATGTACAGGCACACATCGCCCATCAGTTACCAATTTTCCACAACAAATACATTCGAATTTTCCCTTTTTGATTGATATGCAATCACCATCCGGCACACAACAGGAAAACCCGATCGCAACTACAAGTTATATTGTACCTGGTTTAGCCACTCCGGTTTTTCAGCCAACAAATCCTTATGTTGGGCCCACTCCGTTGAGTTGGAGTGGCCCGCAGGTGTCTGCACCTGCCCCTCCGATACCGCACAATGCGTCATTCATTAGGGAATAAGCTGATGCAATAACCAGCAAGAAAAGTGACCCCTTGCCCGAATGAAAAGTTGCTCAGTATAAAGATGATCCATTACAAGGGTGATCCATTCAACAAGTAGTATGGTCAATTCAAAAGCGCGATTGACTGTCAGTCTCAGTCGCTCACTGATGACGTTAAATTGACATACCTTAAAACAATCGTCACCGGTAAAGCAAAGATTGCAATCGCCGAGTTTGCTTACTGTGGTTTAATGTACAAGGATGCACTAAGGACTTTAGATCGTAAATTTGGCCAGCCACAGGCAGTCGTAAGTGGACACTTGGATAAACTAAACAATTTTCCGTCTCTTAAAATGCACAATAGTGATAACATCATTAACTATTCTGCAGCCATATCCAGCCTCGTTGGGGTTTTCAAGTCACTATTATATGATGCTGACTTAAAGAGCGCTTCCCTACTTAACCAGGCGGTACAGAAGTTACCACCGAACATGAAAGAGTCATGGTTGCTCTATACGGTTAAAAAGCACTGGTTTAAGCCTACCCTCCTTGATTTTAACGATTGGCTTAAAGAAAAGGCTGAGGCCCATGATCTTATGAAACAATGCGCAACCAAAGCAAGGCCTGAAGATAACAGCACTTCAGTAACCAAGACCAAAACAGCCTCAAAAGTGTTTGCATCAAATTCACAACAAAGGGAAACAAAGAAGCAAATGCCATCTTCTTCCAAAAACACTTACTCTTGCTGTATTGTATGCAAAGGTAACCACCGGCTATGGGAGTGTCGAGTTTTCAAGGAAAACACTCCAACCCAGAGAGCTAAGTTGGTGGCGGAAAATAATCTTTGCTTTTCGTGCTTACCAGATAAGCACACATTCCGCCAGTGCCCTCAACCGAGAAAGTGCCGAGCAGAGGGGTGCAAAAGTTCACATAACACACTATTGCATGGAGCAGATAGGGTTTTCCCAGCAAAACAGTCAACAAATCCCAATGCCATTCAGCCTTCTGGCAACACAGGTCAAAGTAAAGCAACCACTAGTCAACAGCCGTCTAATAAGACCACAACAATGTCACCTGTTACTGATGTTAAGGGGCTCCTTCAGGTAACGAAATTGAATTTGGTCAATTCGTTCGGTGTAGATACCAAGCCTTTAGTTTTGTGTGATACCGCCTGCAGTAACTCTTGGGTGGCCGGTAGTGTCGCAGATAGACTCGGTTTGCACGGTAAAGCACTAAGGCTAACTGTCAAGGGTACTAATACCGAGGAAGTAGTTGATACTATGGTTGTTGAAGTTACTGTGAAACCAAAAGAACACCAGGATTTCGAACCATTTACCATCAACCCTTTCGTTAAAGAGAGTCTGAACGTCTGCTCTGATACAATTAATATACAGGCCCTGCAAGAGACTTACCCACACTTAGCAGTCCTTGATCCCGTGACATATTCCTATAAAGACATTGAGATGATACTCGGACAAGATTTTTATCATGCCATCCGCCCGTTAGAATACTTCTCTGCCGATGAGAAACGTTCACCCGTTGCCTTACGCTTACCCATAGGTTGGGTCTTAAGCGGTTCATTACCATCATGTTCGTGTTTAAACTCAACATGCTTTAAAGTGAATATCGAACATGACAATGAGTTAGCAAGTCAAGTAAAGTCATGGTACGACATCGAATCATTCGGGGCAGACAAGCAGGTCGGCCCAAAATCTGCAGCAGACGCAAGGGCTCACGAAATCCTTGAGAGTGCCACCTTACACAATGGCCTGAGATACGATGTCGGAATGCTGTGGGCAGCAGACAACACCAAGCTCCCAAATAATTATTTCTCCTCCCTTGTGCAACTAAAGTCTCTCGAAAAACGATTGGCCAAGGATGAAGACCTTAGAGAGAAGTATTCTGGTACCATCAAGGAAGACCTAAAAAAGGGGTATGTAATTGAGGTTCCGGACGCTCACTAGGTTGAGAACTGGTCCGATAAAGAGTGGTTCCTACCCCATCATCCGGTTTTAAACCCGAACAAACCGGGTAAGGTGCGTAGGGTGCTCAATGGAGCAGCATAATTTCATGGTGCCTCACTGAATAAATCTTTGCTCACTGGCCCTGATCTGCTCCAAGACCTTATTTACGTACTTCTTCGCTTCCGACAACATCCCTATGCCGTCTCTGCCGACAGCGAGGGAATTTTTCTACAGGTTGGTGTATTACCATCAGATCAACCATCACTTCGCTTTTTGTGGCGGGAGGTCCCCACAACTAACGTTGTAGTGTATCAATATGCGCGCCATATATTTGGGGCTAAAGACTTGCCCACATGCGCCAACTATGCATTACAACGCACTGCGAGAGACAATTCCAAGTTTTACCCCGAAGCTACAAAAGCCGTCCTTGAAAACTTCTACATGGACGATTACCTTGACTCAGTGGAGTCGCCTGAGAGAGCCATCAATAGATCGAAGGAATTGGTGCATCTTCTCCATCACGGTGGGTTCAAGCTTACAAAGTTCGTAAGCAATGTGCCAAATCTGGCTTGCCAAATTGATGGTTCTCCTCAATCTACTGAGCCCAAGGTTATTGTGTCATGTCAGGAGAACTCATCGCATGTGCTAGGGCTAAAGTGGGATCACACTAATGACATTTTAGTTGTGAGTAGGGGTACAAGCTGCGCTATCACCATGTCCCTCACGCAACGCTTGGTCCTAAGTCTGGTCTCGAAAGTCTGTGACCCCATTGGTCTTGTCGCACCGTTTACCGTCGGTGCGCGACTGCTCTTAAAAGACATCTGGCGTGTCACAGGACAACAGTGGGATGACGAGCTCCCACAGGACATGTTTCAAAGATTTTTGGTTTGGAGTGCGGACTTACCAAAGTTTGAAAATATCAAAAATCCTCGAAGTTACTTTAGTGGACCTTTTGATAACGTAGAATTGCATATGTTCGGTGACAGTTCCCAGGATATTTTTAGTGCCGTCGCATTTCTTCGAGCCCGAGTAACAACTCCTACGGGCAAGATAAAAACAGCTTGCGTTTGTTTTGGGGAAAGCGCGCGTGGCGCCAATGAAAGTAATGGCTGTCCCAAAAATCGAATTAAAAGCAGATCTACTTGCCGCTCAACTGAAAAGGGAAATTACACAAGCACTTACTGTAACTGTTAACCAAGTATTCATGTGGACAGACAGCACGACCGTTCTCCAGTGGATTAACTCTAATGAAAAGCAACCAATCTTTGTTGCAAACCGCGTTTGTGAAATTTTGGAGCATATCACCGTTGACCAATGGAACTACGTCGCAACTAAGGATAATCCCGCTGATGCTGGCACGCGTGGAATGTTCGCTGAAGTTTTGCAACTAAGCAGTTGGGTCAAAGGTCCACATTTCTTAACTAATTCACGTTTCCCTTTCGTACCAAACTATGACGTCATTAATAAGATCAAACTCGGCGTCAACCAAGCCGCCACTATAGAAGACACTGTATCTCTGGCTACATCTGTCAAAAAACAGACAACACCCGTTCCTTCATTATTTCTGTTTGATAAGTCTAAATCTTGTCAAAAGTACTTGCGCATTGCCGCATACGTTCTCCGGCTTTTACCGAAACATGCCGGCTACCGTAACCGCGATGGTAGCATTACTGACCCTACTGAGCTTGACGAAGCCGAGCGTCATCTACAGTACTTGGTGCAATGAGAGTCTTTTGAAACCAAAAGAAAAGATCTTTTTGACAATAAATTTGTTAAACGGAGTAGCCGAATTGCTTCACATTCACCGTTTATTAGTCCAAATGGGCTAATCCGTTCCTCGGGCCGCATCAAGCGGTTAATGGAAGTTGGGTTTAACGTAAAGTACTCAATCATCTTAGATGCACGTCATCCGTTTGTAAAACTGTTCCTTGAACACACTCACGTAAAGCATTATCATCAAGGCGTTGAATACCTAAGATCAATTGTGCAGGAACACTATACATTGCTGAAACTAAGATCATCTTTGCGTTCCATCAGAGCAAACTGCCTAAGATGCCGAGAATTCCAAGCTGTAACTATGCAACCAATCATGTGTGACTTACCTAAGGAGAGACTTGCTTACCAGTCTCCTCCCTTCACGAACACTGGCGTCGACTACTTTGGAACATTCTATGTTACTGTCCGCCGTAATACTGAGAAAAGGTGGGGCTTCCTCTTCACCTGTCTCACTACTCGCGCTGTCCATGTCGAGATAGTTACATCCACGGACACTAATTCTTGTGTTATGGGAGTTGAGCGGTTTGTGTCACGTAAGGGTACACCTGCCATGATTTGGTCAGACAATGGCACTAACTTTTTTGGAGCGGAGAAAGAACTCCGAGAAAGTATTGAAAAGTGGAACGTTGTCAACATTCCAGCTGAGCTCGCTCACAAACGCATAAAGTGGAGGTTAAATCCACCCAGCGCACCACATCAAGGGGGTATCTGGGAGAGGTTGGTACGCAGCTTCAAGCGCGTGTTGTATACTATTCTTGGCACGCGTCGCCTCACGGATGAGGTACTGCATACTACCTTTTGTCTCGTGGAGAATGCTCTCAATTCGCGTCCCTTAACACCCGTAAGCGCTGATCCGTGCAATTTGAACGCTATAACGCCTAACCACTTTCTTTTAGGAGAATACTCTACCGGTATAATTGTCTATTGTTGGCAACAATGAATTTGACTATCGTAAACGTTACGCCCGTGCTCAGTCGTACGCTAAAGCGATCTGGTCACGTTGGATCAGAGAGTATATACCAACGCTTAACCGACGCTCTAAGTGGCAGACGCCTGCCGAGAAACAACTTAAGACCGGTGAATTAGTTTGGATAGTTGAGGAAACCAACTTACCCAACCGTTCGGATTGTGGAACTCCGTTACGGCTCCGATAGCGTCGCGCGCTCCGCCGTTTTACGTACGTCGACCGGTTCACTCGTCCGTCCGTTTGTAAAACTCGTACCAGTTTTCCCAACATCTTCTTCCGGGCCGGAGGATGTTACGAAGTAAATAAGTAAGCGAGATTTTTTTAGCCAATCAGAATCGGGTATTTAAATACGAATTTAAATGCGTATAAAACGTTCTAATATACGTAGAAATTTCCGAAAAAGTTCATTTAACCTAATTTTAAGTAAATATAACCGTTAAATGTATCGATTAAGCCGGTTTTTGGCTTAATATTTTTAGGTTTTCTAGACAATTGCTGAATGAATACGAACTGATTTGAGGTCAATGACATCAGACGAAAAAACCTGTTAAATGAGCATAAAAAAATCTTGCCGTCTAAGTTCCACTTGTTCCTTTTTACGTTTTAATGCTCACTCGTTACTTACACGTTGCCTTATATGCTAATAACACGTTCCTATATGTCGATTATAGAGTTGAATTGAAACCTTATCGGTAGACTGCTTTACTTCTCAGCTACAAATGACCTCAATTAAAAACAACAGAAAAACAAATTCTGACACAATTCAAAGAATTCTCATTGACTAAACAAAATAGACCTAGAATGGACAATGAATTGATTGGGCAAACCACTTAGAGAAAATCAGGTAAAAAATGATAAAATTACAAAACAGAAGTCAAATTACTACATGTCAACAAAAATCACAATTTTTGTTCAATTACCTCTTTCTCACTCTGCTTGGAAACTGAGCGAAAAAATAACGCCGCAAAACCACTCGCTTTTTTTGCTTCAGTTCCTGTAACAACATTTCTAAAATCCCTTCTCTAATTTGACTACAAAAAACAAGAAATTGTTTCAAGAGATCTTAAACTAAAAAAAAATAGCCAGAAGAATCCCGGAAACGACTCGACGGCAGTAAGTGTCAAAGCAGAGAAAAAACCATCTTAATTGACACAACCAATGAGAATTTAGCTTATAAAGTAGGTTAACCCAATACAAAAATTCCTTTACAATTTCTTTTTTTACAAGAACAATCAGAAACTGAAAACATTATTTCATTCAATCGAGACTATCTCATTGCTCATACAACATCAGCTATTATATATCATAAATAAATCACCTCGTTTTTATTTGACAAACCTCGTATGCTCATTATGTCACTTCAACTTATTGTTTGATATGACAACATTTTTTTACAGCTTGCTCATGTGCGGTTCCCGAATGTCTTTTGTCTTCAAGTTGTGACAGTTGTTTAGTATCTTTTCCATGAAAAATTGTAATTAGGCAAATATTTTGTGGCTGGAAATGTCTCTCACAATTTGTGATTGTAGTGTTTAACCTTGTTTTGGTACCCAAGTTGTTACTTTTTACCCCGCCTAAAGACTAGAAGCTCTCAAATGGACAAAAAAGTTTGGAAAAATTTTGAAACTCAGCCAAAAAACAGATTAAAAAACAATTTTTTTCGGTAAATTCTCTTCTTTGGTAGACATCCTAAGCTGTTTTATTTATTCTAAAGCAAAGAAAAATTAAACTGGTTCAATAAACGAAGAGAATGTTCATAATTGAACTGCGTACATGTTTTGAAAAACAGTTGTGTGCAAGTTTTTTCATCTTTTCAAATTGTCCAATGAAACAATGATTTCAAGATTTAAATTGATATTAGTGATAATTTAGCGATATATTTCATGCTATGTCATGGTCCGAAACTCAATCACTCTTTTTTTGTCTATTTTCAAAATATCAAAAAATTTATAAAATCATTTCCCATTTTTAGAATGTTCATGATGGTAGTTGGTACATTCATTGAGATAATAAAACCACACAAAGGGAATATTGTTTTCAAGCTGTAGTAAATTTTGCTTCGACAAAATTAGGGCTCAGCAGGAGTTGATTAACAAATAAGAATTACTCTCATAATTTACGGCACATTGTTAGGAAAAGCAATTAAGGCTTTTATAAGTTTTTAGTTGAAAAAGTAGGAATTGCCAAACCAATTTCTATTAAATCGTTTAGAACTGTAGTAAAAACAAAACCTGGATGAAATTTTTCCTCTAATCTCTCAATAATCCATGATTTGACAAAAAAATTTCATATGTATTATGTCATAAAATTGAAGATTTTCAATTTTTCCTCCAAGGATCAAATTATTTCGAAAGGCTTCAAATATTGTTGCTTTTGATGTCGGAGAGCTATATTTTGCGTAGGATCAATTTTTTTGAAGCAATGCCGCCCAATATATTGACAAATTGACGGTTTTAGGCCAGTAAGTAAACAAAGAAAACCAAACAATTTGATCTCATCGGCAGCGATTGTATCCTGACTAGGAAGTTTTGTTAGCGTGCAAATTTTTAACGAACTGCTTAAAACTTTTTTCCAGGAGCCAGCGATCAACAGTCACTAATTATTTAGTACGCTCAACAACTCTGACGTGCATGGTGCACGTCAATTTGCACGAAGGCAACTAAAAAGTAAACTGATGCCTTCAAAATTTTATAATCGAAAGAAGAGAATTTCCATCTCGTCTTTTATATAACCGCAGATAATCTAGAAATGCGAAAACTGTAGAAAACAAACTCCGGGGGATCAAATTGCTCAATTTGTTTCCTCTGAACTATGAATCATCCATGACTCAACAAAAACCCGAACAACCATATGAAAAATTGCAAAAAGTTTCAATTCTTTTGTATTCATCTGAAGGGGGAATATTTTCAAAGCTTTTAGTTTCATTTTTTTTGCAGTCAATCAATTATTTGAAGCAATACTATGCTTTGACGAAATGAAAGTTTGGTCCCAAGAGATAGGCCACAAGTTTTTTTCGTTTTCCACTGTCAACACAGTTAAGCATCACTTTGAGTCCTATTTAGAGGGTAGAGAGTTTGATGGCCTGTCAAAATGGTTGAGGCCTTAGTTACTTTCTCTGTCTGAAGTTTCCTGGATGCATTTTATGTCTACTAGAGGAATTCCTGCCCGATTTTTTAAGAGCCGCTACACCTCATATTTTTTGCCGCTTCCTTTGCTTCTTTTCGTTCTTTTAGTGCATGCATCACGAATAAATCAATGTTTTTTTTCTATTTTTTATGTTTTTCTTCCATACATTCGTACAAAAAAGATTTTCGTCACTTTGTTCTTCTGTCATCTTTGCATTTACGGTGTAATCCAGGTTTCTTGAGTTAAAGAAACAGAAACTAACAGCAAATTTGAACAAAGCTATTTCAAGCTGTAGTAAATTTTGCTTCGACAAAATTAGTGCTCAGCAGGAGTTGATTAACAAATAAGAATTACTCTCATAATTTACGGCACATTGTTAGGAAAAGCAATTAAGGCTTTTATAAGTTTTTAGTTGAAAAAGTAGGAATTGCCAAACCAATTTCTATTAAATCGTTTAGAACTGTAGTAAAAACAAAACCTGGATGAAATTTTTCCTCTAATCTCTCAATAATCCATGATTTGACAAAAAAATTTCATATGTATTATGTCATAAAATTGAAGATTTTCAATTTTTCCTCCAAGGATCAAATTATTTCGAAAGGCTTCAAATATTGTTGCTTTTGATGTCGGAGAGCGATATTTTGCGTAGGATCAATTTTTTTGAAGCAATGCCGCCCAATATATTGACAAATTGACGGTTTTAGGCCAGTAAGTAAACAAAGAAAACCAAACAATTTGATCTCATTGGCAGCGATTGTATCCTGACTAGGAAGTTTTGTTAGCGTGCAAATTTTTAACGAACTGCTTAAAACTTTTTTCCAGGAGCCAGCGATCAACAGTCACTAATTATTTAGTACGCTCAACAACTCTGACGTGCATGGTGCACGTCAATTTGCACGAAGGCAACTAAAAAGTAAACTGATGCCTTCAAAATTTTATAATCGAAAAAAGAGAATTTCCATCTCGTCTTTTATATAACCGCAGATAATCTAGAAATGCGAAAACTGTAGAAAACAAACTCCGGGGGATCAAATTGCTCAATTTGTTTCCTCTGAACTATGAATCATCCATGACTCAACAAAAACCGAACAACCATATGAAAAATTGCAAAAAGTTTCAATTCTTTTGTATTCATCTGAAGGGGGAATATTTTCAAAGCTTTTAGTTTCATTTTTTTTTGCAGTCAATCAATTATTTGAAGCAATACTATGCTTTGACGAAATGAAAGTTTGGCCCCAAGAGATAGGCCACAAGTTTTTTTCGTTTTCCACTGTCAACACAGTTAAGCATCACTTTGAGTCCTATTTAGAGGGTAGAGAGTTTGATGGCCGGTCAAAATGGTTGAGGCCTTAGTTACTTTCTCTGTCTGAAGTTTCCTGGATGCATTTTATGTCTACTAGAGGAATTCCTGCCCGATTTTTTAAGAGCCGCTACACCTCATATTTTTTGCCGCTTCCTTTGCTTCTTTTCGTTCTTTTAGTTCATGCATCACGAATAAATCAATGTTTTTTTTCTTTTTTTTATGTTTTTCTTCCATACATTCGTACAAAAAAGATTTTCGTCACTTTGTTCTTCTGTCATCTTTGCATTTACGGTGTAATCCAGGTTTCTTGGAATTAAAGAAACAGAAACTAACAGCAAATTTGAACAAAGCTATTTCAACCAGGAATATTGCACCTACAAAAACCAGTGAATCAAATTTATACAATTGATTTTATTGTCAACGATTGGATTTTGACCATCCAAATTTGTTTAAGCATCCAGATTTTTTGCCTTTACGCCCACAAAAAAGATGTCCCCCTATTTACAGAGCACGTGTCATTGCATAGTAAATCAATATGTAAAAACATGGTGGGGGTGGGGCGTTGTGGCTGTGCAAGTATTATGCACCCACTAAGCTGCGGGGGCAAAAACGGAAAAGATCCAAGTAACCTTTTACAATGAAAACACAACAATTTTTTAGGAGCCCAGCAGTCACTAGTCAAGTAGAACTCTCAACAAACATTTCCTCCATAGCAGCATTTAATTGCTCCAAAGGCAACTGAAAATCAAACTAAGACATTTGGCGTGATAGCCGAAATGGCGTGATAGCCGAGAGGTAAGGTGTGTGGTTCACACGCCAATGATTGAGAGATCAATCCCCTGCCTCCGTGAAGCTGTCTGTGTAAGGATGAGCTCTTACTTAACCATAGCATCAGGTTGATCATAGCCTGACCAATGTTGGATGCAATGATGGTACCACGTGAAAGTTTCAGACGCAAAAAAAAGTGGCTATAGTCACCAAAAAAGAGCAATGCTGCTCATGAAAAGGTCAGTCTGAAATGTGGGGAATAATAAGAAAAAGGGCAGCTGAAAACAGGCTACTGTAGGCCTAATGCTGTTCCACTGCGATTACGCAGAAACCACAATTATTATTATTTAAAAATTTCTGCTTGAATGAGGGGCAGATTTGACCACTATTTCTTTTAAACCTTGTAAACGTTGGGGAGCTGTAGAAATTAAACTCTGTTGGATGAAAATGCTGGAAAGTTGTCATCTGAATTGACCAAAATGCATGATTTGACGAAATCTCAAAAAACAATATTATTCGTTTCAGGAAAATTTGCTTTTTTTCTTTGCATTTCACCTGGAGGGTGAACTGTTTTTAAGGATTTTTAGTTTCATTGCTATCGATTGGTGTAAAGCAACCTCGTGTTTAATGATCTTTTCGACGCAATCTTGGACAAATTTGTTCCAAAAATATTTTGACGTAATTACAGTTCTTCTGAATCGCTTCAACCTCTAACTAATTTCATTAGTTTTCTTGGATCTATTCAGTTTCGATCACTGTATGTTTAAGCACCAGCTATACTATATGAGTTCAGGGCGGGGTAAAATTTATACTCTTTGCGCTCTTTTTCCCGTTAATTTTAGTCCAAATCCTCGACCCGGGTATGTGGTCAATAAGCTGGGGTCTGAAACACAATATATGTGCTTTCTGAGCATTCAGGATTGAGGGTGCCCCTTAAATTTGTTTCTGGATTTTTTCGCCTTGTCACTATTCATCATTTTCTATGCCATTTTTTACTTGACTTCATTTCATGGTGCCGGCACCATAACAATCTAATCGCTTTCAGGATTTTTAATTTTTTGTTTTCAGTTGATAGATAGCTGTAATGGCACTTCAAGTGTAGACCACGTTTTATTTTGGGTTAGAAAAGGAATAATGAATATCAACTCAAGTTAGCATGAAATAAATTGGGAATATTTCGATCGCACAAATGAGCGAATCGACCATATTCATTTTCATCTGAGAGGCAGCTTATATGTATCTTGAGCAAAAATTTCTTTAGGGGTACTTACTGTTTTTAACGAAAAACTTAAGCACTTGAATCTTCAGTTGGTCCCAAATACTAGGCAATCAAATAGAATTTAAGTTTTCTTACTTTTTTCAATTTCTTTGAACATTTTTTTACAAATCGGCCAATTTTATAAGTCGACGAATTTTACAAATCAACAATTTTATATATCGACAAATTTTACAAATCGATGAACTTTACCAATCAACGAATTTTACAAATCAATGAATTTTACAAATCAACGAAACATTGATGTCAAATGGTTCAAATGCTGTCATTTGCGTAGTCACCCTTGTCATTTCAGTGTAAATAGTTTTTTGTTGATAAGACAAGAAGCTTTTTAGCGAAGCAGTTATGGAGCACTCTCAAAAAGCGCTTCCCGTACCTTGCTTGCAGCAAAAATCATCGCTGAATCATTTAAAATTGCAGTCTGTTTTTTTGGCTTACCATTACTATGTTCATGTCTTTTTTGGGAAATTACAGATAAAATTTCATAGTAAATACTACGAGCATGAAAAAGTTTTACTGTTGACTCTATTTGCAGGGGTAAATTACGGCTTAGTTTTATCTGCCAATGAATAATTCCCGCCTAAATGATATCTGCGCATGAATAATTGCCGGCTATGCTTTGTCTGTGTATAAGTAATTACCGCCTAACTTTGGTCTGCACACAAGTAATTACCGCCAAAACTCGCTCTGCACATTTTGTTAATTCACGCTTAATTTCTGCCTAAATATTGCCGCTTTTTGATCTGGTAGGGGCTTTAAGTGGTTGTTTCACGCTGCTCGGTCAAATAAATTGCTCCCTCTCTCATTCAAAAAGAATAAGCTCTGGTAAATTGTTTGAATTTATAAACGCATAATTATAAATACATGTCATATTGTTTGAATTTATAAACGCATGATTATAAATACATGTCATATTGTTTGAATTTATAAACGCATGAATTTATAAATACATGTCATATAAATATGGAATAATGTAAATATGGAATATGGAATTAATGTCCATTTAATTGATGTCCATTAAATTAAATAGTTTAAATTCCCCCACTCATATCCTCTTTCCCTTCTTTCTGTAATTGTTCAGGTCATAATCTGCATGTAAATCGACTTCGCCTGTCACGGGTGATCTTTTCCCAACATTTGCCGCAGGCAGCTCCAAGCGCCATCATCATGCGCCATTTTCTCGAATCGAACGGGAAAGATGTCAAACGTCACGGACGTCACACGGAACATTAACACAAACTCAGAACATCAAAACATTTTGATGTCGGAAGTCGGCGGAGGTCGGCGGAGGTCGGAGGTCGGCGGAAGTCGGCGGAAGTCGGTGGAAGTCGGTGGAGGTCGGAGGAAGTCGGTGGAGGTCGATGTGTGAGTTAATTGTGGTGTAGTTCGTAGAAGTTCAGCTAGAATGCAGCTCCGGGTATCGACACGTTGAAAATTTCATGCATGATATCAGTCATTCGAAATGTTCAAAATTTGCTATGTACAGTCTGTTAGTTCTTTGTATGTACAGTCTGATCTGAAACATTCTGTGCAGTGTTAACCAATAATGTAAATGATGCTGCGAAGAAAAAGGGCAGACTGGGATGTTGCCTAATCGAGTCTGCGCAGACTGGCAAAAGTATTTATACTGCTATTTGTCTGGTACAGTAATGGTTACAATTGAAAGTCAATGGTACAGGAATGAAACTCACTGTGACCAAGGTACGGGTTACAAATGATTGCCTGAAATTGGAAACCGGATGAAATAATGGCAGGAGCTCACAGTAAATGGGAACAAAATCAAATCACGCAGATGGAGGGCTTTGTTGAATTAAAATCGGAATTCTGAGTGTATTTTGTTTCTCCTTTTAGAAATGTTTCTTGATTCACCTTAAGCAGCAATGTAAAACTGAATGAGCTTTCATTTTTTTATTTTGAGAAATTATCAGCTGCTAAATTCTATTCAAAATGACGCAATTTAGGATGATTATGATTCAAAATAGGCCGTGCACATGAGACTTTTCGCGGCTATGATTCGTTGATGCCAGATCATGAGTCAAAATAGTGCTACCAAAAAGTTTGGTCCAGACCGTGTATTTATCGTCTGGAAGGGGGTACCCCCAGAAAAAAATGTCGAATCATATTTCGAACACCTCACCTCGGGAAGAAACAATGTAGAATCTGTTTCTTCATAAAAAGAGGATCAAATAGTATTTCTCAACGTGAAATGTTTATGTACAAAATTAACAGTGGGGGACTTTATCAAAAATGCTCTGAGTGATTTACATTTGAGCGTTTTAAATCAGACCCCGAATCCTAGTAACATTGTAAATCAGCGCTGAATCACAGTATTTCTCAGTTTGTGTTTTTACTATGAACAGATTATGATCATGTCACTTTTTACCCTGTTCAGACAAAAAATCATAGGAAAAAAGGCTCAATGAAAACATTCGTCAGGTGTAATACAATCGTTAGGTGTAATACTGACAAACTTGTGGATAAACTAATATTAGATTATAGTCAGATATCGGTGGGAGAAACAAGAAGAACGACTCCAAACTATTATGTAGTTTATACTGCTTGTCCGTCACTTTCCGATGGAACACTTTTGAATTCGAATCAAGAGAACAGTGATTTCATACAAAATGCCGAGGAACAATTACCTCGAAAAATACAAACAGGCAAAAGTTGGAGTTGTTCGTACTGTACTGAAAAAAAAGTAAGCGAAGGGCCGCTTGTACTCAAATGGTTCCAGAGATCTGAGGTTAACAAAATATGTACAGTCACTGGCAATCTTCTGAACGATCTCGTACCCAATACCCAAAGTTTCCAGTTAACTCTATAAAGAGCCAACAAATAGGGAATATTGGCTTAATTTGATCACAAAATTTAAGATATAGTGAGTGAAAAAATAGTTGCAGTGGGTTTCAAAGGCCAAAAACACAGGTATAATCTTGTGAATTTTTGTGACTCTGCACTGCTTTAACATTCCTAGCGCAAGGCCACATTTATTTGTTTAGCAGCCAGTATTTCTACGGGCTATTGTCGAGTTCTTTACTGCTATATGAAACAAAGCTATGTGTGGGCAATCAGCACCAGATTGGGTTGTTATCAGAAACCGAGAAAATAGTCATGAAGTAAAATCCAAACAAATCAAAAGGGCCCAAAAAATCAGAAATGAAAGAAAACTAAGTGCAAAGATAACATGTAGAAACAAAAAGAGTCCTTTGTCTGCTTTTAAGAGAAAACCCTTTGCAAAACTTTTCCAGCCGTTTTGAAATATTGAAAGATAGACAAACTGTCTTCACAACAAGGAAGCTAAAAAATGCTTTGCCTTATGTAATCCTTTTGACATGAAAAATTGAAAATGCAGGTGATCTACTATTCGAACTACGTAGACCAAAAATGTTGACACGTTGACTTTAGGATTTGAGATCAAAAGAGGGTTCTCACTTTTGGTGCAACACCTAATTAACTGTTGCGTCACAAAAAGTATTTGAGTCGGACCTAACTAAACGCTTGTACCAAAGTTGAACAATTGAAAACTATTGAAGCTGTTTACATCGAAAAAACAATTTCATTTTAAACACTCGGGACGCGTATCAGGTGAGAGAGTTTACACTGAAGATTTAACCCGAATATAAGAGATTGTCTAATAAAGTTTCCAAAAATCATTGGCTCAAAAAATTGACATAAGACAAAGGCAAAGGCACTATTCAGGCTTGAAGAAGGACAATATCAACCATAGCTGGGAAAAAATGCACTGGTTGTAAGATTTTTTAATAATTGATAATATCTGTAAATAATGTAAATAAAACTTTTTTTAAAACAAGATGAACGAGTTAGAGACGAGATTTTGTACAAAAAGAAATATGGCTGAAAATTTTTAATACCTCAGCTTTAAAAAATGACATACGGCACAGGGAAACGCAAAACTGCGGGAAAAAATTTGGACACGTATGATACATAGCTTGAAAAAATCCGATATACTACAGCAAGTTGAAGCCAGGGCTTAGGACACGCGGAACAATTTGAGAGGCGCGACCTCACGCTAAATTATTGGTTTATATCATAATTTTGACTCAAATATATGCTGAGAAAATATTTTGAGGAAAGTAAGACAAAAGTTGCAAATTTCTCACAGGAGGAATGCATAGAGCTAGGGAAAAATTTTGAGTTACCTTAGAAATACAAAAAATAGCTGAAATACAAAATCCGTAATTGAATGATAACAGATTTGTAAATGAAGATGTAAACAAGCTAAAAATTGCGTGTATGTAAAAAAATTTCCTTAAATAATGTTATTCACATATCTCCTAGAAAAGTTTAAATTGGGGTTGCGGGCAAATGTGAACACATTTTTAATTTATTCTTCAACATTTTGCGAAACATTTTGTATCTGATCATGAATCTGAAGCCTAAAACGTTTGTTTCAGAAAGCAAAAACAATTTGTAATTGTCAAATCTGTTTCTTCTGCACTCTTAGTTTTCCTCAACAACCAATACAACCTAAAACAATCAACAGATTGTTTGCAAAATAAGACAACCATCTAATAGAGGCAAATTTTATCTCTTTCAAAAACTAGACTACAGAGAAAATTCGTCAACTTATCCAGACGTACAAAACAATTTTACAATATCCTTTTATGTAACTGTCCAGACTTTAAAACTCTGAGAAACAAAACATTTCTCACAGCAGTTAACATTTTCTCAAGTTCACTTTACTCTAACCAACAAGTACGCATGGAGGGTATACTGCAAATGCGGAAATTGTGATGCATTTTACCAATTCATAAACTCATATTTGTGAGAAAACTCATCTGTGAGAAAACAAACTCAAAAGTACAATTTAGTCTAGCGAAAGCAAATATGGAAACATTTGAGTAGGTAAGAAATCAAACATTTGAAGAAAAGTGAAAAGGTGTCATAAAACAATTACAAGGCGGCTCGTTAATGTTAGTTCGCACATGATGTTCTGACCCGAGCTCATCTACATTTTTGACTTAATTGTCAACCAAATGAAGAGATAACACAAATAGATGTTTGAATTTAAAAAAAAATGCTACATTTTAAGTTAATTAAACACACTAAATTTTGCCTCGATGAAATAGCAATCATAGGTTTCATTCATGTGACATCAATAACTTATCACAATAAGTCGTATGGCAAAGAAAAATACATCAAAACCACGAAATTTTTGAGAAAACCCATAGTATCAAAGTCAAAAAATTCTACAGCTTTCAACGGAAGGCATTTAATACGCTAAATTATGCCTAGATGATGTGATGACTAGGATGTTGGTCATTCAAAATTTATCAATAAGACATTACAACAAGTCATTGACTATGAAAACAACAACAAAAACAGGCAAAATCCAAAAGTTCGGTAGAAAATTGAGAGAAGAAAGTGTCGAAGCTATTTAAACCATAAGCTTTTTTCTCTGAAGGATTTTTAAACGATCCATTGAACGTCTTCACTAAGCCAATGGTAGCTATCAATATTAAGATAATGTAATATGATTTCAAAAGGAACCAAAATTACTAAACAAAATCCAAAAAATATAAAAATTTTCGAAACTCGTGCACGGAAGTCAAAAAAACCAATAGTTAGAATACAAAACCGCTAACTAGATAAATTGTTGCTGATGTAGAAAAAAAGTGGTTCTGTCATTACCGAGATTGACTTATAGTCCACGAAAATAAGCTTAAGATTGATTTATGTTCAAAAGAAAATTAAAAAAAATATATTTTTAAAGTCTTAACAGCCATTAAACTCAAAAGCTTTCATAGGAATTCAATAAATACGCTCAGCTATGCCACGATGTGAATACAAGGATGTTTATGATGCCTAGGTAATCAATAAGACATCACAATATGTCTTATGACTATGAAAAAAAACAACAAATACAGGCAAAAACCAAAATTTCGTGAGAAAAATGTCCAAAAAATTTTTTAAAAAATTTGAAACATTGTGGCATTGAAGACGTATAACCAATAGTTATTTGATAAAACCGCATATGAGATTAACTTATGTTGCAGTGGTATGAAGGAGTTCAATCCTGTTTTTTTTGAGACGAACTTACAGTTCACAAAAATAAGTTTATGATTTACTAATTTTAAAAAACTTTTGAAAATTTATTTTCAAAGTCTTAACAGCCATTAGCTGTCCACTCACAGCACTAGATAGGTTCACTTAATGCTCAGTAGCAAATCTATTGCACTTTTAGTCAACAAGTTTATGCCATAGGATTATAAAACTTTAGTGAAACCTCAAAAAATAAATCAAAATTTCATTTGAAATTATGAAATTTGAGATACGAGGCCAAAAAAAAACATGAGCGATCCCTTCGAAACAAATTTTTTCTTCATTGGGCTTCATTTGATCGTAGAAGAGTTTTGTCATTAACGGAACTTCGATATTAAAAGGTCTAGTAGTCTCTAGGTGACTTGAAAAAACAAAAAAATTGCAAAATTTTCTAAAAGAAAGAGCTCCCAAACCTAATTCGAATTTTTTTTATTTATTAAACGTCCCTCTAAAATTAGAACTAGTCTTTATTTTCTCCTATCGTCTATTAAAAACCTAAAATTGATTTACTTTTTGGCGTGAAATCTAGTTTTGAATTAAATTTTTTGTAGAAAAACGTTAATTCGAACGAAAATTACGGTAGAAGTGAACAAAAGTGAACCAAATATCCAGTGTTCACATGAAACTTTAAACCTCAATAACTCCTCAAAAAAAACCAAATTCAAAAAAATCTTTTTAATTTCGAATTTTACGCTGGACGAGCTTTTTAATGATACCACGCACATTTCTCTACGATGAATATATCGGTCGGCCAAAATTCACGGAACAAAAAACCCATTTGAGTATATAGTTCCTCCCCCCACGAGTGGGGTCGGAACAATGATAGCCAAAGAGGGATGCAGGTTCTCATTGAAGCAATTTGTTAGATGTTTTTAGCTGAATCATAGTTTGAAAACTTGGTTTTAATTGGTTTGTATCTGAAGAATCAACTTCCTTCCTTAATTAAGTTTCTCTGCCTTCAACATAAATGCTGAACTGGGATTACGAATTTTGGCGACCGCACTACATAGTTTTTTTAGTGTGTTCAACGGTTGGCGTGTTCAACGGTTGGCGACCGCACTTCAATTCTTAAGGGACCAAAAATTATCAAACGTTTTACAAATACAAGCTTTGTGAACTCTATTTTAAATCCGTTCAATCAGCTGTAACAATATTAATCTTTCCTCTAATCCTAATAAATAGAATACAAATGAATGTGGGACAACCGTGGCGGTCTGTATTTATTCTAAACGAAGCGCTATTGTTAGCTGCCTCTAAAGCAAAAATTTTAGATTTTAGCAACATCGAATTCTTTTCTGTACCGGGAACCCAAATTGCAGATAGATATATGTGTTCAGAACTAGATCAGTACAGTATAACTGCCCCGTTTATTGCTGGAGACGACATTTACAACGGTCACTCTCCCTCAAATTTAAGCGTTGACACGGTAGTCGAGACTAAGATTGATTTGGCAACCGACTATTCATCATTTGAGCGCGTCGTTGTTCTCAGATTTCCTCCTCGTTATAAGAAAAAGGAGCGATTTAAGGATCAAAAACTTGTAAGACATTTTGCCGTTAACCGCAAGCTCGAAAAATTATTAAACAGTTCTCGGTGAATGTTTCGCGGTTTCAGTGACAAGACTTGTTGCGATATTCTAGACTGCCATTACGTACATCTCACAAACCGAGCCTTGAGTAATAATTAATAATTTTCGGTTCCTGCGTAATCTCAGCGGAACAGCATTTCTCAGCTGTTCTCAGGGCCTGTTCTCAGCTGCCCTTTTTTTATTATTATTCCCCACATTTCAGACTGTTCTTTTTATGAGCAGCATTGCTCTTTTTTGGTGACTGTGGTCACTTTTTTTGCGTCTGAAAGTTTCACGTGGTACCATCATTGTAGCCAGCATTGGTCAGGCTATGGTCACCCTGAAGCTATGGTTAAGTAAGAGCTCATCCTTACACAGACAGCTTCACGGAGGCAGGGGATTGAACTATCAATCATTGGAGTGTGAGTCACACACCTTACCTCTCGGCTATCACGCCACGTGAACTGAAATCGATTTTGAAAAACAAAGTTCTGTGCAGAGACGACTATCCCAAAGAAATTGCCAATGTTAATTATTTTAATCAATATCGTAGCACGCAATACAGTGGTTTTCTATGCAGATCTTATAAAGAAATGTCAATCTAAGATTTTTTACAGGGCCAATGTTGAAAATATTTCAGTTTTCTTCTCCCTCCCTCTTGGACATGTAACTTGACAGAAGGACATCTATCGCAGGTATCAGTGCCGGTAAAGTCCGCATATCAAATTAAATTATGTTGCAGTGGTATGAAGGAGTGCAATCCTGTTTTTACTGAGGCGAACTTACAGTTCACAAAAATAAGTTTATGATTTACTAATTTTAAAAAACTTTCGAAAATTTATTTTCAAAGTCTTAACAGCCATTAGCTGTCCACTCACAGCACTAGATAGGTTCACTTAATGCTCAGTAGCAAATCTATTGCACTTTTAGTCAACAAGTTTATGCCATAGGATTATAAAACTTTAGTAAAACCTCAAAAAATAAATCAAAATTTCATTTGAAATTACGAAATTTGAGATACGAGTCCAAAAAAAACATAAGCGATCCCTTCGAAACAAATTGTGTTCTTCATTGGGCTTCATTTGATCGTAAAGAGGTTTGTCAATAACGGAACTTCGATATTAAAAGTGTCTAGTAATCTCTAGGTGACTTGAAAAAACAAAAAATTGCAAAATTTTCTAAAAAAAAGAGCTTGGTTTTAATTGGTTTGTATCTGAAGAATCAACTTCCTTCCTTAATTAAGTTTCTCTGCCTTCAACATAAAAGCTGAACTGGGATTACGAATTTTGGCGACCGCACTACATAGTTTTTTTTAGTGTGTTCAACGGTTGGCGTGTTCAACGGTTGGCGACCGCACTTCAATTCTTAAGGGACCAAAAATTATCAAACGTTTTACAAATACAAGCTTTGTGAACTCTATTTTGAATCCGTTCAATCAGCTGTAACAATATTAATCTTTCCTCTAATCCTAATAAATAGAATACAAATGAATGTGGGACAACCGTGGCGGTCTGTTTTTATTCTAAACGAAGCGCTATTGTTAGCTGCCTCTAAAGCAAAAATTTTAGATTTTAGCAACATCGAATTCTTTTCTGTACCGGGAACCCAAATTGCAGATAGATATATGTGTTCAGAACTAGATCAGTACAGTATAATTGCCCCGTTTATTGCTGGAGACGACATTTACAACGGTCACTCTCCCTCAAATTTAAGCGTTGACACGGTAGTCGAGACTAAGATTGATTTGGCAACCGACTATTCATCATTTGAGCGCGTCGTTGTTCTCAGATTTCCTCCTCGTTATAAGAAAAAGGAGCGATTTAAGGATCAAAAACTTGTAAGACATTTTGCCGTTAACCGCAAGCTCGAAAAATTATCAAACAGTTCTCGGTGAATGTTTCGCGGTTTCGGTGACAAGACTTGTTGCGATATTCTAGACTGCCATTACGTACATCTCACAAACCGAGCCTTGAGTAATAATTAATAATTTTCGGTTCCTGCGTAATCTCAGCGGAACAGCATTTCTCAGCTGTTCTCAGGGCCTGTTCTCAGCTGCCCTTTTTTTATTATTATTCCCCACATTTCAGACTGATCTTTTTATGAGCAGCATTGCTCTTTTTTGGTGACTGTGGTCACTTTTTTTGCGTCTGAAAGTTTCACGTGGTACCATCATTGCAGCCAGCATTGGTCAGGCTATGGTCACCCTGAAGCTATGGTTAAGTAAGAGCTCATCCTTACACAGACAGCTTCACGGAGGCAGGGGATTGAACTATCAATCATTGGAGTGTGAGTCACACACCTTAGCTCTCGGCTATCACGCCACGTGAACTGAAATCGATTTTGAAAAACAAAGTTCTGTGCAGAGACGACTATCCCAAAAAAATTGCCAATGTTAATTATTTTAATCAATATCGTAGCACGCAATACAGTGGTTTTCTATGCAGATCTTATAAAGAAATGTCAATCTAAGATTTTTTACAGGGCCAATGTTGAAAATATTTCAGTTTTCTTCTCCCTCCCTCTTGGACATGTAACTTGACAGAAGGACATCTATCGCAGGTATCAGTGCCGGTAAAGTCCGCATATCAAATTAAATTATGTTGCAGTGGTATGAAGGAGTGCAATCCTGTTTTTACTGAGGCGAACTTACAGTTCACAAAAATAAGTTTATGATTTACTAATTTTAAAAAACTTTCGAAAATTTATTTTCAAAGTCTTAACAGCCATTAGCTGTCCACTCACAGCACTAGATAGGTTCACTTAATGCTCAGTAGCAAATCTATTGCACTTTTAGTCAACAAGTTTATGCCATAGGATTATAAAACTTTAGTAAAACCTCAAAAAATAAATCAAAATTTCATTTGAAATTACGAAATTTGAGATACGAGTCCAAAAAAAACATAAGCGATCCCTTCGAAACAAATTGTGTTCTTCATTGGGCTTCATTTGATCGTAAAGAGGTTTGTCAATAACGGAACTTCGATATTAAAAGTGTCTAGTAATCTCTAGGTGACTTGAAAAAACAAAAAATTGCAAAATTTTCTAAAAAAAAGAGCTTGGTTTTAATTGGTTTGTATCTGAAGAATCAACTTCCTTCCTTAATTAAGTTTCTCTGCCTTCAACATAAAAGCTGAACTGGGATTACGAATTTTGGCGACCGCACTACATAGTTTTTTTTAGTGTGTTCAACGGTTGGCGTGTTCAACGGTTGGCGACCGCACTTCAATTCTTAAGGGACCAAAAATTATCAAACGTTTTACAAATACAAGCTTTGTGAACTCTATTTTGAATCCGTTCAATCAGCTGTAACAATATTAATCTTTCCTCTAATCCTAATAAATAGAATACAAATGAATGTGGGACAACCGTGGCGGTCTGTTTTTATTCTAAACGAAGCGCTATTGTTAGCTGCCTCTAAAGCAAAAATTTTAGATTTTAGCAACATCGAATTCTTTTCTGTACCGGGAACCCAAATTGCAGATAGATATATGTGTTCAGAACTAGATCAGTACAGTATAATTGCCCCGTTTATTGCTGGAGACGACATTTACAACGGTCACTCTCCCTCAAATTTAAGCGTTGACACGGTAG